>NC_137189.1:2949700-3184700 GCF_960531495.2 Zeus faber
CCGGGGAGGTCCGGGGCTACAAGGTCACCTTCCACCCTAGTGGGGATGACGTGGACCTTGGGGAGCTGGTCGTCGGCCCCCACGACCACACCGTGGTGCTGGAGGAGCTCAGGTGGGCTCCCCCACACAACGTCCAACCTGATTTTTATATTTATTACCTACTTGCTGAACAGTAAATCACACTGTACTGTAAGAGCTTGACAACAAAGTACGGAGATGAAGAAATATGAACAAAGTACATATTTACACAATGGATTCGATATATTGACTTTTCATAGCTCTATAATTAGAATTGCTGCCAACCTTCCACTATAGCGTCTGGCATTCATTGGGATTGGGTTTATATCATATTTACAGTGAAAAATATAAATACAAGTACAATAACCCAACAAATAGGTCCACAACATTGAAAAACTAGAAAAAATTCAACAACTTGATCTACAACATTGTTGTCCCTTTAACATCCTCTTCATAATTTACCTGCCGTCCTTAAAAATGAGTTGAATAGATTCAAGATTCAAGAGGTTTATTCGTCACATACATATACATACTCTCGTACATATATACAGTGAAATGTCAATGCAACGCACCAGGTGGTTACACACAATATGTTCTAGACTGAACACAATAGCTACCTTCCTACTTGACTAACTAACTGATTCCTAAAACGTAATGCAGTAAGTCGAATACTATAGAATAGAATAAAATAAAATATGTAGAATAAAATAAAATAAAATAAAATAAGAACTCAAAGGTAATGCAGGGATGGTATACAAAATAGAATAAAGGGAATAGGCTTATGTATATGGGATAGACTTATGTATATAGGATAGGCTATTTATGTATATACAGATATGTGCATTAAAGTGGCATGTGAATAAAGTCAGGTAGTGTTTGTGAGATATACAGCACAGTATACAACAGTACAGCCAGCAATACGGTAACACCGAACAACCCAGAACAGTGATACAGTATGCTGTACAGTATGCTACATACAGTACAGTAAGGTAGTGGAGCCTATGTGTGTGGCTCAGTGAAGACCCCTGGTGAGGTCAGCATTGACAGTTCTTATGGCTTGCGGGAAGAAACTCTGTCTCAGTCTCTCTGTCCTCGCTGTGTGACTGCGGAGGCGCTTGCCTGACCGCAGCAGCTGAAACAGTCTGTTGTTGGGGTGATGAGGATCCTTCATGATCCTAAGGGCCCTGCTACTACACCTCCTGGTGTATAAGTCCTGCTGGGAGGGGAGGGTAGTTCCAGTGGTACGTTCAGCTGAACGCACCACCCTCTGCAGGGCCCGCCTGTCCTGAGCAGTACAGCTCCCAAACCAGGCAGTGATGTTGCCTGTCAGGATGCTCTCCACTGCTCCAGAGTAGAAGGACTTGAGGATCCTCACCGAGACCCGGAATTTCCTCAGCTGCCTGAGGTGGTAGAGACGCTGCATCGCCTTTCTCATCAGAGTGTCTGTTTGTAAAGTCCATGTTAAATGTTCTGTGATGTGGACTCCCAGGTACTTGAAGCTGCTCACCCCCAAGTGCCTGGGAGTAGATGGAATGGATAGATCTTAAATACGCCTTGATCACATTGATCACATGACGATTGATCACATTTTTTGTCATTTTTGTTATTTTTCCCTCCAGGGCAGGAACTAAGTATTCAGTGGCTGTGTTCGGAGTGTTTGACGGGGGGCAGAGTATGCCTTTGGCAGGAGAGGAGCAAACCACACTCGTTGATGTGACGGAAACCCCTACTCTCGATCCATTGGGTAAAATAAATCACTCTGTACTTCCCCGGTAGCCTCAACCTGCACGCCTGAAAAACGTCCATCCTAATATGTGTCATCTCAAGCACACTCAAAAATTACATCAAAAGTTAACTTAAAACCGTATTTTTTTTTTTACAACAAATGAAAAGTCATAAGAGTGTGAGTGTTTAAGGAAAAAACAATATGGTAATAAAGTCTACTTCCAGATTAAATTAATTGTTGATATCATAAAAGCACTAATAGCACTGACTATGAAAAAATGTGCACCTTCGTGTGCACCAAATGTTAAATTATGGCTTGTCAGAGACAATATATCCAATATCCAATATATCAATATAAATATCTAATTTATTTTATTCACATGAATGTGATTAGTACAAATTGCTTTTAGCTGCTTTGCGCTCGTCCCCTCAACTACTCTATTTCACAAATCGTTCAAACCAGGCTGAGATGTTGACACAAAAGTTTATCTATTACCCGATCAGAAATGTCAGAAACTTGTGTGTTTTCACTTGCTCCCACATTAACTTTCCATTTGACTCAGTTTCCGCAAGACCAAGCGTTTTCTTTAGTCATGCAAAAGAAGATATTTCTTGTCTTAATTTTTCATCATCGAACATCGCTAACGGAAAATGTGCTCTGCTAACAATTACCAAGGGTTTAACGAGCCAGAATGAGTGCGCTGGGCTGCGTTGGGGATGCATGCGGCTCGGAAAATGTTGTGTTTCTCATAAGACCCAGAGGAGTCGCTGACCCTGGGCAGGAATTCCTGCTGTAATGTGGAGCAGACCCAGCGACATGCTGCCCACCGGGGACACAGGCAGCACACACACACGCACGCACGCACGCACGCACGTACACACGCACGCACAGATGCACGCACGCACACACACACACACACACACACACACACACACACACACACACACACACACACACACACACACACACACACACACACACACACACACACAGCGTGCTCTACAGTAGATGACGTCTTTTTGAAGGCCAACCCATGGGTTCCCACACCAATACTCTGTTTTTGTCTTTTCCAATTGAGTTTTTAACTGATGGACAAAATACAATATGTTCTATGGAGGAAACTTATCAGCGAATGTGGTACGTTTTGTTTCCCGGGGTTATTTTTTACCAGGTTAAGTCCCATTGAGATTCCTGATCTCTTTTCAAATAGAGCCCTGACCAACACAGCAGCAATAGTGCTGCAAAACATATAAAAACAAGATGTAAGAAAGGCATAAAAAAATCGTAAATAGACCGAAAAGATTACTTTTATGATTATTGAATGCAAAATCCAACCTTTATCAGTAAAATTATAATGTAAAATGATCAGTAAAATGCATATGCATATAAGAATATGCTCAAATGTACTACAGCCGTCAGCATCAAATTAGTCCTTTGACCGCTCCTTAAACCGCCCCTTAATTTTTAGTTGAGTAAAGTTTTGAAATTGACAATACACATTGGTTTAATTTGCCAGGTTCTGCAAACATTCATAGGAATTTATTCAAAATTAAAATATTCATTCACTTTAGATAATAAATTCAAAATTCTTCAGTCAGTATTTTAAACCTATAAAAGATTTCAATTTTTGTGATACAGGCTTCAATATTCGATAGTTATTTGTCAAATTAACATGCCATTGGATACATATTTACAAACACAATCAATACGATACGATACAGTACAAATCCTGTCATCCGCAAGGTGTACATCTTAACCTGAAATTAATCTCTTTGTTTGTCTTTTTGTCGGACACAATTAATTGAGGAATACAGTGCAACCCAAAACACAAATTACACACCAGTGAAATATTACACACAACAGGCCAATCCGCGTGTTTATTTGCTGCAACTCTGAAGGGCAGGATCCGGCACAGTCGCCTGTGTTGTATCGGATTCCTTTTAGTGCTCCCTCTGTTTATGACATGTGTTTTTATTAATGGCCGACGTGGTGTAACCCAAACACACTGAGGCCATGAGTTCCAGACGCTGTTTCCATCTCTCTGAAAAACAGAACGGAATTCAAACGGCAATATTTCCTACCATCCTTCACACATTTACGCATTGTTGTTCTGTCTCTTCACTTTGAAGAAAGGACTGATATAACAGCAGAGCCCAACACTAACATTTAGAAGTGGTTGCCAAGCTGTTGGTTGCCAAGACTGACAAAACACTGACTGACACTTGTTTCACCATTTTTGCCAGACTAAATTAATGTGACAGCACAAGACGCGCATATTTTTTTAACATATGAAAAGAGGTCAACAATGGTGCAACCAGATTGCCGCGCAAAATCGTTGACAATGATTAAAAATTTGTTGGCTGGGGCAGTTGGGCAACCGTTATTGTCAAGCCCTGAATCGGCACAAGTGGTAGAAATTGGTATTTCTATTTTTCATATTTTGGCCACTAATTCGTTCTATCTCAGTCAATCTTTTTTTTCTTTCAGATTTTCATGACTTCATGAGATGCACTTGTTTACATATAGCCAATCAGATCAAATCATCACATTATGAAGCCACTCCCACCTGGACGCTTTGTCTTTCACTTTACTTTACATCAACCTTTTCGACATTGTACCTAAGGTTGGCTTATGAATATTAATTAGGGTGATACCATGCCCTCTCAGATTTGGAGATTCATTATGGGTAAAACTATGTAAAACACACTATGAGTAATTTGCAAATGAAAAAAAATTGCTGAATGTGTTATAATGACATGTTAAATGTTAGTAGACATAGAAAGTTAAGGCTGATTCATTATTTTGGCCCGTCTTTAAAAACACAAAAAAGTTAACATACACGGTACATCACTTGCCTCCTAACCTGTTTTCATTTGTGCAGGGTCCATCTTTTATGGCTCAGTGTCCTCTCATCCTGCGACTCGCCCTCTAATGTGCAGGACTGAAAGCTTTTCCAACCCTACAGGTGTCTGGAATAGTGACTTCTGAACCATGGCAGGAATGTGCAATAACTTTGGGAGAGGAGAGCTCGTATCTCGCGCCTTTGGAAGCTGACACGGAGGAGAAGGATAAACAAGGATGTGACAATTAGTCCTGATGATGACAAAATTACATCTTGCAAAACGTGTTATGTAGCAAAAATGTAAATAATGTTCTGTAATAATGTAAAAAATTACATGTAATGTATCATGTATTTTATACCCCTCTGTAATTATGTTTTTTTTGTTTAAGCTGTCTTTGGTCCTTCTTGTGTCTGTGGGTGCGTGATTTACACCCTCCTTTCACACACATGCTCTTATCTCCTCTAATCTCTGAGTTTACACCACTTGGGCACATTCTACGGGGGGTCCAAGCTCTACTGGGCCTCTTTCACGCTGCTCTCTTTTTCTCTCTCTCGCTTTCTCTGGGCTCGACAGCTGTTCAGTGTAAGACCACGGCCATGGCCGACATCATCCTGCTGGTTGACGGCTCCTGGAGCATCGGACGCCTCAACTTCAAAACCATCCGATCCTTCATCGGCCGCATGGTCAGCGTCTTTGACATCGGCCCTACCAGGGTCCAGATCGGTACTTTCACCAAGACAATTCTACCGATATTACTGCTTCTTCTGCTGCTACTGTTCTTACTAGTAACTGTTTAAGTGCAGTACTACTTCAATTACTCTTGCCAATACTACTGTTTCCATCACTGCTGCTGCTTCATCAACGGGGATGGTAGCTCAGGCGGTAGAGCTGGTGGTCTAGTGATCTAAAGGTTGCTGGTTCGATCCCAGGCTCCTCCTGCTAGCATGCTGTAGTGTCCTTGAGCAAGACACTTAACCCCTAATTGCTCCTGATGGCTGCGTCCGTCGGTGTTTGAACAATTGTAAGTCGCTTTGGATAAAAGCGTCTGCTAAATCTAATGTAATGTTCATCACTATGACCACTATTGCACCGCTACGTATTGCATTTATTTATCTATCAATCTATGTATCCATCTATGAATCTATCTATCTATCTATCTATCTATCTATCTATCCATCTGTCTGTCTGTCTGTCTGTCTATCTATCTTGTAAATCCACGATATGTACTCATCAATACCCCAAATTAACTTTCAGGTGTCAGTGCTTATCCTTCTTTATTCAATTCATAAATAATTATTGCCATGTATCTGCAGTGTCCTCTGTGTGTTAAACAGTCTTGTGTGGTTCCTCCAGGTCTGGCTCAGTACAGTGGAGACCCCAAGACCGAGTGGCACCTGAACGCCCACTTGACCAGGCAGTCTCTGCAGGATGCCGTGGCCAACCTACCCTACAAAGGAGGCAACACTATGACAGGTGACTGAACACTGATCCCTGATCCCTACTGGTATCTGAACTAAAGCTACAGCTTTTTTTTGCTCTAAACCTAGGATGGTCAGGATGGTTTAATTCACAAAATAAAATTAAATCAACCTTCGTGTTTAAAGCAACACTGTTTAACTTTTTACCTTAAAATAACAGCTTCAAAATACTTTTGATGGTACACTGACTTGCAGGTACGTCAGAATTCCGATTCGAAATCAAAAATCGATCGAATTGAGTGTTCGATTTCAAACATCGATATCACAAGCAGGTTTGCGATTCTCCCTGTATTTCTTTGGGTAATATTGCTGGCATATTGCCGCGGTCAAGATCCGCCGGTAAACTAAATGCAATGTGCGCTGGGGGTTGTAGAGTGCGGCTCGCCGGCTTCGAAACGACTTTCATGAAGTTTGGTTCGGAGTTGGGAGAGCTGCGCCGCATCCCTCAATGCACACTGCACCCAACCACCTGGCACTAGGGCTGCAGGAACAAAATTCTAGTAGAATTTGAATATTACAAAAAAGATAACAAAATAGGTCAATAAAAGTTCATCCAGTTTGTTTCACAGTGAAAGCACATTAGACAGAAATATTCCCGGTACCGGACCGTTAATACACGGTCAGGATCTTTTCAGGAGCGATCTGTGGTCTGCTCCACAGCAGAGCAGCAGCAGGAAACGGAGTAAATTAAATACATCTAGAGTTTTTATTTGCTTTGTTTAGAGAAAAGATCGCTCTGATCAGAGCTGCGGAGCTGCAGGTAATTATTTGCCTTTGAGCGTTATTATAGCGCTTATTTTGGTGAGTAACTTAAATGTAGTGTAATAAGTAACTTCTTGTTTATTATTCTAAAGTCAAGTTTTGCTAAAGCTCTTAACTGTTTAGGTGTGTTGTTTAAATATTCTCATATTTTTGTGATTATTTATAATCCTTAATATTCAAATAAAAGTTACTTATTGATAAACAAGTGTTTTGCTTTACAAATCAAGACTCGATAGTCATAACAATGGCATAGCCGTCAGTGCTGAAAAAAAAAGTTTAAATCATAAATTTAATAGAATGGTGACCTTGAAATTTGAAAGTCAAATTGAGTCGTGGATTTGGAGAATCGTGACACCCCTACTAACTTGTAATGTGGAGAATGGAGAACCTCTTTCATTCCTGCCCACCCCCTTAATCGCCTGTTCTTTCACTATGTAACTTTTGTGTTCGGGTTCGAAATCGCAGGAAAAGTGTGTTATGCTTTCCCGCACTATATTACTTGCTTGATGTTTGGCTCAGAGTTTCCGTTAGCCGGTAATTACAGGTTTTTTGCCGGCTAAGAAAAAACAACAAAAAAAAAAACTGATAAATTATAATCTTTCCGGACAAAATGTCCGTTAATAATGCTCATTCAAAACGTAGCTGCACCTGCAGGGCCAGGATCCCACCTCACCTCAGCTGGTGCGCACCGGCCTTCACTTTCATTGCGCCACAAGGTTTGTTTCTCGGGTATCCTGCCCCGGTAGACAGTCGCGCTGGTAGCAGGGGGCCCCGTCCCTCCCCGCGGGGAGAGAGGGTGCAGCGAGCACTCAGTCCATGGCTCCGGGAGCCGGAGAGGTCCGTGAAAGGGCCACTGTAACCTAGGTTTACATTATATTTGTGTTCGTAACACAGACTCTTACAGACACCATACCGCATCATGCTGCTTTAAACTTTGAACTTTACTTTGAACTCCTAAAAGTTTGACATCGCCTCTTGGTGGCTTCATGCAGGAATGGCTCTGAACTACATCCTTCAGAACAACTTTAAAGCCAACGTGGGAATGCGTCCGGACTCTCGCAAGATCGGTGTTCTCATCACCGACGGCAAATCCCAGGATGAGATCGTGTTCAACTCCCAGAACCTGAGAGACCAGGGCATCGAGCTTTACGCCATCGGTGAGTTGCTGTTCCAATCTTTAAGGAATTTGTCCCTACATGGTTTTTGTATGCCATGAATATTATAGAGTTTTAAATGTTTCTGATTTGATTTTGGAGTTTATAAATGCCTCACATTTGCACTTTAATTAATGTAGAACAGATTAATTAATTTTGCATCACTGGCTTGTGTCTTTGAAGTAGAGGATAGCAGGTCCTTTACTACCAATCACTTTTCAATACTAGAGCTAGACAGGCCTACTGACCCAACCCTTAAATATCAGCATTGGGCTAATTGGCTGTCAAAAGGTTATCCCTGTTGAAGTGTATTTACAGTGGCACGCCTCTCTTTCAGGTGTGAAGAACGCTGATGAGAACGAGCTGAGGTCCATCGCCACTGACCCTGACGACATTCACATGTACAACGTCAACGACTTCAGCTTCCTCCTGGACATCGTCGATGACCTCACTGTCAACCTCTGCAACAGCGTCAAGGGCTACGGTAGGACCAACATCTCGTCAAGGCTATTGGATTTCTCTGATGTTTTTTACATTGATATTAACTCGGCTATATTAGTAAATTGAAACATGTCAAAAACGGTCAAAAACATTTGTGCCTGCGTTGTGGTCTTCTTAGCTATTTGCCCATCAATTTATTTTTAAATTGTTTGTGAAAATGCATTTTGTGTCCAAATTCGACAATTGGACTAGTGTTGGAAATAGTTTGGTCTGTTGTCCTTTGAATTATATGAATCATATATGAGACATTATATACTGATAAAAATTATTTTGAATTGCTGCTTCAGGTTAAACCTTTGTTGTTTTTTTTCCCAGTGATTATTGTTGTCACAAAAGCAGTTTTTTTTTTCAACCCATAATTCGAGTGCCTTTTTGAGTGTGTCTTTTTGTTGAAGAAGTGTGAGCCAGCTTCTTGTTTTGCTTTAATGAAAAGCAAAATATTATTTGATATCTTAATATTGTCTCTATTTTCTCCTTCCTCCTTCTTCCGCCTTTTAAAATGCATTTAACAGTACAAAATATAGCCAAATTAAGTATGAAATATTATATTATACATATTAAAATTCCCGCTTTCTTTAAAATCAGAGCTTTTTGAAATATCAGACAGCTTTTCAATTTCCAAATCCTCCCAGGTTATTTCTGCTGAGGGAGGTTTATGTTCAAGATTCAAGTTTTGTTGATTTAGTTAATATTTTAGAAGGATTAATGACCAGTGGGGCGTTAGTCATATATATGTTTTAGGGTGGTCATAATAAACATGTAGTTTTCTTATTATCTATGAATAGTGCAGATCCAGCCCAACAATGAAGGAGAATACCGAGGCGATCAACTTGACTTGGACGTTGAGATGTGCCAGTGAAAAGAGAAAACTACAGCCAGCAACTTGCGGATATTATCTTCAATACAAAGCAATTTTGCTCTGCGCCCCATTAATCTGGACCTCTGAAGGATTTGGCCAAAGAGATCTGATGGAAAACTGAAGCACTGGAAGGACTTTTTTGTCTGTAAATCAGTTTTACGAGAAAAAATGCGGCAGTGATTTATAACTCTGTCAAGGAACGTTCTTCTTTTCTAAGAAGCCTTTTCTTCAAAAAAATGTTGATTACGCGGCAAGCCAGCAACCCCTTCTGTTAGGGAGCATTAACTAGACGAGGACAGGTTTGTGGCTCGTGGTTTATTGTGCGAAATGCTCGACATGTTCGATCACATTCCCCCCCTCTTCTCTCTTCCAGGAGAGGGTCTAGAGGGGCCCACGGACCTCGTGACCTCAGAGGTCACGCACCACTCCTTCCGGGCCACCTGGACGGCGCCAAGCGGCCCGTCGGAGAAGTACCGCGTCACGTACGCAGCCGTGACTGGGGGACCCACTCTGGAGGTCAGACCACAACCCCCTCCTCTCCTTTTTTTCCTTTATTCCTCACTTCTCCGCTGCAATTTGTTCCAGCCATGCGGCCTTGAGGCCAGACTGCACGCCGGATTTGATCCCAACCAAAACCCACACCAGCTGATTTCACTATTTAGTTTTCCCCTGCAGTCGACGGAAGGCTAATCAGTTGCGTCATCTACCGTTTGGCTGCGCTAAAAACCTCTGTACACTCTGACCTCTAAGGACACATGGCTTCAACTACTTCTCTGGAATCAAGTGCAACAACAAAAATAATAATAATGATAATGATAATGCTAATAATAATACAAAATACTAATAAAATATTAATAATAACAGGGTTCTTACCAGGTCCTTGAGGTGCTTGAATTTTGTCTTCAGAATTGTAAAGACTGGAATACCATGAAAATAGCCTCTTTTATGCTGAAGAGCTTGAAAAGTCCTTGAAAAAACAAGATGATTGAAAACCTGTGATATTCCCCTTGGTTTTGTTATTTAAATCATAACATAATAAAGATTTCCCTGAATCGCTTTTACAACATTAGAAAGGGAAATGTTTTGGAAATAGACAATTATAATAGTAGATGACAATGAGATTAATAAAGTTGATACTGTGTACATACTGTA
Organism: Zeus faber; assembly: GCF_960531495.2. Taxonomy (NCBI): domain Eukaryota; kingdom Metazoa; phylum Chordata; class Actinopteri; order Zeiformes; family Zeidae; genus Zeus; species Zeus faber. The sequence continues at coordinate 2,960,194 of NC_137189.1, forward strand.
TAATAGATATATTAATTATGGGGATGGTAGCTCAGGAGGTAGAGCTGGTCGTCTAGTAATCTAAAGGTTGCTGGTTTGATCCCAGGCTCCTCCTGCTAGCATGCTGTAGTGTCCTTGAGCAAGACACTTAACCCCTAATTGCTCCTGATGGCTGCGTCCGTCGGTGTTTGAATAATTGTAAGTCGCTTTGGATAAAAGCGTCTGCTAAATGCAATGTAATGTAATGTAATTAATATAAATGATAGACAATGTGACTAAGATTGTATTATATTTTGATTTAAAAAGATCACATTGAGAATTAATCATATTTGTTCTGCGTCCTTCAAAGTACTTCAAAATCAACAGAAAAGTTCATAAAACATGAGAAGAAGGAAAAATGAATTAAAAAAAAACAATAAGAGAGAAAAATAAAAAAGAGAAGGGAAACTAAAATCTAATGAAAAATATAAATAAATGTCTGTATCAAAATCACTAGATTAAAGATATTGCATCAAATGACGAAAGGGCTCAGATACACTTATCAAATGGAGGATTCTTCCTTCTCTCTGTACAAAATAACAACATTTTGGGAGAGGTCATAATCCGGTACAATCTCTTTGCTCTTTCTCTAAGAACGTCAAATTCTCTTCACCTAAAGACTATTATCAAATATATCTGTGTCTTTCAAATGATCTTGCAGTATAGAGAAATGTTTTTTTCCCTGATAAAATAAGTGTTAAAGTGTTTCACTTTTCCCCTGATTTATGTGCACACCCATCTTCTTTGGGTTGAGATGATCGACAGCTCATGTCCAAAGTGATTGGATGGACTTGGCAGTTTTCTCTGATTCATTTTTTAAGCTGGATATGCTCCCTATTTGTTCTGGCTCGGAAAACCTGCCCATCTATAGATACTTGACAAAAATGTCAAGATGAACAGCTGAAAATTGTCTTTACGTCTTGAGGATCACTTCCCTTTGTCTCCAATTAGACTTGGGTTGGGTTGGGTTGAACAGGGTGCAAACCAAACAGTGCACACTGTTTGGTTTGAATCTGCTCCGAGCTCCAGATGGGTGGGTGTCATCATTCAGGTATCAGCTCAATATTCCCTGCAAAATGCAAGGCTTACTAAACTGATTTTCAAACACGTTTTACTCCTATTAAACAGTGGATGTCCTGTATTATCTTATATCGCAAATCCCACCTGGCTGGAGGTCCTAGCGGGTTGACACTTATTTTAAACACAGAGTGAACCCTGTTTGTTTGACTCTCAGAAGCTGCAATCTCAAACACAGTTGCTTTGGTGACCCTGCGTTCAGTTTACACTTAACCTTCTGTCACTCATGTCTTTAAAAACAGAGGACTGGGTCTTTTCCATCTTCTCTGCTCTTATTGGCTGTTGTCAGATGGCGTTTTTTGTGATTTTAATCTTGCGTCCCTGAAATCAAACAGAAAGGCCAGAGCAGGAGTTTCCATGGGGCCCCATATGGAGAGACCCGTGCCCTCCTTTAATCTCAAACAACTGCCTTATACTGGCTGTGTGTACATTACTAGCATCCTCATCTTCCTTCTCTGGTTTCACAGGCTTTCGTCCTAATCTTTATGCTAACACTGAGATGTAAACCGTCAGAACCAAAATTGGCATGTTCACCATGTTCACAATCTTGCATGAAGTAATAGGTGACGTTTACTGTAAGTCGCATTTTCTTTATGTTGAATTCAGGCGATAGTTTTAAGACATTTTTATGAATTTGTTCATTCATTCATTCATTCAATTGTGTTCATTAAAAAAAAAAAAAAAAAGTTGTGAATTGTTTCGTAACTGAATGACTGGTGATAGGGGAACCCCGGAGGTGTAAAAAAAATGCCCTTGTCATTCAGGTGATTGTTGATGGGACAGTGACCTCCACTGTCCTGGTCAACCTGAATCCGCTGACTGAATACGTTGTCAACGTCTACGCCGTGGTCGGCCAGGAGAAAAGCGAACCTCTGACAGGAACCGAAACAACCTGTGAGTCTGCTGCTTCTCCGTCATCAAGTCTTCCTCTTAACTGCATGCACCCACTGACTATGGAGCAACGTCCTAATTTCTCTGGTGGTTTCCCAGAATTTGGCCAGCCCTCAACGCCAAGGCCTTTGGCAATAACTTTTTTTACCATCAATAGTACAAAATTGTCGGGCGCTTTTTTTGAACAGTTCTTGGCAAAAAGTGATGAAAGTCCAAGTTGGTCCAGTTCCTGTGAAATTGAACTGTTTCTCAACATTCATTGCTGCGTCTTTGCAATTGAGCCTGTTGAGAAGTCTAAGTCTATCATCCACCCCAAAACTTTTGTCCTTGTCACTGCATTTACCTTCCCTTTTTCTTTAATGATGCTGGATGGCGGAGTTGGTGAGAATCGGCGTTGTTTCCACTGGTTGCCATGGTGCCTTTTAAACTTTTAAGCCATTTTCGGTCAGTCAGTACGTTCCGTTTTCATTAGGCAGTTGATAATGTACCATCCTAATTCCTACATACGGTTGTTTATCTCAAAGATAAACAATTTGCAATTCCATGCTAATGATCACGATTCAGATGCATTGACGGAACTTGTTTGTTTTTTTGCGTGACTCTGGTTCCGTGTCTCCGTTTACAGCACAGAGAATATCGAGCACCTGATTTGTTTTTCAGAAAGCTCTTAGACAAACACAGTCCCACACTGCGACGGGACAGGATGGAAAACTCCAGACTGTTTAGTCAGAAAAGATTGTTATTTCTCACCGCTGCGGTCTTTGCATATATCCTAAATAAACAAATGTAATTCAACACAACTCTAAGTACTTTATTTCCGCATTAGTTTTTTATTATGTTGGCTTTATTTGTTCTTAAATAAGTGACCTGTTTTTATAGTGAGGATTTAAACCATTTCCCACTGTAATAAAGGATAAAGTGTTGTTCTCTCTTTTCCTCTTATAAATGCTGCTACTAGCCGTTAGATCACTATGATTTTTTTTTTTCCTATACTGTGATTATTTATACAAACCCTGAGTTAGTTTGTAATGTAATTCTCCACTGTGGCTCGCTCATGAGGGGAGTGTGTCTCTAATCTGTCTCTCGTTTCTCCACAATGAAAACACTGTAAGGAGAAAGAGCTTGACCATGCAAAAATGACTTAAAGACCTTTAACTATATAAATGGAAGTTATATTAACTTTAAAAACATTTGTATGTTTTGGCTGCACAAATTATTTCTATTAAGATTTTCAACGATCTTTTGATTTTGACTTAAGTTCACTCATTTTATGAACAACACTGCTCTTAGTTTTAGTTGTTTTTAGGTTTATCTATCTATCTGTCTGTCTGTCTGTCTGTCTATCTATTTATTATTTGTCTATGACCAGGGCCTTTATTTTCCTCAACTGTAGAGGGTACCAGGCCTTTATTGGAAGCAGGCTTATATTAGAGGCAGGCTTTTATATCTAAAAGCAAAACTAAAATTCTCTCTTTGAATTTTAAATCAAACTTCAGTTTGGGTGCCATGCTCCTCAAAATATCAAATATCAAATATCAAAATATTTTAAGAGATATCTTTATTTGTAATTTCTCAGCACTGGCATCATTTTTTTGTTCGGAGACACAGAAACGACTGGGACGCTAGTGGACCGCAGGTCCCTCTCTTGCCATAATGCAATCCAATGTCCTGATCCAATGTCAGAACGTCCCTTAGTTGGGTTTAAAATGTTTGTTTCATACGTGTAGAAATTATTGTGTAGTTATTTGTTCGTGTTGACCACGCCCCTGGCATTTATTAAAGGACCCGTTTTTATTTGAGTAGCGGTTTATATTTGAGGAAATATAGTATCTATCTTTGAGATATCTTTGCTCTCTGTTCATTTTTGCTCATTGTATTACTTATACTAATATTAAATGTATTGAGTTCTGTTGAGGCTGATTTGAGTTGCTCTTCTTTCATCCATCCATCCATGCATCGATCCATTCCTCTGTCCATCCATCCATCCATCTGTCCAGTGGCTCTGCCGGCAGTGAAGAACATGGATGTGTTTGAGGAGAGAGTGACCACCATGCGGGTGCGGTGGCAGAAGGTGGCCGGAGCCACAGACTACATGGTGCTCTATAGAGCCACCAACTCCACTGAGGCAGCTGTCGATAAAGAGGTGAGGAGGAGTAGACCATCTCACACTGTCTCCATGTCTCTCTCTTAGTGTCTCTCTCTCTCTCTCTCTCTTTCTCTCTTTCTTGCACACACACACACACACATACACACACACACACACACACACACACACACACTGGGCTACTGGTCACAGTTAATCTAATATTCCAATACCTAAAACAATGTGCTCTCTCCAGCTCTCCAATATTGAATTGTGTTGGAAAAGGATTTCAGGGAGATGGAAAATAAATGTTTTGTTTATGAATTATATATATTTTAAGAATATATGATGAGTCAATATGAATCAATCGAATAACTAATCGAGCGCACAAATCCTCAAAGGGGAGCTATGCACTGAAAATATGGTGTTTAACAGCCATCGCTTTTCTTCAGTGCATAGAAGCTAAAGTCAACTCAGATTTTGAATCACAAATAACACACATAACTCATACTCGTTTAGTGAACATATAAAATATAAAATTATATAAAACATATACGTAATTAATTATTATAAAATTACTATGTCATTAATATTTGCTTACCTACAGCAATGGAACCCCTCGACCTAATTAGACTAATGTAACACATGTATTATATTATCATATACAGTATGCAAGTAATTATGGAAATTACTTCAGAATGTCGCCTCATGATCTATACTGCTGCAGCTAACTGAAACCTTATGAAGTTATATGATGCCGACAATACCAGAGGTTTTTATTACCACAAAGTGCACTCAACTGGGATTGCATTGAACTCATGAAATTGTCATGAAAGCAATACGCTTGAAAAAAAAATAAAACGACCAATGACCCAACTACAACTGGATTATGATTTTATGACTGATTTGCAGGGAGGGAGGAAAAAGTCACCTCACTCTGGCAGCATCAATCATAATCCCGTCTCGCCCACTTTGATATCCACTCCGTTCTCTGCACGAGCACTGTACGAGGCGATGGTTTTTAGTTTAGAATATATAGCATCTGTTCCCTTTATATCATCCCAATGACTTCAGGGCAGTGAGCTAATCCTTGCCATTACCCAACTTATCCGAGGGGTCTGCTTTTCGTAGCCGTGCTGGCCGTCTGGACAACCTGACGCTCCGCAGGCTCTGGCTAGCGCTCCGTTATAACATTTATATGGAAATGCTGAGCAAGCCAATTAAAGTGTGCACGTGTGTGTGCATGTGTGTGTGTCGGTGTGTGTGTGTGTGTGTGTGTGTGCCAGTGTGTTCTGTGCGGGCTGTTTACCAGGTGTTAAGTGTAAACCTCCGTTTGGCTGTTTTGGGTCTTTATGCTGCTCCCTTCGTCCAACTCTCTCCCTAATAGAACTACCGCACACACACACACACACACACACACACACACACACACACACACACACACACACACACACACACACACACACACACACACACGCACACACAAACACACACATACACATACACACACCATATCTTTGTCCTTTACCATGCTTTCCTCACTTCACCTTCTCCCTTCTTCCTTCTCTCCACTCTCTTGTTCTTCTGTCCATGCCACCATTTTCTCCTCATTAACTTTGTCTGTCTGTCTCTTTTGTGCTGTTATTTGTCTTTTCTTAATCTCCCCCTTCCTCCCTTTCTCCTCATCACAATCTCTCTCTTTAATGTTGTGCTACTAGATCATATCCCCTGACTCTCATTTTCTTTGTATATCTCACTAAATGCAGAAATATTTTGAGGCAAGATGTACAGAATATGAAAAATATGTACACTATTTATTTACAAATCAATATAAATAAAAATAATATAAAATATATTCACTTTAGAAGTATCAGCTAAAATAAACAAAATTCAAATTTAAATATAGAAGAATACATATAAAAATATATAGAACATGTAATACAGCAATGAACATCTCTCTCTCTCCCTCTCTCTATGTCACCTCCTGCCACCTACTGTACAGTTGCGTGTCGGAAGCGATGTGGACAGTGTCCAGCTGGTGCAGCTGACTCCCAACACGGTCTACTCCATCAGCCTGTATGCCCTGCATGGCGAGGCCACCAGCAACAGTCTGGAGGGGACGGGAGTCACATGTAGGAACACTGTGCACTCTGTCCACTAATTTAATATCAATCCCTAAAATGTTCAACCGCATCACAGCTCCACTGATAACCAGTATAACAGCGCTCCCTCCTGTATGATATTGCTTAAGTGTCCACCTATTGTTAAGCCTCTTTCGAAGCAGGGTGGCGTAACAGATTTTCTACTTTAAGTCATTCCCACACGCCTCATAGGAATGATGCAAGGTTCATCCAAAATACTACAAAAGCTTTGCTTAACAATGTTATTTTACGTCTGCAGTCTTTTTCAAATATTAATTTGTCTTATTTTCGGTGAAACATATATCCGTTTGTAAAATTTCATAGCACTTGGTTCAAGCCCAGTGTTTCATTTATTTGTATGAATTTTGTCAGCAAGCCATGTCAGCATATTTTAATCTCTTCCACTTAAGAAAATATCGACCTTGAGGCCAAGTGTCAGGACTGTGTAATTTCAGCAGCAAAGCACTTGCCATCTTGCTTTTCCCAACGTTCCACAATGTTTTCTTTTAGTGCCCATGCCGCCAGATGGAGTCCTCACTATCAGTGACACTACCCACAGCACCATGAATGTAAACTGGGATGCTGCCCCTGGGAACGTCCGCAAGTACATAGTCAGCTACAAGCCAGGGGAAGGAGACCTGAAAGAGGTAAAACAGCCTTGCTCCTGAACCTTCAACATGCCCTGTGAAATCTTTTAGGAATAGCTCAAATCAAGGAGCCTAACTTTTCACCTTTTTTAGAATGACTTTCCCAGCACTCGAATGGGGCAGAGCACAAACACAAAGCCTACGGCAAGCCGAATTGAACAAATACTTAATTTGCACTGTGGAATGCCAGGTCCTGTATTACTTGGCAAAAACTGTCTTTAAATGTATTATTGGTGAGAATAAGGTTTTTGTTACATTGTTACATTAGTTAAAAAAAACCAATACGTCGGAAAACTGGATATCTACCAGATTTTTACTTAACCTGTTCACTGGCCTTATCTAGGATTAAGCCTAATACTTGGCATGATTTCAAGCTTGGTAGACATGAAAGCAGACATGAACCCACACCTTGTTCTGCTTGGAAGCCTGTTAATTTTACAAGCTTAGCTGCTCTCTAGTGTCTATTTTAGACCAATGTCATGCAGTCATAAATTTTAACGTATACAACTGTTCAACATTAATTTCATGCTATTTACGTGAAGAAAGTGCAGGCAAAGGTCCGAATTTTGCGAGTTTCAGTTGAGATTTAAGTTCTTTATTTGAAGAAGGTGAAAGAAACTTGTTCTAGGAGTCGTTTCATTGGCCTCCACTGGTTTATCATGGGCTTATCATTGGTTTATTGTGAATGTCTTAAAGGGGACCTATTTTGCTCCTTTTCAACAAGTCAATATAGGTCTCTGAGGTCCCCTAAAACATTGCCTTTGATGTTTTTTGCCGAAAATACCACTGAGATTATGCATTCTAGCCATTGCACATACCTCTATAACATCCTTTTCCAAAACGGGCTGTGCCCCTTGTTCTGTCAGCCAATGGGGTTTGAGCACAAATTCCGGGTTCTTTGAGCCAAATTTGAAATGAGAAATAAGCAATCCAGTTGGTGAATCTTCACTTATATCAGATCTACAAGGCCTCATTTAAAAGTTTGTTCTGACTTTTGTTGACGTTTTCCAAGCTTGTGGGAGACACGGAGACCACAACGGGACACCGCCCCCAGGGAATATTTTGTTTCATGTCAACGTCTGAAAATACAATGTAAATAAATACATTTACAATTACAGTAAAACACACAATTTTTATTGGTTTTGTTTGGAGAAACGCACAGCAGATCGTGCACCACAGCCTACAGTCTATTAACTGCATTTTCTTTTTTTTAGAAAGAAACACTCAGCAGAATTTATTTTTAAATACTTACATTTCCATAGTCTACACTATGTTCACGGGCAGTTGGCATTAATTACTTCTTCTTTTAAAAGATTTGTTTGTTTGTTGAGTTACTCAGATCGGGGAGGTTTTAATTCTACTGTGTCTCAATGTGATATAGGACTGTGACACAAATCTGAACGGCTTGATTCATGACATGTTTTATGAAATAGCTAGCTCACAAAAAACTGACTGAGTTGTCTTATTTGACAGTTTGTGTGTTAGTTGGCCTATCAAAAACCCAAATGTATGTGCACAAGCACTGAAAAAGTTTGTTTTTCATAATAGGTCCCCTTTAAGTTGGAAAGAGAGCAGTTAGTCCTTAAAACCAAAACTCAGTGTCTGATTATGTAAGTTGTCCCAACCCAACTTGATGAGGCTCTAGGCAGGAACCCGGTTAGTGCTGTACAGCTGTGGCTTTTCAACTAGCAAAATTCACTTTTATGTCCTTTTCCCTGCAAACTAATCATGAGAATACACTGCTATCTTTAAAAATCTTCAAAGTGGTCGTGGAATCACTCAGACGAATGATGAAAGCTGGCTAAAAGTGCAGTATCCCTGAAAGCTTTATAACGTTACCTTTAGTCAGCAATAGATGTGATATCTTACTTCTGGGAAAGTGATGAGTCAAGACTTCATCGAGAGTTACAGCCACGCTTAAAATGGAGCGGGAACTAAATGTCTTTGGCCGGGGCTTCTGGGAAAACGAGTCTTCTGGCAAAGAAGATCTGTCTCTAGCCTTCCACCCGAGTCTGACGAGATAAACTCCTTTCATGGAAATCAGCCTGAGAAAAACTGTCTGGGATGTAGCTGAAGGTGTTTTTGGTTGACACCTTGTGAGCTTCCAGAAAGGTCTTTTGGAAGACAAACAGGAAACCTACGACCTGACTAATCTTAGGGCATTTCTACTGGAAGCTTAGCCCCACTCTGTGGATTTATGTCTGCAGATAGAAAGTTTGATCCTCTACACTGCAATCCTTTCTGAGTGTTCTGTGAAATGGATAACTCTAGAGCATAAATCGTCAGCAATCCCAGCTTAGTCCCAAGAATTTCAGTCTAAGCTCCCACTTGGACTTGCTATTTAAAATATATCTGCGATGATCCGATTGCAACTGGACAGTTGTAAGTACAGGTGCGAATGTAATCTATATGCATTGAGGATCTGATCCCCCAAACCACATTCAAGGGAAGTGAAATACGAGTAAACTTGATGATTCATATCCCAACTGTACTACGTGCTACGAGGACATTTATTATTCATAAGAGGTCACTGTTGAAGCATGCGGAGATGCAATAAATGTTGATCTTATCTCCCATCTCGAAAAGACACCATGTTTGAACAGGGCTTTTCTTTTCCCCGGGGCAGGTTGAAGTCAATGGAGACATCACCACACTGCATCTGTCCAGCCTCATCTCACAGGAAGAGTATGATGTGGCCGTGACCCCAGTTTATGATGAGGGACCTGCAACACCAATGCTCGGGCAGGCTTTCACAGGTTGGAAAGTCTCTTTTCCTACTTTAACCTTTTTTGTTATTGCTAAGAATGTAATTAAAAAATTGCATCAAAAAACAAACAAACATATTACAGACTTCTTTAATTTCAGGTCACCTTGTTATTTTATTTGGCTAACGATCTCCAGATCCTGGATAGTGATGTTAATTTTCCTCTTTAATTCACTTTCTCTGAAACCATCTATTTTCTCTCTTGCCCTCCGAGGGTGCACTAGGTTCTATCATAATGCATTGGTCACAAACCAGCAAATTTGTGCATCTGTTTGTGCATGTTTATCATTAAAATTACAGGTTCGCTATTTTTCAACACATTAAAAAATGTTGGTTTCCATCATTTATAATAAAATGTAATATTACCGTTACTACTGTTCCATTCCGTTATTACCGTTACTGTTCACAAAATACCCTAAGTCACATGTCTATAATACAAGTTTTCCTTATCTTGACAGTAAAGCATTTATCAAGGTTGTGCTAGTTATAATTGGTGAGAACCATGATTTTAGTAAAGCCTTGCATGGATTATAACGCAAACTAGTGAAACAAAATTGAATAGTATATTGAAAGTGAAAAATACCTATGCTGTTGACACCAAGTGAATATAGCACGTGTACAATATTCATACAGATATATTCAGATACATTAAATGCTGAAACATATTACAGACTTCTTTAATTTCAGGTCACCTTGTTATTTTATTTGGCTAACGATCTCCAGATCCTGGATAGTGATGTTAATTTTCCTCTTTAATTCACTTTCTCTGAAACCATCTATTTTCTCTCTTGCCCTCCGAGGGTGCACTAGGTTCTATCATAATGCATTGGTCACAAACCAGCAACTTTGTGCATCTGTTTGTGCATGTTTATCATTAAAATTACAGGTTCGCTATTTTTCAACACATTAAAAAATGTTGGTTTCCATCATTTATAATAAAATGTAATATTACCGTTACTACTGTTCCGTTCCGTTATTACCGTTACTGTTCACAAAATACCCTAAGTCACATGTCTATAATACAAGTTTTCCTTATCTTGACAGTAAAGCATTTATCAAGGTTGTGCTAGTTATAATTGGTGAGAACCATGATTTTAGTAAAGCCTTGCATGGATTATAACGCAAACTAGTGAAACAAAATTGAATAGTATATTGAAAGTGAAAAATACCTATGCTGTTGACACCAAGTGAATATAGCACGTGTACAATATTCATACAGATATATTCAGATACATTAAATGCTGACACACACACACACACACACACACACACACACACAGACCATATTTTCCTACGCAATTGCAGCCGAAGGCGCCTCACATGTTAAACAGACACTTTGGTGGAATTGTTCTCTCCACATCTGTCGGGACGCCCTCGTAATCCCGCTCTCTCTCTCTCTCTCTCTCTCTCTCTCTCTCTCTCTCCCCCTGTTTCTGTGCACATGGATAGATGTGGTTCCCGCCCCCAAGAACCTGCGCTTCTCCGACGTGACCCAGACCTCATTCAAAGCCGCCTGGGAGCATGGGGCTCCGGATGTGGCCCTCTACCGCATCAGCTGGACCAAGAAAGGAGAAACCAATTTCCAATATGTAGGTAGACCATGTTTGGAAATGGGAAGTGCCTGGGCCGGGTATTGGGAGGTGAGAGAAGGGAGGGGTAAGAGAAAGGCAATACAATAAAGAGAGCTGAGACTCAAATGTAAAAGAAATGAAAATAAAGTAACTAGCTTTATTTTATGCATATATTGATGCTTTTTTAATCATTTGGGTCTCAGAAGACTGTTTTTGTTATGATTTTGTTGGTCTTAGTTTCCATTTCTCAACTTGCTTTTGTCTGCTTTTTGTAATTTATACACCCCTTGTTAGCACAAAGCCACAAACAAAATCCATCCTATTGTATTTCAAAGCACACACAATAAATGTCTCTTTGCTGTTCTAGGGGGACATTAGATAATAACATTCTCTCTCTCTCCCTCTCTCTCTCTCTCTCTCGCTCTCTCTCTCTCTCTCTCTTGCTCTCTCTCTCTCTTGCTTTCTCTCTTTCTCGCTTGCTCTCTCTCTCTGACTCTCACTCTCACTCTCTATCTAGGCCATCCTAAACAACGATGAAACCACCCATGATCTGGAGGGCTTGGACCCCGACACCCTGTATGATGTCACCGTTACAGCCATCTACCCGGACGAGTCGGAGAGCGAGGACCTGATTGGAAGCCAGCGCACATGTAAATGACACAAACCACACACACACACACACACACACATACATATATACACACACACACATACACACATACACACACACACACACACACACACACACACACACACACACACACATACACACACACACACACTCAGACACTGAAAACCCCTACAACTCCACTGCCAACACACTGCGTCACTCATATTCTACACAGACTTCACAGATGTCAGACACATGGAAATAATGCTCTGTTTTCTCAATGTCTCTTTTTAGTGTTGAGGGGTCCGGATGGTATGTCATTTTGCAGGAAGGACATTTCATTCATTTTATAAATGTTCACGATCAGGGTTTCCATGGTGACGGAGGACCATAACCCACAGCGTCAGAGAAAAAAAAAACCCCAACTTTATTTTTCTTAACTGCATGCGCATCGCTGTGCCTCACCATGTGTTCACACCGCAAACAATTCGGACTACAGTTAGATGGCTGAAGGCTATTGCTATTAACAGGGAAAGATGAAGTATATTAGTTGTATATAAATATATATATAAACACTTTTAATAATAAAGCCTTAATCACCTCCACCATTCTTTGGAGTGTGTCATAGCAGTTCTTGCCTTTCGGCTATAATCGCTACGGTGTATGACTATTCATTGAAACATTATTTGTGAGAATGCAAGCAAACAATACATTTTAATTGACAGTAATTATTGCAATGGTCTTGTGGTTGAAAGCGGTGTGATTGCAATTTCAGAGCTTCAAATGCAAACTCACTGTTTTTGTGTCACTGTCAACTTTTTTGTCTCCATACCATTTCTCATTCCACAGTGTTGTTTATCTCATGTTGTGAAGTAATCTTTCATTTTAATGCATTGTCCTTCATTAGTGCTCACCTCATTCATCAAATAACTACACATGGCATTTTATTCAGTGTTTTTAGGAAGGTTGGGTTCAACACACTTTCAATATAATCAACTTAGCTAGTGGACTGTTGGTCAAATCATAATATTTTGGCATGTTAAGAAGGATGAACGATGACAAAATACTGAACCAGAATAGTTATGCTAATGTCCTCATTTAAATTAATATAAGATAAACTAGAAATATCTTATGGAAATCTAGAAATACAAATGTATGTCAAGTTCATTGTGAAACTAGAAAAACACTATCTTTATTTCCAAATTATTGATTTATTTAATTTATTGCAAAGTCACTTGACCCCAATCCTTCACCACCATTGTCTAACTCATTACCCCGCTGCCTTGTCCGACCTCATGCCCCATGGAATTCTAGGAGCTGAGCTAAGACCGTTCCAGGCCATTCATTCATCATCACCGTCATCACTCCCATTATCATCACCACCATCGTCATCGTCACCCTAGCCAATTGAGACATAGCCGATGCAATGAATCTAACTGTTGGTTTCCCTGTGCTCCCAGTAACCACTGGGCCGCCCACTAACCTGATGGTGATCAACGCCACCACGACCACGCTGACTGCAAAGTGGAAACACGCGCCCGGACCCGTCCAGAACTACAAGATCACCTATGAGCCTGTTGCCGGAGGAAAGGCACTGTCGGTAAGTCCTTATCTTATCTCACCTTATTTTACCTTATCTTATCTTATAGTTTTTTTGCAACTCATATTTTTATTAAACAGAATTTCCAGATCCATTTACACATCAAGATTTCCCCTTTCCCTTGTTATAGACCCCCTAACCCCTTAAAAAAGGAGAAATGAATAAATAAATAAATAAAAATCTTTTCTTAGGTGCTGGGGATTGAATTGATTTGACTATTGATTTGAAATCATCTCTGAGGAATTTATTTAAAATCTCTGAGCTGTTGTGAGGGTTATTTTGATAATTATTGCTTGGAATTATTGCTTCGAGTAGTTCAAGACTAATAAATCGAGACCAATAATAAGTAATGATGGTGATCATTCAGTGTCTAAAATCACAACCCAAAACTGAAATTTAGTATAATATCTACTTAGTTTTTATTAAAAACATTTTGCTTGTTTGTTTTTATTACTGCTATTTTATTGCCTTCTATTAATGTAAAGCACTTTTAGTTGCATGTTTTTTGTGAAAGGTGCTATTAAGGTTATTATTATTAAGGTTATTATTATTATTATTATTAGCATTATTATTATTATTTTATTGATTTGGGGATTTTGTAATTCGCAAACAACTCCTGATTCCTGTGAGATCTCCACAACAACAACAATCGCGATCAGAGACATATCCTTCAAATAATGAACGTCATTCAAGTTAGATTTGGATTTAGAGTGCTTTACTGAGACACACAGGGAATGTTCGAGAACATAGAATTCAACCAACCATCGCCGGCACTCCCGGGGTGAAAATTACCGGCTAAACTGTGTTCCGTCACGTTGGTTTGACATTTTGTTTAGCGCCACATCCCATTGTGCATTTGTGTACTTAGAGAGGCCGGGAATCAGCTGCCAAGTCTGCATTCCAGCGGCATGACACAACAGTGATTAGCATTGGGAAAGCCTTGGAACCACCTCGAGGAAACTGTGGATTGTATGAAAAGAATTTCAAGTCACAATTTTTATTGTGTCTCTGAGATGTTATGACACTGTTGCCCTAAACAATGTGTCAGTCATGAATCATGACCTCAGAGGTAGAAATCTGTTTCATGCGCTTCTCATCCCAACAGACTGTATCATGTATATAAAAGCACACGTAGCGCATCCCCCCCAGACCCCTGGTGTCGTATCTTTGTCCGCAGAAAATGTTGTTTTTAATATGACCCAAAGAACCCAGACTGGATATTTGTTTGTGCAAGTTGAGTGTTCAAGGGGCCCGGGCTGATATCATCCCCAGTTATGTTAAGTTTGGCTTTGTTTTCCGTCTAAATAAATATCTGATGTTATCTGATGAATACAGTATTGGAAAAAAACAACAACAATGCAGAAATAATTAAATAAGGAGTCATTCCAGAAGATGATCAAGTGAACGAAAGTGCACAGGTTTGATCTCGGCAACAGTTTGCTGGCACCAATATATTTGTTTGATGTACCGTTGAGCAAGGCAATAAACCTTCCATTACCTTACCTTACATTCACCTTACATTCATAGCTTGTGGGCTCTATTTTATTCGATTACATTTTTAAAATATTTCATTACATCACATTTTCATGGTTTCTAAATGGATAAGCCGTGCCAATTTCTCTCCGATCCTCCTCCATCGAGAATGTTTATACCCGGAATGGATGTGTTTACTGGATGATATCCATCCTATGATACATTGCAAAACTGTTTGTTCAGTAATCCACGAAGGCCCACTTAGATTCACTTTTTTAACCAAGTCACAAAAAAAAGACAAAAAGAGAAGCTGTTTTCTGACATCATTCTGTGAAAGAGCAGTTTTGTTGAGATCAGTGAGGGTGAATTCTGGTACGTTCGGGACTGTTCCTTATGTTTGTGCACAGCTGGGAAGGATGTGGAGGGAAACAGTTGGCACCTTGTTTACTGGTATAGAATTTCTCAGACTCCCTGGGAAGTTCTGTACAGGATTTTTCAGATCATGGGCATTATACTCAACTGATTGTTCCCTGTCTGTACCTCCTCCTGAATGTGTCTTTGGAAAAGAGATTCAATTCCAATCCAGATACTCCACATTTGAAGTCCCAACAACTATACATGCTTCATTCATAGTTTCTCTCAAAAAATATCCTCATCCCTAATTTTAACCATAACCCTAATAATTTAATATATTTATATTTTTATAATTGTAATGTTACACATAAAAAGGCTTACATTTCTTCTAGTGGCTAACTATAAACAGCTGAATTGATTTCATAGTCATAGTGTAGTGGAACAACTCCCTTTAAATACCCTGTGTTTGTGGTGAATATTTGGAGCTGCAGTTACCTGACTTCATAGCTGACTGTCACTGATAAAGCCGCGTTTACATTCGCTCCACGTCTTGGTCTTTTGAGTGAGTTGTTGCTCACAATCGACATGCCTACCACCAACAGATCCAGGTTGGAGGAAAGAAAAACACAGTCGTCTTGGAGAAGCTCACCCCAAACACCCCCTACTCTGTCAAGGTGGCTGCCTTGTATCCCAACGGTGACAGTAAAGACATATCCGGCCAGGGGAAGACCAGTGAGTAACACTGACAGAATATATATATATACACCGTAGATATATACCGTACATATACTGTATATACCTATATATTTACGACATGTATGATGTTGAATGAATAACTGCTGAGTAAGAGCGGATCTTTATCAGTTATGGGAAAATGTATTTTTTTTCTCATTAGTGTTTCCGAGCTATACTTTGAAATAATCAATAATAATACATTTCAGTAGGGCTGCTGCCTGAAAGTCGACGAGTCGAATCATCAGGCGGAAACCCGTCGGTTGACTGAGATTCTTTAAGTCGACCCATCGCTTTTCTGTTTGTTTTAAATTTTTCGTCAGTCAGTGTACAGTACAATAACAAGAAGCTTACAAAATCCACAGGGATAACATTTATTTTCTGCCCAATATGCATGGAGAGGAGGTGATCGGGGCACAAACTGCGCCCTCGTCTACTCAGGCATGTGTGAGAGGCAGGCCGAGGGAGCCGGCCCCGCCCCCCTTGCGCCTATCTCCATATCCCCAGTGATGGAGCAGGAGAGAGAGAGGGGAGAGATGTCTCTTCTGATAATATCCAAAATGCTTCTTAGATTAATATTTTAATCTTATTGCAAGTTAGAAATGGGTTATATAGCCTAAATAAATAGAAAATTTATTTTTTTCATTTCTCCAATAACGATAACAGTACCAGTAACGTCGGAGCTTATCGATACTAAGGTCTAATTTAGCTGCGGGG
Organism: Zeus faber; assembly: GCF_960531495.2. Lineage (NCBI taxonomy): Eukaryota > Metazoa > Chordata > Actinopteri > Zeiformes > Zeidae > Zeus > Zeus faber. The sequence continues at coordinate 2,976,872 of NC_137189.1, forward strand.
CCCATTTAATACCGAGTCTCGGTACCCAAACCCCATTCCTCCTTCTCATTTTCATTGAACAGCCGAATCCATTAATCCAAAATTTTGAGTCGGGTACAGCCCTACATTTTAGTATAAACAGTAATTTAATGAAGGCTCTTGGGATTGTGATGCTATTTATGTGAAAATGTATCTTTTCGCATCAACATGTCTGTTATCATTTGTTCCTGTCCCCCCAGTGCCTCTGGGTGGAGTGAAGAACCTGCAGGTGTTGAACCCCACCATGAGCACGCTGAACGTGCGCTGGGAGCCGGCTGAGGGCCGAGTGAAGGAGTACAAGGTCATCTACACTCCAGCTGCAGGAGGAGCCGAACTCATGGTAGGACTGGTAGTAAATCTACTACATTGCTATAGCACTATGGTACTACAGCATTGTACACCACTACAGTACTACAGCATTGTACATCGCTACAGTACTACAGCATTGTACACTGCTGCAGTACTACAGTGCTATAGCACTACAGTACTACAGTGGTATAGTGCTGCAGCATTGTAGAGCGCTACAGTACTAAAACATTGTACAGCACTATAGTACCACAGCTCTACAGTACTACAGCGCTACAGCACTACAGTGCAGTATCTCACTGCAAACTGATTCTCTGGTTCCAGGAGTTTTAATTTCAGCTTTATCACAGAATAGAAACACACCTCCATTCCGCAAACTGAGATAATCGAAACATGGTACCAGTTTAACTTCCTTTTTATCACAATGTGTTTTTAATAATGATACACTCACATCATGTGCTTCTCTTGCTTTGAGGAAGGCTGTTTGGCTGAAACACAAAAACACTGTGAGCGTATTTTTATTGAAACTATATACTGATAAAAATTATTTTGAATTGCTGCTTCAGGTTAAACCTTTGTTGTTTTTTTTTCCAGTGATTATTGTTGTCACAAAAGCAGTTGTTTTTTTTCAACCCATAATTCGAGTGCCTTTTTGAGTGTTTCTTTTTGTTGAAGAAGTGTGAGCCAGCCTCTTCTTTTGCTTTAATGAAAAGCAAAATATTATTTGATATCCTAATATTGTCCCTATTTTCTCCTTCCTCCTTCTTCCGCCTTTTAAAATGTATTTAACAGTACAAAATATAGCCAAATTAAGTATGACATTATATTTTACATATTAAAATGTGAACTTATGTATGAATGTTAAAAGTGTGTGCCGACTAGTAAAATGGTTAAACTCAATTTGTATGTACAGTACATATGATTCTTTAACAGGACTACTACCTAGCGTTCATTTTTTATGTTTTTCTTCTGTTGATTTCTCATTTTTTTGGACACTTTCTGTGGGAAATGATAGAAAATATGGCATTGACACAGATGTCTGTATCTACACACATTTTGGTTTTGGAACGTTAACAACTTCTCCCTTGTTGCGGCTGACAGGAGCAGGTGTCTGGGTCCACCACCAGCACGGTCCTGCGAGGCCTCCAGCCGGACACCCTCTACACTGTCACACTGCTCCCAGTCTACAATGCAGGAGACGGGAAGAGGATGTCTGAGAACGGGAAGACCAGTAAGAATGTCTTGAAGGGCTCTCAGGATCTCTCATGTCAGAAGCCCCAGAGTGCAGGGACAGTGAAAAGAACAGCATTCCATTTTAAATGTCAGATTAAATCCTATTACATTTAATTAGATTTCATTAAATAACATTTAATTAAATTACATGACATGGAAAAAACGATATCCTATTTTATTCAATTTGATTAATTAGACTATATTAGACTCATTCACTCACAGTAAAAACTACTTTGAAATAATAACAATTTAAATACATTTCAGTATAAACAGTAATTTAATGATGGCCCTTGGGATTGTGATGCTATTTGTGTCAAAATGTATAGTTTCGCGTCAACATGTCTGTTCTATTTGGTTCCTGTCCCCCCAGTGCCTCTGGGTGGAGTGAAGAACCTGCAGGTGTTGAACCCCACCATGAGCACGCTGAACGTGCGCTGGGAGCCGGCTGAGGGCCAAGTGAAGGAGTACAAGGTCATCTACACTCCAGCTGCAGGAGGAGCTGAACTCATGGTAGGACTGGTAGTTAATCTACTACATTGCTACAGCACTACAGTACTACGGCATTGTACACCACTACAGTACTACAGCATTGTACACTGCTACAGTACCACAGCTGTGTACTGCGCTACAGTACAACAGTAATACAGTACTGCAATACTACAGTGCGACAGCATTGTACTGTGCTACAATACTTCAGTGCTACAGCATTGTACACCACTACACTACAACAGAGCTACAGCTCTACAGTACTACAATGCTATAGTGCTACAGCATTGTACACCGCTACAGTGCTACAGCAAACCCGTACTGCAGCGATACAGTGCTACAGCATTGTACATCGCGACAGTACTACAGCGCTACAGTACTACAGCGCTATAGGGCTACAGCATTGTACACCGCTACAGTGCTACAGCACTAAAGTACTGCAGCGATACAGTGCTACAGCATTGTATACTGCGACAGTACTACAGCGCTACAGTACTACAGCGCTATAGGGCTACAGCATTGTACACCGCTACAGTGCTACAGCACTAAAGTACTGCAGCGATACAGTGCTACAGCATTGTATACCGCAACAGTACTACAGTGCTACAGTACTAGAGCGCTATAGTGCTACAGCACTATAAAGCGCTACAGTACTACAGTGCTACAGTGCTACAGTACTGAAGCTCGACAGCACCATAGTACTACAGCGCTACAGTACTGCAGTATTACAGCGCTATAGTACTACAGCACTGTAAAGCACTACAGTACTAGAGTGCTACAGTGCTACAGTACTGCAGCTCTAAAGCACTATAGTACTGCAGCATTGCAGTGCTAGAGTAAAGCACTACATACAGTACAGTGTAAACTGGACTCTGGTTTTAATTTCAACTTTATCGAATAAAACACACACATCCATTCCTCACATTGAGATCATCTAAACATGGTACCAGTTTAACTTCCTTTTTCTCACAATTTGTTTTATTAATGACACACTTACAGCATGTCCTTCTCTTGCTTTGTTCTGAGGAAGGTGGTTTGTCCGGAACACAAACACGCTGTGTGCGTATTTTTATTATTATATTGTTTTTTTTAACCCATAATTTGAGTGTGCGTTCATTTTATATATTTTTCTTCTGTTGGTTTCTCATTTTCTTCGGACACCTTTTGTGGGAAACAATAGAAAATATTTGGTTGATACAGGTCTCTATCTACACACATTGGTTTTGGGGTGTTAACATCTTTTCCGTTGTTGTGGCTGACAGGAGCAGGTGTCTGGGTCCACCACCAGCACGGTCCTGCGAGGCCTCCAGCCGGACACCCTCTACACTGTCACAATGATCCCAGTTTATGACGAAGGAGACGGGAAGAGGATTTCTGAGAACGGAAAGACCAGTAAGTATGTCTTAAAGGGCTCTCAGGATCATGTCAGAACCACCAGAGTGCAGGGAGTGTGAACAGCATTACATTAAAAATCATATTACTTTAAATTAAATTTGATTAAATAACATGACATTTAAAAAAACATTCTATTCTTATTGATTAATTAAAAGACTAGATTAAACTCACCAATAGTAAAAAACTAGCATTCTAGACCAGTAATCCTGCCAGTTAATAGTTGAGAGCAGATAAATGTGAGTGTCATGGTTTGTATGAATAAGCTACTTGTGGTTCTAGGGCCTTTGGGAGGAGTGAGGAGTCTGAGGGTGACTCACCCGACCATGACCTCCCTCACGGTGAACTGGGACCCGGCCGATGGAGCAGTGCGCCAGTACAAGGTCTTCTTCGTACCTGTTGCAGGCGGCAATGAAGAAATGGTGAGTTTCTTAAAGATTATGTTACCTCTGTCATGCACAGTGGCTCAGTGATTAACACTGTTACCTCACAGCAAGAAGGTCCTTGGTTCAAAGCCTGGCCGTCCCAGGTCCTTTCTCTGTGGAATTTGCATGTTCTCCGTGTGTTTCTCTGTGGTTTCGTCCGGGTGCTCCGGTTTCCTCCCACCATCAAAATACATGTATGTTAGGGGTTACTGTCGGTGGCCCTGACCAAGGCACTGGCAAAAGAGCTGGAGTTGGACCGCATTGCTGTACTACGGCTGCCCACTGCTCGTAGGTAAAGGGAGGTTAAATGCAGAGGATACCTAATTTCCCCCAGATGGATTAATAAAAGTATATAAAAAATAAAAATTAATTCTGTGCACCATAATTCATATCAATCATCGAGAGCTACTGTGTATTATACAGTAATTATATGGCTTGGAAACAACATTTTTTTCCAATGCGTGCAAACAGGAGCAAGTTCCGGCTGGCACCACCACCATCGTTCTGAGGAACTTGCAGCCTGACACGCCGTACACCATCTCTGTGCTACCTGTGTACCCTGCCAGGGAGGGCAGGCGCCAGTCGGAGAACGGAAAGACTTGTAAGTCACTGTGGAATGTAATATTAAAGCTAGAGGGTGATTTATTTTACCCAGAGTATTCTTAGATGCCGTTTGCGTTGACTCTTGTATTCGTGATCCACAGTAGCAAGGTTATGTGAATTTGTCCACCTTACGGACTCTTAACATCACCTGTGTTTTTTATTTCCATTTCCTAAGTGCCTTTGGGCGGCTTGAGCAACCTGCAGGTGAAGAACCCGACCATCACCACCCTCACAGTGACCTGGAATCCAGCCGATGGCAACGTCCAGGGATACAAAGTTGTCTACATCCCCACCAACGGAGGACTGGAGATTGTGGTGAGAGCTGCAATTCTATTCTATTCTATTCTATTCTATTCTATTCTATTCAAGATTCAAGATTCAAGATTCAAGAGGTTTATTCGTCACATACATATACCTACTTTCATACATATATGCAGTGAAATGTAATGCAATGCACCCGATGATTACACACAATATGTCCTAGACAGAACACATTAGTTACCTAAGAAAATTTCTTTCTACAGGACCAACTGATTCCTAAAACGTAATACAGTAAGTCGAATACTTATAGCATAATATAAAAATGTATAGAATAAAATAAAATAAAATAAAATAAAATAAAATGGAATAGATAAAGGGAATAGGCTTATGTATATGGGATAGACTTATGTATATGGGATAGGCAATTATGTAAATACAGATATGTGCATTAAAGTGACCTGTGAATAAAGTGAGGTAGTGTTTGTGGGATAATACAGCACAGTATACAACAGTACGCCGCAGCAATACAGTATCACCGAAAAACCCAGAACAGTGACACAGTATGCGGTACAGTATGCTACATACAGTACAGTAAGGTAGTGGGGCAAAAAGGTATTTAGTCAGCCACCAATTGTGCAAGTTCTCCCACTTAAAAAGATGAGAGAGGCCTGTAATTTTCATCATAGGTTCACTTCGACTATGAGAGACAGAATGTGGGGAAAGAATCCAGGAAATCACATTGTAGGATTTTTAATGAATTAATTGGTAAATTCCTCGGTAAAATAAGTATTTGGTCACCTACAAACAAGCAAGATTTCTGGCTTTTACAGACCTGTAACTTTTTCTTTAAGAGGCTCCTCTGTCCTCCACTCGTTACCTGTATTAATGGCACCTGTTTGAACTCGTTATCAGTATAAAAGACACCTGTCCACAACCTCAAACAGTCACACTCCAAACTCCACTATGGCCAAGACCAAAGAGCTGTCAAAGGACACCAGAAACAAAATTGTAGACCTGCACCAGGCTGGGAAGACTGAATCTGCAATAGGTAAGCAGCTTGTTGTGAAGAAATCAACGGTGGGAGCAATTATTAGAAAATGGAAGACATACAAGACCACTGATAATCTCCCTCGATCTGGGGCTCCATGCAAGATCTCACCCCGTGGGGTCAAAATGATCACAAGAACAGTGAGCAAACATCCCAGAGCACGGGGGGACCTAGTGAATGACCTGCAGAGAGCTGGGAACAAAGTAACAAAGGCTACCATCAGTAACACACTACGCCGCCAGGGACTCAAATCCTGCAATGCCAGACATGTCCCCCTGCTTAAGCCAGTACATGTCCAGGCCCGTCTGAAGTTTGCTAGAGAGCATTTGGATGATCCAGAAGAGGAATGGGAGAATGTCATATGGTCAGATGAAACCAAAATAGAACTTTTTGGTAAAAACTCAACTTGTCGTGTTTGGAGGAGAAAGAAAGCTGAGTTGCATCCAAAGAACACCATACCTAACAGTGTAATACTGCAGCGATCAAGATCACTTTATGATGCGGTGTGCAGAGGTTTTACCTCGGGCTGTGTGCAAACATTGCAATTATTAAAAAATTCTATTCTCTGTCTATTCTCTTATTGCCCGACTTTTTCTAATAAGGTTTGCATGGGGGTGGAAACATCATGCTTTGGGGCTGTTTTTCTGCAAAGGGACCAGGATGACTGATCCGTGTAAAGGAAAAGAATGAATGGGGCCATGTATCGTGACATTTTGAGTGAAAACCTCCTTCCATCAGCAAGGGCATTGAAGATGAAACATGGCTGGGTCTTTCAGCATGACAATGATCCCAAACACACCGCCCTGGCAACGAAGGAGTGGCTTCGTAAGAAGCATTTCAAGGTCCTGGAGTGGCCTAGCCAGTCTCCAGATCTCAACCCCATAGAAAATCTTTGGAGGGAGTTGAAAGTCTGTGTTGCCCAGCGACAGCCCCAAAACATCACTGCTCTAGAGGAGATCTGCATGGAGGAATGGGCCAAAATACCACAACAGTGTGTGAAACCTTGTGAAGACTTACAGAAAACGTTTGACCTCTGTCATTGCAAACAAAGGGTATATAACAAGTATTGAGATGAACTTTTGTTATTGACCAAATACTTATTTTCCACCGTATTTTGCAAATAAATTCTTTAAAAATAAGACAATGCAATTTTCTGGATTTTTTTTTCTGATTTTGTCCCTCATAGTTGAGGTAAACTTATGATGAAAATAACAGGCCTCTCTCATCTTTTTAAGTGGGCGAACTTGCACAATTGGTGGCTGACTAAATACTTTTTTGCCCCACTGTGTGTCTGTGGCTCAGTGAGGACCCCTGGTGAGGTCAGCATTGGGAGTTCTTATGGCTTGCGGGAAAAAACTCTGTCTCAGTCTCTCTGTTCTCGCTGTGTGACTGCGGAGGCGCTTGCCTGGCCGCAGCAGCTGGAACAGTCCATTATTGGGGTGTTGAGGATCCTTCATGATCCTGCGGGCTCTGCTAAGTCCTGCAGGAAGGGGAGGGTAGTTCCAGTGGTACATTCAGCTGAATGCACCATCCTCTGCAGGGCCCGTCTGTCCTGAGCAGTACAGTTCCCAAACCAGGCAGTGATGTGGCCTGTCAGGATGCTCGGGATGCTCTCCACCGGATGCCCTCCAAATTCCTTTTTTGGGATATTGTCCCAAACAAGGAATTTGGTTTTCTGCTCTCAGGTTCCCACAAAGGTACACAACCTGGAGTTAAACAGGTTCTTATACCTATTCTGCTTCTGTTCTTATTTTGGTAAATTTTCTTTCAAAGACGCTCTTTTTTTCACATTTTATTCAGTTATTTTAGTTCGGTTGATCTTAAATGACCTCAACTCTTCATTGTAATTGGCCATGAGCGCCAATGGCCAACAATTACAAACCTTTGATGATTCTTAAAAAATCCTGGGCTGAACAATAATAAGAATACAACAAACCAACAAATCCAGTGATGTCACACTTGCTGACAGGGTAACCCCCACCCCCACATGTAACCACACAATAGCTTGCAAATCCGCCAGGGAAGATGGATCCTCAATTGTTGTACACCATCTGAGTGGGAGGTTGTCTTTGTCGTTGAGCTTGGTGATCAGATAAGATTCGTTCACCAGCGCCGTAGCAGTCGTGATGTGGTTAAGGCAGATAGGAAGCATACGGTGTGTGAACAACCGTGTAATAACAGCTCTGGTGCAGCTGGCTGTCAATTTGGCAGCTGTGTCATAATCTGTTATTCAAAACAGGCCCATTTGACATGACACCGCATTCGCCCCCAATCAGACACAGTCTGTCCAGGCTAATTCTACGAAGCGGCTCCTGATATGGCACTGATTTTCATGGTTTGATTTTAAAATAGGGCTGGAGGAAGAATCATTGTAATGTCCAAGTTCAACCACAGGGCAGAAGTCATAATGCTATTATTGTATTAAAGGATAATTTGTGTGTTTTTTTAATCAAAACCTTGTTTTTGGATCACTGGGAGTCAACCCGACTGAATAACCATTCTCTCAATACTTAATCAATTTAAAAGATCACTTCGGTTGACTCCCAACAATCGCAAAATAAGGTTTTCCTTGAACACTCAATGCACAACAATAGGAGATACTCTGCACCATTAGCTTGTGAATCAAAAAATCAATAGCACCCCAAAATTTGGAGACGCTTTTGGTATTCTTAGTGGTGAGGGTTAAGAAGTACTCAGCAGCGCCCCCCTAGCAGGTTGGGTTTCAGTGCATTGCTCACTTTTGTAGAAAATCTGATAACTTTCTCAGGTTTGACTCAATTTCCTTTCTTCAACTAATAAGCCATGCTGCTGACGTCTCTGGCCGAACCTTTTAGTTCCTCATTGATTTATCTGTTCATTTTTAATCCACATGCTGTATCCAACTCTCTTCTCAGGAGCAAGTGTCTGAGAGCACCACAAAGACTGTTCTGGAGAAGCTCCTTCCGGACACTCGCTACACCGTCACTGTGGTCCCAGTCTACGCTGAGGGTGACGGGCCGAGTCTGTCAGACAATGGCAAGACCAGTAAGTGGATGTTTGTGTCAAGGTCACCGTAGCACAGAAAAGTCCAGTATCTTTTGACTTAAGCCTTATTATTCAATCATTGTGAGTCACTGGGATCTGAATGATTGGCATCAGAATCTTTTCAATTTGTTCAGTATTGACAGAATAGCTTCAGCTGACTGTTGCGCAATGGGGCAATAGCGTTGCCAAAGAACTTGGTCAAGATTTTATGTTCTTCATTGATTGGAGTCATTTGGCACCAGGGCTGGTCCTCATAAAGACTGCAGAGACTGAAATGTTGTCATTAGTCATTCGCGTTGACCTGGCAAGGTGAAAGAACAACCTCTTTTACACCCTTTTGTAATAGAGGTGTTAATGTGTTGTCCCTGCCAGATTGCAGAGATGCACTATCCAGAGAAACCTAGATTTGTATTCATTGGGTGAAGCCACGGCATACCAAAATATACCATCTGGTGTTGAGAGACCTACAGGAGAAAGTAAAGTGTTGACACAATGGAATAGAAAGTAAAGAGACTCTTTGGGTTGGCCATTGTGACCAAATGGAGAGATAGGTAACCTCCTATACATTGAGAGAGACAGATTTGAGCTTTTACAACTAGTATAGGGAAAAAATAAAAAACGTTTAGGTTATGATATCCCACAATGCATCCATCAGAAGTGCGAAGTATGTAGTATACAGTATATGTAGTGTTTGTTTGGTTGGGATCACAGCAGGGAGTTGGAGGTCTAAACAACAGAGTGTATCTGAATCAGTAGAAACTTTTCTGAAACAGTCGTTGACAGCGCTGCTGTCCCGGGGTCTCAGCTTGAAGAATCACTCCCTCGACGCCTGTAATCTCCCACCAGACAAACAGCTGCTCGGCTCATACTTCCACGCGATGACCGTCTTGTCCTCCTTCGCACAGGGCCCCTGGGCTTCGCCAGGAACCTGCAGGTCACAGATCCCACCACCAGCACCCTAAACGTGCGATGGGATCCGGCGGAAGGAAATGTGCGCGAGTACATCGTGATCTGGGTGCCGGTCGCAGGAGGAGAACAGGAAGTGGTAAAGGCCACCGCAGACATTTTTTTTTGAATGTGTCTGGGAATGGAGAAAAATCGTAACTCTTTGCGTAGCAACAGAATAAACATGGTGGGATGGGATGAGATAATTTTGCTTGTCTTGGTGGTATAGTACAAAAATTATTTGAAATACTTCGGCCTTAAGGTTTGGGTACTTGATGCGAAGAAGGAGTGTGGTTGTCAACTGACTATTGCAATTGTACTTGGAACGCACTAAACAGTGACACCTTTTAGTCTGAGAGCTTTTGAGCGCAAACCAGGCTCAAGAAGTCCTTTTCATGGATTCTTTCCCTGCGTGCGCAGTGAATCCAGTCTGGCGTGCAGAGCTCTATGATGCAAACGCTCTGTTGTTGTGTCTCATGTGTCGTCTGTCCGTGACCAGGACCAGGTGTCTGGATCGACCACCGCCACAGTTCTTAAGAAGCTGGAGCCCAACACTGAGTACACCGTCACCGTGGTGCCTGTGTACCATGAGATGGAGGGCAAGCCAAAGTCCAAGAATGGCAAAACAAGTGAGTTCAGGCAAAGAATCTTGATTATGAAAGTTAAGAGTCGAGAATCTTTCATTTTTCCAAATGAAAAGTATATGGACTAAAGTCTATGGCACTTAACTATGGAAACGATTTTAGTTTTAGTTTATTAAGTAGGCTAACAAGCGTGTAAACACATTATTACATTATTTCGTGTCTGGTAAAACAAGATTAAGAAAATGAATCAACAGAATTAACCAACAAATTAACCAAAATTAACAAATTATCTCCTCCACATTCAACTACAAATTAAACAGTATTGAAACTTTTTAAACCTTTTAAAATACTTACACATGTATTCCACAAGCACAAAAAGATCTCTCAGGCCACGGAACCAGATCCTGCTCCAGCTCATTCTTTCTATTTTACATCCACAGATCCCATGGGTGGAGTTAAGAACCTGCAGGTTGTGGACCCGACCATCAGCACGCTGACGGCCCGCTGGGAGCCCGCACCCGGGAACGTCCGCCAGTACAAGGTCTTCTACACCGCCCAGCCTGCGGGCGAGGAGCACATGGTAGGATAAAGTTAACAGTAATTATGCGGTTTTATGAAACTGTGACCACCTATATGGTTTGGGCGACGGGATCTTTCCTTGGCCTTATAAGCAAATAAAAGCAGTTGTTACTTTATCTTCCTGAATGTAATCATGAGCAGAGCAGAACTGGAATATGCTCTGTATCAGTTACAACCATGCTTCACTTACACAGTGAACGACAGCATTAGCCACTGTGTCTGACTCCAATGCGGCATAATTGGTTTTAGTTGTTGTGGTGCTGACAGCAGCCCAAATTTTTTGTTGAACAGGAGCAGGTTTCTGGAGGAACCACCAGCACCATTCTGAGGAACTTGGACCCAGACACCGTATACAATGTGGTTGTCGTCCCTGTCTACCCAGACGTGGAGGGCATCCGCCAGGCAGAGAAGGGGAAGACGAGTGAGTGACTGACCGGGAAACTGACATTATAGTTAGATGTTCGTAAACCATGTATTTTATCAGGTTTTTCAGGGTTTTATCGACTATTTTGCACTTCTACAAATCAGCTATTTCCATGTTTTCTGGTCATAATGCACACTGGGTCTTTCAGAGCCGCTGGGCGGAGTCAAGAATCTCAAGGTGACCGACCCCAGCGTCAACTCCCTGAGGGTGCACTGGGAGCCTGCCGAGGGCGATGTCCGCCAGTACAACGTGCTCTATGTCCCGGCGGCCGGAGGCACTGAGAGCACGGTACCCATGTCACTGCTCACCTTAAATGTACCGCTGAAACCCATAAAAAATTATCTTTAAATGGTTTTGTAGTGGAAAGTTATTACAATTAACAGAAATGTGCACCAAAGTTAATAGAGTAAAGAAAATGCAAAAGAAAAACAGTACTACTGTATGCAGTGCTATAAAAAAAGTTGTTGAATAAGTGGTATAATATTGGATTTGAGTTGAATTGAGGATAATGAGGAATGGTTTTGAATAAAGAGAAATTAAGTTTGGTTATAAAGTTAAAGAAAACCACGCATTCATTTTCAGTTTTCTCTGTCTTAGACCCAGGTTTCTGGTATGTCGACTAACACAGTCCTGAGGAGTCTGCTGCCAGACACGGAGTACACGGTGACGCTGGTACCTGTGTACTCCGACGTGGAGGGAAAGCGCCTGTCAGAGAACGGAAAAACAAGTAAGTTCCACACATGCTGAGTGCCCCAAAAGCAACATATTATTTACTTAGTAGTTTTAATTACACTGCGTTCCAAATTATTATGCAAATGATATTTTTCTCTGATTTTCCGAAATAGTCGATGCAAATGACAGTCAGTATAATTTTCACTCATCAACTGTTAGGGTACAATTCAAATGTTATTGAACAAACCTCCCAATGATAACAATATATATTTTTTTAAATACAAAACTCAAAATGCACTGTTCCAAATTATTATGCACAGCAGAGTTTCAAAACATTTTATAGGTTGTAAAGAACTGAAAATGGTCATGAATGGTCATGGTTGAATTTGCATCATTTGGAGGTCATATTTACTGAAATCAAAAGCTATTTCAATCATGAACACCTTAACAGGCCAAGTTACACGTTAACATAGGACCCCTTCTTTGATATCACCTTCACAATTCTTGCATCCATTGAACTTGTGAGTTTTTGGAGAGTTTCTGCTTGAATTTCTTTGCAGGATGTCAGAATAGCCTCCCAGAGCTGCCATTTTGATGCGAACTGCCTCCCACCCTTAGATATTTTACTTGAGGATGCTCTAAAGCTTCTCAATAGTGTTGAGGTCAGGGGAGGATGGGGGCCACACCATGAGTTTTTCTCCTTTTATGCTCATAGCAGCCAATGACACAGAGGTATTCTTTGCAGCATGAGATGGTGCATTGTCATGCATGAAGATGATTTTGCTACGGAAGGCACAGTTCTTCTTTTTGTTCCATGGAAGAAAGTAGTCAGTCTGAAACTCTATATACTTTGCGGAGATCATTTTCACACCTTCAGGGCCCCTAAAAGGGCCTACCAGCCCTCTCTCCATGATTCCGGCTCAAAACATGACTCTGCCACCTCCTTGCTGACGTCGCAGCCTTGTTGGGACATGGTGGCCATCCACCAACCATCCACTACTCCATCCATCTGGACCATCCAGGGTTGCACGGCACTCATCAGTAAACTGTTTGAAAATTAGTCTTCATGTATTTCTGGGCCCATTACAACCATTTCTGCTTGTGAGCAATGGTAAGGGGTGGCCGAATAGTAGGTTTATGCACAACTGCAAGCCTCTGGAGGATCCTAGACCTTGAGGTTTGCGTGATTCCAGATGCACCAGCAGCTTCAAATACCTGTTTGCTGCTTTGTAATGGAATTTTAGCAGCTGCTCTCTTAATCCGATTAATTTGTCTGGCAGAAACCTTCCTCATTATGCCTTTATCTGCACTAACCTGTCTGTGCTCTGAATCAGCCATAAATCTCTTCACAGTACGATGATCACGCTTAAGTGTTCATGAAATATCTAATGTTTTCATACATTGTCCAAGGCATTGCACTATTTGACGCTTTTCGGCAGCAGAGAGATCCTTTTACTTTCCCATATTGCTTGAAACCAGTGCCTGCTTAATAATGTGGAATGTCCCTCTTAAGTAGTTTTCCTTTAATTGGGCTCACCTGGCAAACTTATTATCACAGGTGTCTGAGATTGATTTCAGTGATCCAAAGAGCCCTGAAACACAATACCATCCATAAGTTTAATTGAAAAACAAAAAAAATAAAATGTTTAGGACACTTAAATACAATTTGCATAATAATTTGGAATACGGTGTAGTTTAATTACTTAGTTAACTTTAATTCCTTAGTATTTTGTACATGTGGTGGGAACCAAAGGCTCTATGTTTGCCACAACACGTCTTTCAATGCTCAAACAGATTTGCCTCTATTTAACGCAATCATTCACTTCTTAAAATCAGGTTAAATCATGCTGTCAGAGTCTCTCGCTGGTAAATGATGAAACATCATGTAATTTACATAGGGGGCCATATAAGCAGAATATTTGAGACAACTACCGATATGGTGTTTGAAAACATTATTTCCTTCACTTTTCTGTGATGAATGACATTCCAGACACTTCCTCCATCGCCTCAACATGGCACAGAGTAACCTTCCACTCAAGAAGGTCGAAAAAGACCTATAAAAATAATATGCAACTGACTGCCGTTTGACCTTGCTGGAGCTGTAAGTTAAACTGATGGATGTGTGTTATTTTGTCAGAGGCCTTGGGCAGAGTAAAAAATTTGCAGGTCACCGATCCTACGACCAGCTCGCTGAAGGTCCGCTGGGAGCCGGCGGAGGGCAACGTACGGCAGTACCGCCTCTTCTATGTCCCTGCTTCTGGTGGTGCAGAGGACATGGTAGGGCATCAACAAGCATTGCTTTTGGGAGTTGTAGTTCAACCACCTGGCAGTAAGGTAGCATCAGAATGTCCTATTCCCGGTTGTAGATGAGAACTATTTGACTGTAAAGGCCAGTCCAGATATTGTTCATCTTGCCCATTTAAAGAAATGGATTTTCATAATGGTTGCATCTCAGTAGTTATGATGTCAGACTTGGATATTATCCTCAAAATCCTTCCAAGGCTACACCACATGTCACAGTCTTGCCACTTCCGACATATCACAAATCACATGGTAGCATCTGTACATTGACGTTTGTGACACCTGCTTATGAAGGATGTAGAGCTACAGATTTTCATTACAGATCTTATGATTGCATAAATGTTAGTATCATGCATGCGGGTGTAATTATCTATCTCTCTATTGCCTAGAGTCTAGGCATTCTTTGTTCTTTGTTAACCCCTGTACTGAACTTAGCACAGGGGCTAATACCTATAAGATGCAGATCTAGTGTTCTCTCTGTCTCTTGTCCACTAGGAGCAGGTCTCTGGTGGTACCACCAACACCATCCTGAGGAACCTGCTATCCGACACTCCCTACACAGTGACGGTGGTTCCCGTCTACCCTGAGGGAGAGGGTATACGTCAGTCTGAAAACGGAAAGACGCGTAAGTCTTAGAATCACCGCAGCATTTTTTTTTCTTCTGTTGTCACTTCAACCGTCACTGTTCCCTTTAAGTGTTTTGAAACAAGAGCAGTGTGCAGTGTGGGAGTGGAGCTGGTGTATCCCAGTGGTTAGAAAAGACCAAGTTTACACCAGTAGACTTTCAAGTCCCAGCTCCTCACGTGTAAACGTGTAATAATTTGCTCATATTTTCATGTGGGGGAATTATTCCTGATTGCCCAAATAAAGATAATTTTTTTTTCTTTAAAGGTTAAGACTTTAATTTCTGTGTGCCTGGTGTCTTGTGGTCTGACGTCCTGTAGATTTGTTTTTTTCTCTCTGCCTGTTAAGCACAAATCCTCCCCAGCGGGTAATTGGCGAGCTGCGACTCCACTGGAGCATGGCAGCATCATTGTGCACGTGGCAAGTAATGATTCCAGGGAAGGTTCAAGAGTTCCCAAGGCCAATGAAACTTGGGATTTTATGGAAACCCTCATTCATATATATATATATAAAATCCCAAAACAGGTCTCATGCTTTGTCTTAGCATTCCATAGATATCTGAACAGTTTTGATATCATGGCTCCATCTTGACAAGCTCTATGAGCAGCTCTGGTGCCTTGCTCAACGGCCCTCTAGCTGGGAAGTTTGGGAAGTTAGTCTTATTACCAGAATTGACAAGGGAGTTGCTAAAGTCGTTCAGTTCTTCAATGAAAACATTGACCTTTTCAAGTTAACAAATAGACATACTATTTCAAAGGATTTGTCGCGATGAATACACAGCATTTTCCCCCCTCCTTGTGTAGGAGCATAACTTTTATTAGGTTGAAGAAACCAAATACCAGGGAATATGGACATGTGTTTTGGTTTAAAAGGAAAGTTAAGAGGCTGTTGCATAAAACAAAAAAAAAAATTGCTTGTGCTCTCTCAGCATTCCTCACATAGACACAATAAAGTGGCTTTCTTTCCAGGTGACTCCTGCTTCCCTCAACATTTTTTTTGTCCTGTTTTAGTAAAACTAAACTCCGTCCTCAACAGAGAAATGTTTATCTGTGTTGAAAGTTATTGTATTTGTTTGTACCGAACCGTTAAGAAATACAGTATATAACAGGTACTCTGGTGACACAAAATGGATTTTTATGAACATATTCTAGGTTGCTTCTGGTGAAAAGGCCTTTTTCTCATTTTAGGCCCTTTTCCCTAAAATGAGCAATAAAACAGATTACCATGGTCCTTTGGGGATCTATTTGATTTATTTTTTATGTGTCTACTTTCAAATCAAGTTCCCAAGTTTTGATTTTGTTGTTGTTGAATGAGTCATTGCTTGAGGGTAGAAATCACTAGTCATTATTATTTCTTAATACACATTAGCACCTGGGATGTAATCAACTGTTTTCCTCCATTTTAACCAAACGTTAGACTTTTACACTCATTGTTTCCATATGATGGAAGTCTGCATACTTTCTGGAAGTCTCTCTCCATTCCCCACCCCCTACACTGACTTTCTTCTGCCTTCCTTGACCTTGCAGTTCCTCGCACCCCTCCCAGGAACATCCAGGTGTACAACCCCACGCCCAACAGCCTCAACGTGCGCTGGGAGCCCGCCTCAGGCCAGGTTCAGCAGTACCGGGTGGCCTATGTCTCCCTGGTTGGCAACAGGCCCAAGGAGTCAGTAAGTCATGTCTCTCTCTCTCTCTCCCGCCCTCTATCTTGCTCGCTCTCTCTCTCTCTCTCTCTCTCTCGCTCTCTCTCTCGCTCTCTCTCTCTCTCTCTCTCTCTCTCTCTCTCTCTCTCTCCCTCTCTCTCTCTCTGTCTGCTGGTAAAGCAGAGGCTGTCATTAGCGACAGAATGTGCCCCTGCGACAGGGCGGGTGGTGGGGGTACAAACACTCTCTATTTCTAATAACTCAGAGCACAAGGACAAGAAAAGCGTGTGAAGAGAATTAGCCTTCCAAAAGGTAAATTCTCTTTACATTGTGCTCACAGCATGAAAAAACAACATGAATCCTTATTCATTTCAAGTTCAGAGTTACATTTTTTTCTTGTGGTTCAGGTCCCCTCTAGTGCAGGGGTCTCAAACCTTTTCATAGCAAGGCTCCGTTGGCAGACAAAGCCACCCTCATTCGTGATGTTGAATATGTATATTTTGTGGGAAAAATATATATTTATTTAATGTTTATAAAAAAATAAATAAAAATATTTAAAATATTTTATATATATATATATATATATACAAATATTTATTTCTGCAGACCCCCTGCAGTTATTTTGGAAACTCATAGGGGGGCACAGATCCTGGTTTGAGAACCCCTAATTTTGTGAGCTTTACAGGTAAAACCATGAAAGTAAATAGTTTCCCCCTCAATCAACGCTCTGTGTCGACTATGTGGGTTTTTTTTGGCACTGATTATGCTTTGTATGCTCAGAATTAATGACATTGATGCTCTCAACTAAAACCCTGAATCATCTGCTTGTTCTCTCCCTTGATTAGTGTTGATTTCACACTCTAGCATTAATCGCCAGATCAAAGCAGACAAGAGATGCAGAGAACTCCCATGCAAAAATTCTCTTCAATCACTATATGACTCAAGTTTGGGAAATGTGTAGACTACACAGATGTGTAACCAAGATCAGAGAATATTTAGTTCTAATAAGGATCCAATGTGATGCAGCTGGAGGTTTTTGAAGCACCTTGTACCTTTGTAATATTTTTAAAGTAATTGTTTCCTTGCTGTTCCTATGAAGCGCTTGTCAGATATTAATATTATTATTATTTGTCAGATCTGAGAATAAGCCGACACATGGAAACTTAAAGAGACACAGTTACAAGGAATTATCAGTCATCTCTGAGCCCACTTACAGTATCTCTTTTTACACTGACATTACAGGACCGTACTCGTGTTAAGTTTTATATTTTACCTTACCCCTGACCGTTTTCCTGACGATAGCTCACATTCTTCTTTTTTAAATGTCTGTACTTACTAGTAAACTGGCTAAAACTATTTGGCATGTATAGTGTTTTACCTACTCCACTATTAGATATCTTCCTCAATGTTGTCTGATGAAAGTCAGTGGTCACTCTCAAGGTATGGTGAGCTTTTCCACCTGTACAGTCATTTATACAAAGAAAATATGATTTTTACCAAAATAAGGGAGATGTGTATGTGTGTGTGGTTGAAATTTGACCCCAGGATTGTAGGGATCCTTCGGGATTCTCAAGCTCTGGTGGCTCAATTGCCGATGGTCATCATAGTTTTTTAATGAGGTTGATGTGAGTAGCTTTGCGCTGCGCCAGAGGTCTGTTTACCAACCGTAAGATAAATCAAAACATTAGCCGTAAATGAGGGTGGAACTGAGTTCAAAGAGCAGATGTGTTTCCCATGATGTAACGGTAATGTAATGGTGTGATAAGCTGGACATGCAATAATCTTGGTGACAAGAGCCGGCCTGCGATCCTCACTCTCTTTTTGTCCAAAACCCCCAGCGGGCTCTGTGCCGAGACCGCTCCTGCTCTTCAGACCCCTCTGGCAGTGCGACGCTCAGCTCCCTCTCCCTCCAGCCGCTTCATAGCACTAACTGTTTATCAGTCACTCCTCCCACAAATTACGGATTTGCTTGGCGTCCGTCTAACCAGGCATTTGTTAGTATTTCAGGCGAGTTTTTTTGGCAGCACAACCCCCAGATACATGAGTGGATTTGGGATGAGCAGTGAGGTCATTATGTACGTTATCTCTGCCAGATCCGTACTGCAATGCATGAAGAAGCGAAGAATACAACAAAAAGGAGCAAACAAGCTGTAGTTCTGATGTTTTCCAACTTCTCTTTATAAGGTCCTGGTTCCAGGAAACATCAACGACGTCTTCCTGGACAACCTTATCCCAGAAACTCCATACTCCGTCAGTGTGGTCGCCCTGTACGCAGATGGCGAGGGAAGTGACGTGAACGCCAACGGAAAAACACGTAAGAACGAGAGCGATCCAACACTCCGATGTGATCACGATCAACCCGTTTTTTTGATGTGCACTGACACATGCACAGCAGAGTGACCTTACTTCACACCTTCTTAAGGCATTTGCAATCCTGTATTTAATGAGTTTGTGTGACAATGAGATTAGAATGCATTTATTCAAAGGACTGTCAAGGAATTCAATATTTTTTTATGGGCGCATTTCAATACACCATCACTTCCTCCATTCACCTTCTTCAGTTAGACTGTTCTTGGAAACATACAATTATATGACTGATAATTATATGATGAAAATTACATGTTTTATTTTTTGTTAAAAGTAGATCAGAATATATTTTTTTAATTCAATAAACATGTTTTTTTCAGTGTCATAATGCAAGAACTTGTGGTTCAAAACTTGGAAATTCAATGTCCTATCTTTGATCATATAACCACAGCGGTGGCTTAAAAAACAGCACCAAACACTGTTTATTGGTCAATTTGCTATAGCCATTATTATAGGAGGCAGTTGTAACGTTTTCACACCGTAGCAATTTGTGAGCCGTTGTAATCATTCTGTGTTCATGAGGAATAATTGTGTTTCAGTTCCCCGTGCCGGCCCCAGGAACATGCGTGTGTTTGATGCCACGACCTCCACCCTCACCATTGGCTGGGATCACGCAGAAGGCCCTGTGAGGCAGTACAAGATCTCCTACGCACCCATGGCTGGAGACCCCATCAATGAGTTTGTGAGTACCGTGCAAAAATATCCACCCAATTACTGACCCCCTACTCTACTCTATATAGTCTAGCTCTGCTCGACCTTTACTCTTCCTCTGCTTGACCTTTCATTGCTCTACCTCTACTATGTGGGGAATCAATAAGGGATTTCCATCAATATCGTATGTGAAGACGTAACAAAAAAAACAAAAAAACAAAAATTTTACCAACCAATTCTCAATTAGGCCTTGAGAGGCTGTGATTAGGCCACTAGAACACCCATCATGATGCTCACCCCCCAGTATATACTGTACACTGGGCCTGTCATACATCCGCTGACATATTATTCAGCTCTTTAGCGAGCTGGTCAGTGAGGCCACGGGTAAGAACTCTGGTTCTTCATTCGTAAAACCAGGTTTGTAGCACAACCCAAATGTTTTACTTAATTTTGAACTAAAGTTCTTACTATGCCATGTTGTATACCCCCAACCCTCACTGACCGCGAGGTCAGAACCAATGTTTCCTATGCAAGCCCCCAAAGGCAGAGACATAGAACCCAGGGTCTGGGTAGTCCATTCCAAGGACCAACTGGAAGATGTGACCTCAATCCCAGCATATAAGAACCCAATCATAGGGTGTGGAGGTACATTATTATATTATACCACCCCCCCAGACTGACCGCAATGCTCCTGGGTGGGGATTCCGCATACATCTGAGCTTGTATCACTTGACCGTAAACACTCTCAACCACCTAGTGTACACAGTGCATTGGGCTTGAACCAGAGCGCTCTTTTTCCAATTCACCAGAAAACCCAAGCTGCGGAGATGGTCGAGCAACGCCCCGTGTGGGAGTGTGCCAACCCCCTCGACTCCGCTATTATCAGGAGATCGTCCAGATATCATAGACCTTTATTCCAACCTTTATTACAAACAGTGAATAGAATTTTGAGTTTGGGGGCCAGAAATGGACCAAACAGGAGGACGCAAAACTCGTATGCTCTGTCATGAAATGCGAACCTCAGATATTTCCTGTGCCTTTCCAATTGGTATGTGAAAGTAAGCAT
This sequence comes from Zeus faber, assembly GCF_960531495.2. NCBI lineage: Eukaryota > Metazoa > Chordata > Actinopteri > Zeiformes > Zeidae > Zeus > Zeus faber. Next base: position 2,997,523 of record NC_137189.1, read on the forward strand.
GTTTCAAATCCACCACGGTGAACCGTCGGATCGATTTGAACAGGTCACGGTGTGTTAACGTTTGAAGTGGGACCACTTCACTTCCACCACTTCCAGGGTCGCTCAATGTTTTGTTTAAAATTCTCAGATCCAGAATTGGTCTAGGGAAGAGCTGTCTTTTTTTGAAATGAGGAAATATCTTCTGAAAAAAACAAGTTTTGTCTTCCTGTCCACTATCGGGGGAATGGTGCTCTTCTTCAGCAAGGACTGAATTTCCTGTTCTAGGAGAACGGACGTTGAGTCCAAGACTTCTGTTTGTGTGACTCCAGCAAACGCCGATGGACAAAGGTTGAACTGCTGTGCTTTGCCCTTTCAAACTGTCCTCTCTACCCAGGGGGAATCTCCATGCGTGTTCCATACGCTCACACAAGCGGGGAGGCATGCTGTGGTTTCTGGTAGCAATGGCACCAGGGCGGATTCGCCTACAAATTGAGTCTCCGGCCACATTTTCTGAGCAGGGAGGCTCTGTGGTCATGTTTGGTGGAATGTTCTGGCCTCACCTGAGGCTTCGGACTCATATTTTTGTTCTGAGTGGACAGGGGGCCTTGGAAAACACTGGAAAAACACACTGGAGGAAGGGAGGGGAAATAAAGACTGTGTGTATCTTGTGTATAATAACCGCACAGCTTTCACTGGCAGGGGACTTAGTTCAGTAAAATGTTTTTTTCGTGCTAAAACTGGAGGTCAAGCAGACGGTTCAGCAGCACAAATTCCCTCTCAGCAGCGGTCCTCTGCGCCTTTCTGCCCCTCACCGCCGAAGCCTGCGGCTGCTGAGGACAAAGGAAAGGATTCCTGTTCCTGCCACTCATTTCGTCAGCGGTGGGGCGGCTGGGACCTCTCCTGGGCCGGAGCCGGGTAGCTCTGGGCCAGCGATATTCTTGAGGGCTATCTGGATCTTGACTACTTGCGATGTGTGGACTGGGTCCGTCGGGGAATGAAATTACTCATCGCACGACTCCTTCTGCTGCCGCTCTAACTTATGGGTCATGGTGTCCTCAATGGGCTCATATAGGCTCAACACCTTCACCAGAGCATCCAGAAGCCTGTTTTTTTCCTTCTCAGATATCTGAGACAGGTTTAGCCATAGGTGGTGCCCTGCATCTTGTTCCGCACCCATCGTGAGGCAGAAGTCGGTGGCCTTGCGCAGTTCCACATACGTCTCAGAGGTGGCCTCCAGCTCCCGGGGAGTGCCACAAGATGACCTCACCTCCTTGGTCAAATCCCCCAGCACAGGAAGGGGACGTTGGCCAGGAGGCTGATCCCCAGCTTCTGTCAAATGCTCCCCTCCAGCATGGAGGGAGCAGCTGATTCGGGGTCTACCCAAGGGATCCCCCTGGGAGGGTTTGTGAGCAGCACCATGTGCCTCCTCACCTGGCTCTTCTCCTTCCCCCTCCTCCTCCTCAGCGTTCCACTGGGCTGTAGTGGAAGTCGCATCACTCCTGGTGCTACTCCTGGTCCTGCCAACTCCTCCTGGCATGGAGGAGTTGGCCGGACCTAACCCTGACACAGATTCTGAGGTCAAGAAAGGCGGGGGAGCATGGCCTAGAAACAAGGCCAGAGGACAGGAGCGCTGATTCCACCTCTTTGCCCTCCCCCAAAATGCTCGTAAGCCTTTTGAATATATGGCGACGAAGGTTGAGACTTTGTTGGTGTAAAAGGGCTTTCAGCTTTATTCAATGGAGCTGTCTGGAGACAGCTTAATGCATAGTAAGAACTCAAGTTCGAAATGAAGTAAAACCAAGTCAAGATATGTTAACTTCACCCTAGGTAATTTCAATAATTACATTTGTTTTTAGTCTCCAATGTGAAGAATTAAAGACCAAACTTATCTGGAAAGTTATCTGAAATTTCAATTTTGTTTGTTCATGTGAAACAATGTTCACATGCTCTGTGGTCTCAGAAGTGTAGTATGTAGTAAATTTACCATTATTTGATATTTCTTTGGCTTGTACAGATCATAAATTTACACTTTTTAGTGGGACTAATTAAAGTCTCCGATTGACAAACACTTACAGTTGGGACATAATAGTATTATTGATAGTCCTAGATAACGATTTCGACCAATAGCAGAGGGCTGCAGCGGTCCAGCTGCTCTCCATGCCGGCTTGTCAGCTCGGCACCTGCTATGTGTGACTCAGAATAAGTGCACCAGAAGGACGCAGATGAAGTGATTCCTCATGGCGAGGTCAGAAAGGGATGTGCAACAGAGATTAATAAGGGTTGAGACTAGAGGAACCACAAACATTTTATTGTGCTGCTGAAATTAATCTACCTCGGAGTTGTAAAGAAGTCAGAGATAGTAACTATTCCCAGCTTACAGATGCAAGGGTTTTGGGTACTCTAAAGACTTTCTTTCTCAATCTGAAGCTCTTGTTTGTGTGAACAGTTAATTATTTAGGCAAGGGAGATTTAAATAAAATATTTGGATATAATTTACTTTACGATGACTTTTTCAATGACTCTCTGTATTTTTGTTCCCAAGGCTATTGTTTCTGGTAACAGGAACAACGCCTTGCTGCAGAACCTGTCCCCAGACACCCCGTACAACATCACTGTGGAAGCCGTCTACGAAGAGGGTCCAGGCGGCTCCCTGAACGGAAACGGAAGAACAGGTGACACAGTTGTTCAGTGATAGCCAACCTTTATGTACACATGCTGTACAGTATCTCTGGCATACTACTGATTACACCAAACATACCAGTGATTACACCAAAGTAGTGGTTAGTGTGTCCGAAACCACAGTGTAATCAAGTAGTATGTGAAAAGTACCAGGACGACATACTACAACCAGTGGAATATTGTAGAATGCAAACAATGCACACTACCCTGGCACATGTGTCCCACAAGACACCAGTAAATGTTTCTCTGCAGTGTCGTCATCACCCCTTAACGTGCTGACCGGAAGTGTAGCGGCTATATGACAATGTAATATGTCTGAGAAGCCTGTTATTTTTACTTGCATCATAAAGAATGCTGGATGTAGTAGGTCGTATGTCAGTGATTTGGAGGGTTTGCTGTGCCCTCAAGAGAAATTTAGCTACTGCAGGACTTAAACCGACTGTCTGTGCCATCACTCATATCATGTTCTTGCAGATAAAACCCAGGGTTTGAACAGTACATGGCTCCATGCAGTCCAGCTGATTCCAATATCCAGAGAAGAATTTTCACTGTGGAAATAAAAAGACAAATAGACCTTCTTAAGTCAACGCTGCCAGTTAGTTTGAAGAGTTTAAAGCACTGGGAATTCACAGTAGGCCAACTGGGAGAGTTCAGTGACTGGAGCGCATTATCCCGAGTTACACAAACAATAGAAACGTTCTGAGGCTTGGCATTGAAGAAGGCGGGCGCTCCTCCAAGGGGAAGCTCAGACCCAAGCAGCTACCAAATGTTGCCCAGCTCCCTTACCAAGATACTGGAGAACCTTCACACTTATTATGCATCATGTCGTTCGTAAACAAAGAAAAATAAAAATAAAAATAAAAAAAACAAGTTTTTAATCCAAAAAATCTTTGTTGAAACGAAGAAGTGAGACAGTTATTTCAAGATGTATTTTGATAAAAAGGCACGAAAGAAAGATAATTGAACATTGCTGTAGGGTAGAATATTCCAGAAACAACCCAAAAAAATGGAATCACTTGCCACCTGGCAATATCTTTTTTCACACTTTAGGGGAAAATAATAAACTTTATGACTGAGAAAAACATTTAAGACTCTGGCGCTCATTCAGAAAATGTTCCCACTTGGCGCCCTAACGTTTGGATTTTGGGCGTTGGGATTTACCGGTGTGTGTCTGAGTGTGTGTTGACAAGTATCTCTTCCCCACGTCATTCACAGTGGGTTTGCTGGAGCCCAGGAACCTGCGTGTGTCAGACGAGTGGTACACCCGCTTCCGCGTGGCCTGGGACCCTGTGCAGGCCCCCGTCCTCGGTTACAAGCTGGTTTACTCCCCTGCAGGTGAGCTCACTGCACATCGAAATTCAAGGGTCAAGTGAAGTTTAATTCTATAGCCCTTTATCACAATACAGAGTCAAGGAGCTTTACAAACCCAGATCTCATAGAAATCAATGGGATCCCCAAGTCTTAGCCTCCACTCGGACAAGGAAAAGCTCCCAGAAAACCAACTGAAAATCCTGAAGACCTGAGAAGAGCTCACAAAGGGAGAAATCCCCCATTCAGGACGGCCAGGCTGCAATGGATGCCGAGTGGGCAACATTAGCTTTATTATATAGTCTTATTAGTCTTAGGTCATAAACTACATAAATAGCAATGTTTAGATGCAATATGCAATCAGAAATTAGTTTTATTGTGTTATCAGTGGAGACCACCAATCTTTAAATCCAGCCAGTCCACAAAAAACCCTGTTCAAATATGTACAGTAATAAATCTAAAGTAAAGCAGATTTCCGGCTCTTCACAACAGCACACTGTCTCTAGGCTGCTTCATCTTCATCTTCATCATTCTTAGTTTGCTATAAGGTTTTAGGGTTTAGGTTATTTTCTATCTAGGACAAATCTTTATGCGTGTTCCCGACAGTGAAATTATTATTTTCATGTGACCACGTAAGAACAATAAGGGATGACCCATCCTTTTTGTGGTACTTTCTCCCTTATGTCTCTTTCTATGTGGTTGTGTCGACAGGGAAGTCGGAAACCCTGGACGTGTTTGTGGGGGACATCACCTCTTACACTCTGCAGAACCTTCAGCCCGGCACCACGTACGATGTCAAGGTTTCTGCCCAGTACAGTGGGGGCACGAGCGGAGCCCTGACTGGGCAGGGAACAACACGTATGTACTTTCACATGAGGAAAATAGAGAAAGAAAACAAAAATGTTTGTGCATGCATTTTTTTTTGTGCTCAGGGAGGCCCTGGAATTATTTAATCTAAGTTCAGTGACCTTCAGTAGTATGTAAACATCACTAGTAAATATTTGTTATAGAAATTCTATTTATGTTTAGAAATAGTAATGGAATTCTTGCTGTATATTGCAAACAAGAAGATCCGATTTAAGGGGCACTGTTACTGTACTGAAAGTTTATTTCTGGATTTGAAATTTCTCTTGTATTCTCTGTTTTTATTCTGTCTCCAGTCTTCCTGAATGTGACCAACCTGGAAACTGAATTTATTGGCCATGACAAGTACTGCATCAAGTGGACTCCTCACAGAGCCGCCACGTATTACAGAGTCATGCTCAACCCTGCAGACCGTAAGTTGGATTCAGCAGAATATGCTCCTTGTTCATACTTTCATCCTGTTAAATACATCGGCAAAGAGGTTGGATTGGTGGAGATTTTGTGTTACAAAAAGGCTGTGCTCTTGAGTCTGCGGAGCCGTGGGGAGAATGGGCATGGGGATCAGCCCCCTGCTACCGGTGTAGGTACCAGATGGGCGTGGCCTGGCAGATTGGCTTGCACGCGCAAGTCAGAGGGTGAAACAAACCCCATGGCACAATAAAAGTGAGGGCTGGCGCATGCCGGCTGGGGTGAGGTGGGATCCTGGCCTTGTGGTTGCCAGGTGCACCACTGGCGTGACTCATCCGTGCCATCGGGGGAGCGGCTATATTTTGTATGAGCACTAGTGACGTAGTGCTGTAAAGGGTAACGCACTTTTCCCGTGGTTTCGTACCCAAACACAGAAATTAAAAGTGCAAGAAATGGTGTTTGAGGGGTGGATGGGAATGAAAAAGGTGCCATTCTCCGTATAGCAAGTCAGTGTACCATCAAAATTATTTGCAAGCTGTTATTTTAAGGTATAAAACATACTAAAGCCGCTTTCACACATGAACTCCAGGCAATGTCCGGATAACCAGTCTGGACATTGTCTGGAGTTGGCCTTCAAGATATGTGGCACACAACCCTGTCTGACGCGTTTACACCACCTGGTTGGCCTTCAAGACATGTGGCACACAACCGTGTCTGAGGCATTTACACTACCTGGAAATACTCCCCTAAACCAAAAGTTTGGTTTAGGGGACGCAGCCTGGGTAGAGTGTGCAGGAGGCAGGACGTGACGCAATGACGCTGCAGAGTTTTAGCACACCCAAGATGGCGGACGAGTCTACAGACGTATCTTTTTTTTGCGTTGATACTCCATGTATTTGGGCGTATCCGCAATATAAATGAAAGAGTGGAAACAAATATAAAGGAAAGCAGAAAGGAGTACGAAGCAGCTACGCTCTGTGCACGAAGATCAAACTGGCGCATGATAGAGACATCATCAACACGCGACACACCCCCTCGGTCGCTGTGAATGCTCCGGACAAATACCTGCTCTGTTCACACATACCGCTCAATCGCACATTACACAGGCTTTGTTCTGGGGTACTGGCTTGGTAGACTCTTCTCGTCGACTAATGTTTGTTCAACTATTTGGGGGTAGCCCTACTTTAATTAACCTTAAAACCCATGCCTAATATTGACCTTATACCATTTCTTACCTTATAGCAAACAGGATAATCTTAGTTATAGATTTCTAACCTTAGTGCTAAACTTAACCATTTTTGACCTAATACCTTAACATAACCATTTCTAACCTTCTACCTAAATTCTCGAAGCAACTTCCTAAACCCAAATGACTAAATCCTAGGATTGCTACTGCTCTTAACCATTGAAATTACTGTAACACCTCAAACACATCTGCTTCTAACCTTTGGCTGGCAAGGCCAAATGCAGAACAAGCTCAATTGAGAGAAACCAAATCCCAGTCACTATAGGTGCGTCTTCAACCACACTGGGTTGGAAACGCTCCCCTTCCTACGGATCAGCAAAGCATTGTTGGAGGGCAGCAGTTGTTCTAATAGGAATGTTGTTACGGGAACAACAAGAGATGTCGATCCAGGTCCATGTCCTACTTGTGTAAATCACGCTGTGAGACGTTCATAGGAGGTGACGTGTTTGATACGATGCACGTTCTAATTTGTGAGCTCTGCGGCAGATGTTAAATGGAAATTCTCCGAGTGATGCAGTTGGAGATGTTGGAGATTCTTGATTATTGGTATCAGGCGCGGCCTTGACGGAACAGTTCAGCAGACTGGAACGGTTTCAAGGTTTGGCATTCAGTTTCACGTCTAGACTTTTCCACGGCCGCTGTTTATCTGCTCTCCTCTTCCTTGTGATAATTTCTTGAATCTGGATGCGCACTCTGGCCACATTTGAAAGCGTGGATCTCGACCACCGAGTTTCAATTGTTTCTCTGTCTGAAAGGATTACGGTACATCCTTTTTTTTAATTGCAGCTTGGTCTTTAATTCCCATCTGGTTTGTACTGGAACGTCAACGCCGGCTAGAACTTAAAGGAACTGGATAAGTCAGAAGCGCTGTGGACATTTATATATCGAAATGCTAGTCATTAGACATCTCCTGCTTTGATAAACGCAGTCTGCTCACGTGAGACAGATTGCTGCGAAAGTGATACCAGAGGATCTACAAGAGAGACATCAGCCTGAGAATCCAGTGGCCTCCTCCGTAAGAGCAGCAGGCTGCTCTGGAGTCAACAAATAGGTCGACTGTTTGGTCTCAAGCTGAAATGCAAACAGTTTTTGAAGATGGTGGTGGGATGAGGAAGTGGAAAAGGACCAAGTGTGAAACAAGAGGAGGCATGCTGCCTTACAAGGCCACGGGATGAATCTGTCAATATTTACTACACATTTAAAATGTTTACATGCTAATGCACACCACGCAGAGGGGAAACGTTTCAATATTCTAAAAAACTCAAAAAAACTCTAAATCTAATTAATGTCTCAAATCTATCATTGGAGTTTTCTGTACAATCCACATGTATCTTGTGTTTGATAAACGATGGCCACTGTCTTGGAGCAGGTTTGACTCAAAGGTTTTTTTTTTTCCTTTCTTCCGAAAATGTTGACTCCATAAATTAACCTTGATCATAAAATGTTGACCTTACAAGGGAGATATTTTGAAGTGATTGTGAAGGATGAAGAAATCTTGTTCTTTGAGTGGTTCACACGGAGACTGGACTGTTTGAAACACAGCAAACAGCCGTGACAGCTGTCTCAACAGCAAAAAGGCTGTGCGTTTGTTTGTGCTGGTGTTTAAAACATAAATAGGAAGCTCCTTCAGAGATATGTCACTGCATAGCAGCGCGTTAACGTCAACATGTCAGGAGAACGGCTCTGAGTGATTCAGTAGTGCTTCGGTTACTCCCTCGAAGACATATCGTTGCTGTTAAGGCTTGTCATCCGACTGTTTTGACGGATGTGTATGCAGACCTCTCTTTAAAGTGAAAATCCATAAGATTTTTGTAAAAAATGCTATATTTAATGTTGATTCAGTTTTTTTTAGCCGTGACTTCATAAAAAACAGCCTTTCAATGTGTTTGTGTTATGCATTTGCTCCTCTGCCTCCTATCTTATCAATTGCCACTTAAATGATGAATGAGACAAAAGAATGAATTTGTTACTTTTAATTGTAAATTGTAGTGCATCAATAATCACATTATAACATTTGATTAAATCCGTGTTAAAAATGTGATTTAAATGTTCTTAATCGCCACTCCGCGTATGTTTATTATTAAATTAATGTGATGTTGCATCCACTCTGCAATCAGTGTCATTTATAATCATTTACTATTAAGTTACAAAGAAACATAATAATTAATTTGTTGTCACTTAATAAATAATTATTTACTAATATAGCATGTCACATCTCACTGTCCCTGTTTGATTCCACTGTAGCCGCCAGTAGGGGCAAACAGGAGATCACCTTCCCAGCGAGTCACCCCAGGTACTGCTTCGAAGGTCTGTCCCCCGACGCCCTCTACACCACCACCGTCTTCGTCCAAACGCCCAACCTTGAGGGCCCGGGAGTGAGCGGCTCTGAGAGAACCTGTAAGTTTCAAGCATCCATTGTTACTGTTTGTGTCAGTGACTGTTTCTTTTGTCTGTCTCCATGGCTCACATTATTTTATTTTTCTGTCAAGTGCTGAAACCTACTCCAGTCCCCACCCTCCCACCAACTCCACCACCTCCACCAACCATCCCTCCTGCATGGGCTGGTGAGCATTCAGGAGCACCCACAATCCTCCGCTGCTAGTTGGTGTAGATAGGTTGAGAGATGTATTTAATACTTACGAATATGTGTAGGATTGCAATCAGACAATGCTTGGCCACATGAACATACAGGTGTATGCACCCAAGGGATTCAATCTTGTTTTTGCCAGACGGAAATATGTTTCTGAATATATACACCGAAGATTAATACCAGGTGTACCTGGATATGCGATGGATTATAAAACCAGGTGTAAAGAGATTCAAAATTACCTGAAATAGTTATGTACAATTCTCTTCCAATGCACTAATTTCCAATTTAGATTGTAACCAGCGTAAATTAAATAAATTGAGTCTATCTTGTCTCTCCACATAGAAAAAGGCTAAATTCAGCATTCAGCATTGTATCCAGGACGTTCACACAAACCTCCCCTGGATCAGAGTTGAGGCAGCATCCAACTAATGCACGCCACATGTGCAGTCGGCCCTTTGGGGCCTTTCATCGAGAAAGCTCCCATTTAGATCTAACAAGTTAGGTGTTAAAAAGGAAGAGTAACCAGCCCAGAGACTCTGGTTCCTCTGCTATTAGGGATTAAAGATTACAAGTTATGCTCTATCACATGAGGCAAAGATTATTCTCAACCTTTGGCCGATTTGTTTTAGTCGGAGAGAAAGCCGTTAAAGTCAGCTCTCTTCTCTTTCAGCCCTTCTGGTGACCAAATGTTCCTTGTTTTGAATATCTCCAAGGACTTTTCCATCAGTTAAACTGATAATTAAAGTGTGTAGCCCCATTGCGTCATTTTTATCAATCAATTGGTTTTGTCGATTTCAGTGGATGTCATAAGTCGAACTAGAAAATAGTAATTATGTCTTGTTTTGGTGCTTAATGGTTCTTCTATTTGGAACAGCACTGCGAAGGCTATCTCCTTGAGCTGATTTTTTAAATTTTTATTTAATTGAATCTTTAATCAGTATGCAAAGGTGCCAAAGCAGACGTGGTGTTTCTCATCGATGGGTCCTGGAGCATCGGCGAGTTGAGCTTCCGCAAAGTAGTGCACTTTGTCTCAAACATTACTGGGGCCTTCGATGTCATTGGACCCTCAGGAATGCAGGTTTGTAGCCAAAGAGTTCACCGAGTCATCTGCAAAAGTATGATCACGACACTTGATGATTTGGTGATGCATAGCGTGTATCAAAATATATTGTCCAGACCATAAAAACTTGTTTAAGCTAGCCGGGCAGTCTCCAACCCATTGCTTGTTTGTCGCTGTGTCTTTGGAAACAGGTGTCATTTGTGCAGTACAGCGACAGCGCTAAGACCGAGTTCAGGCTGAACGCCTACAAGGACAAGGGCACGGCACTCTCAGCTTACCAGCTGTTACCCTACCGAGGAGGAAACACCAAAACAGGTATAGACCACGTCTGGGTCATTTCAGTAATGTTTACTTCTGTTGTAAAATATGAAAATGTTTATAGATCACAGTTCAGCTGTGTTTAACAAAGTCAAATGTTTGGCCCCGAGAAAATCTTGCCCTGAGTAAAATCAAACCGATGAACCCTGGTTCAAAGTGTTGGGCCTGTGCCCAGGTTCAGGTTTGTGACGCTAACCTTCTTCTGACCAGGAGTGGCGCTGCAGCACACGTATGAGAAGGCCTTCTCCATCGAGAACGGAATGAGGAGGAATGTCCCAAAGGTCGTCGTGGCGATCACAGATGGACGCTCTCAGGATGAGGTGAAGAGGAGCGCTGCCAAGCTGCGGCATGCAGGTAAGGATGATGTCAAGTTTCAGTTAAAGTGAATTTTATTTGAGGTGTGATTTCACTCACCGCGGCCCCAACTTGCTTCACATTAAAAGGCAATAAGATAGATATACGAGTCAAAAGATAAACATATACTCAGAAATACGTACAAGAAAATATATTAAAATGCATAACAGATATACTTTACACACATAGATGATGCATGTGCATAAACACAGGAATAAAATGAGATTAGCAGCTCAGGTTATTGCATCATGATGCAATAAATAAAGAAAGTAAAGAAAGCTGTAATAATATGAAAAAAGATAAGTGCGTCAACTGTTTAGCACCTGACGCATTTCTATACACGCAACCATGCTGGCATGCTCTATTCTGTTGTATTTTCATCATCATTCATGGAACATAATGTTGTATGGTGGACCATAGCAAGCAGGGCAAAAAGGGCTCAATTCCAAGTAATTATGAGAAATATAGGGCTGGGCCAGTTATTTCATAATCGGTTATCAATGGTCACTGACACGCAAAAATCCCGTCATAATCGCAGTTGTTAATGTTTTTCTAAAATGTATAAAATAATCAACCTTTCCTATTATACATAAATAGTTTCATGTGTGCTTAATCACTACACGATCCCTCTAAAACAAAGCCAACAATACTTCTCCCTGCAACATTTGCGTCTCTGAAGTGAGCTGTCTTTGACAACATGACAGCATCAGCCTCTAGTGTGATGTATAACATACAGTTGAGGAGAATCACACTGATTTAATAAACATATTATTTAAGATGATACAATTATTTAAAATGATTAAATTTAATAAACGCTGTGGGTGAGGACGGTGCTGATTTGCTGACAGTGGAGCTGTGAGTGGCCGGTGGTGCGCCGTCACCGGAGCGCACCGTACCTTATCTGTAACAGTTATCTCATGCCCATTCTACCCATTGCCCATTCCGTCTCCATGCTCCAGGCACTGATGGGACTTAACAAGTTTGACAAGTTCCAGGGATTATAGAGAAATATCTGCAGCCCTAATAGGCGCACCTCCGAAATTGAGTTTTATTTCCTGTGACTAACCGACCAATGAAAAACCCGGTCATCAAAACATCATAGCCCTGTCCTGGCATGCCGGCTGTGCCGGCTGTGCCATTTCACCTCTGTGACTACCTCCGCTGCTAGCTCAGAGGCAGATCAACAATGCCCCCCATTCCATGTTCGTACCTTTTACACAGAACGGCGAGTATAATGGTGGAATAATGGTGCAACATTCCCACCTTGAGCAGGCTGTATAAAAGGGGCTTATGTAACAATAATGATAATAATAATAATAATAATAATAATAGTAATATCTTTATGATCATTAAAGCAACAACTAGGCTACTATTACTACTACTACAACTACTACTACTAATACTACTACTGCTACTACTACTACTACTACTAATAATAATAATAATATTAATAATAATAATATATCCGATCAGGTTTTTATCACCACTGGAAACATAGTCCCAGTCCCCCCGCTCGTGCCTAAAACTGGAGAAGGTGAACATGCTCGTCTTCTTGGCACGGAACCTCAGCAAAGTCAACTGAAAGTCAAACAGGCCAGACATTTTAATTTATTGTTTGCTTGTCTGTTTATTTAACAGGGACAAGCAGAATAAACTGGGACTGTCCCAGAAAAGTGGATTTTGGCCCAATCCCTTTCGTTTTATTTATTTAACACTACCATACTTAAATGTTATATTGTTTCACATTTAATATCTGAGAATGTTAAGAAAGGCAATTACATTTTATTTGACTTAATTCAACCATTGCAAGTCCAAAAGACACCCGACGAAACACCCCCACCCCCCATTGACTTGATTATTGGGTGACGATCGGTAGCAAAAATTTCATGACCACCCTGGCCCTAATATATAAATGAATCGACTTGTTATGATTTCATCCTATTGAGTGTCTTGTGTGTTCAATGGGGAGGGATTATACAGAGAATTTGTGATAATGTGCTGTCTGCCATATTCTATATGTAGTGCTTTCATTACATGTTCAAAGTGGAACCATGTGTGGAAGACTTGTCTGTACAGTATAGGTCCATGTGGTGTGTGTGTGTATGTAAACAGTTCCCACCCCAAGGTTGTGTCCCTGTGCTGACATTGACTCATTAAAATAAGTTAAGATATGGAAGGCAATTCCCTCATCAGTTCCCTATAGAAGTAGAGTAGAGGTACAGTATGGTAGAGTTTGAGTAGAGGTAAAATCATTTAGTTGTTATTATATCAATGTGAAAAAATATATATTTGTTAAAATGTTGCCGAATAGCACTTATTATGCATAAGCATTGTGGGTGTGTGTGTTTTCTCCAGGTTACACTGTGTTTGTGGTGGGCGTCGCTGATGTGGATTTTGGAGAGCTGCAGAACATCGGAAGCAAACCCAGTGATAGGCACATCTTCGTGGTGGACGACTTTGATGGTTTTGTCACGATCAAGGAAAACCTGATTACGTTTATTTGCGAAACTTCAACATCATGTAAGTTAGAGTGGCTTTACCATTTTTTCAGCTTTTTTTCATTGTCGATTAGCATGTAAATAAATATTTACTTTTCCAACTGATTTTCACAGCTTGTCCCCTGATTTACTTGAATGGCTTTACTTCACCTGGTATGTAAAATTCCAATGATGCTTTACTTTATCCATAGGAATATATTACGTTGAATTATCGCTGTGCACATAACAAAGATGTGCAATTTGTAGGCATTATAGTTTAAACATTTAAAATTATGTAAAAACAAAATCTCTCAATACCTGAAAAATGTAAGGTGAATGTGCCATGCTGTCAAACAGGCTTCAGGATGCTTGAGGCCTTCAACCTGACTGAGAAGACCTACAGCTCCATCAAGGGCGTCTCCATGGAGCCTGGCTCCTTTAACAGCTTCACATCTTACCGACTTCACAAGAATGCCTTCCTGACCCAGCCTACAACGTAAGTCCCGCACAGAGAATCTCCTCAACTTCTTGTCTCATCTTCTGTCTTTGTGGGTGGTTGTCAGTATTTTTAAAGGGAAACTCCGATAGTTTTTCTTCTTCTTCTTGTTTCGGCTGCTCCCATTAGGGGTCGCCATAGCGGATCATCTGCCTCCAATACCTTCTGTTCTGCGCATCTTACACCAAGGGCCTGCATGTCCTCCCTCACGACATCCATAAACCTTCTCGTTGGCCTTCCTCTTTTCCTCTTGCCTTGCAGCTCCATCCTCAGTATCCTTCTCCCAATGTTACCCTCATCTCTCCTACACACGTGTCCAAACCATCTCAATCTGGCCTCTCTCACTTTTTCACCAAACTGTCCAACCTAAGCTGTCCCTCTAATGTACTCATTCTTAATCCTTTCCATCCGTCACTCCCAATGAAAATCTCAACATCCTCAACTCTGCCACCTCCAGTTCAGCCACCTGCCTTTTTGTCAGTGCCACCGCCTCTAAACCGTACAACATAGCTGTTCTCACTACCGTCCTGTAAACCTTCCCCTTCACTCTTGCTGGAACCCTTCTGTCACAGATCACTCCGGACACTCTTCTCCACCCACTCCACAATGCCTGTACTCTCTTCTTCACCTCTCTCCCGCACTCTCCAGTGCTTTGGATGGTCCACCCCAAGTACTTGAATACTTAAGTACTCATGCAATACGACACTTCCTCTCTCAGCACCCTAAACCTTATTTTTCAACCTGAGTGATGGGTGATGAGGTGCATTGCAGTCTCTGGGGCAGTTGCGACCACTTTCTTCAGTGACCCCAATTGCCCCTTTGTACTATTTATTGAAGCTGTTGTATCAATGGCATAAATGATTGAGAGATAAGGTTTCGGTTGAAACACAGCAGAGTTTTCCTTTCAGTTTATTGGTGTTTTATAGTCTTTATCGAGGATATCTATAAAATGGAGATGGGGGGGATACAGTTTGGTCCATACCAAACCACCAGTACCCACCCAGGTTACTGGTTTTCCCCTGTTTGACGCTGAGAAAGAAGTCACCGGAACAGTTGATGTTTTAGTGTAATGCTTGAGAGAGTCAGGAGGATAGTTGTCAATGACATGACACGTCTTGTCCAGCTATGTCCAAACAGACGGTTGGAGCTTGTTTCAACTTAAAATCTGGGTCAGTGGATTTACAACATCCTGTTAACGGTGAGGTTAGGCCTACCCGGCAGGTCATAACAGAGCGTACTCCATCTTTAAAACACAGTTCCACTTTATCATCAGGCTCTGGCCTAAAGCTGCCCCCCCACTTGCTCGAGTTCACAGCCAATAGCATCATCAAACACACACCTTTAACTGCTGCCCGTGCCGGGATCACATATCCCCCAAGAAAGCTCCAAGAAAGCTCAAAGTCTTTACAGCCCTGGTTACGCCACCTTCTGAGCCACACAAACATCAATATTGAGAAGATGAACTGTGATCGAGAAAGTATGAACAGCACACATTGCCATAAAGATTGCAGAGCTAAATGTTTACAGTCTGTAACATATTGATGTAAAAATAACAATGAACTCATTGTAAACTGTTGCGATGGGATTTGATAATAACAGCTAGATTCACCATTAACTCTGACAACTATCTTGGTCCAAGATGTCCTTTTCTCAGATGCATGTTATAGTTTAAATGATTTAATTGGGTTAATGTGTCAATGTATAATGTATATGTTAATGTATATGTCAGTATATGTTAATGTATTTTAATTTGAGTGAGATTCCTAAAGCCATGCTTCCTTTTACCATTTTGGGGCTGTGATGCCGCTTAGTTACTATATGGCATTTCTTCTATATACTGATGAGTATCTGACAGAGACAAAATCTTATCAAGTGCACACTGCGGCTTGTGCGTATCAAATTGAGGGTCCATGACATGGAAAAAAAGTTGAGAATCACTTGTCTAGAAGATATTGACAGCTACAAAATTCCTCTCTGTGTGTTGTGAACAGGGAGGTACACCCTGACGGTTTGCCGCACTCCTACACAATCCTACTGATGTTCCGCCTCCTCGCTGACTCGCCAGCTGATGCCTTCGACATCTGGCAGGTGTCGAGCAAGGACCACAAGCCAGAGACCGGCGTCACCATCGACCGTAACTATCTCCCTCAGTTTCACCTCAATTTGCTGAAATGTGGCGTGCTCTGTTAGTGGGCGTGGGGGGGACCAGGACACATCATGGGCTGGTGCTAAACCAGAGCATGGGCATATGCCTGGTGAGATTAGCAGCTGGTCTTTATTGTATTTTCTCATGAAAGGAAAAAACACTGTGTATGTGGCTCCAGTGGCCCGAGGCTGATTTGGCCCAATTCGATAAGCACTCTGACTCCTTCACCACAAGCATCCGTTGTCATTGCTCGGTCCAGGCTGTGTCTTGTAAATCTTCCTCTTTGTTTTTTTTGCCTTTCAGCGAGCTTATCTGCCCGACTCCGGAGATAAGTTCCCTAGCAGTGATAGCTGGTTCTGTTTTTAGTTAAAGAATGGTTTTATGACACTGAGTATTCACACAGATAAGAGCAATCTCTGAGCTCTTTCTCTCTCTCTCTCTCTCTCTCTCTCTCCTCTGCCTGCAGCCTCCAGCCAAACCGTGTTGTTTTATAACAAGGACGAGCGTGGAGAGATCCAGAGGGTCACATTCGACAGCGATCCGGTGAAGAGAATCTTCCATGGAAGTTTCCACAAGGTAAACAGTTCATCTAGATCGAACCTAGACTGAACCGAGCCTCACATCAAATGCAGACAAGAGCTCTGATGGAAATAATCACCGGATGTCATGACATTTCACTGCATATATGTATGACCGTATGTATATGTATGTGACAAATAATCTCTTGAACTTGAACTTGAATTTGAACTGGAGTTACCATCAGAAGACTTCAGGTTTGGTCGGGGTGATATTGACAACATAAAATATTCCAATATTACATTTTATTTCATACCTAAATGATCGTTAAATTCATGATATTTTGGCGATGACTGTTGGTGCTTTCAGAAGATATTTATTATTTACACACAATAAATATTTGAGGAACATTGATTAGAAGACCTCAGAGGCACTGATTAGAACAGCAAGAACAGTCTACAAAGTCCATAAAATTGCATTACTTTATTGTAATGGTCCTTAAAGACAACTTGAACTATTTCACATTATTTAAATCCCAGACCATATCTAGTCTCATATCACAATATCAATATTGTAACGATATATCGCCCAGCCCTATTACAGCTGTGCTCTCAAAGCCAAGGAACTGTCCCTATGCTGCACAGTGGGTATAATTGGTGCCAGCGATGAGGAGGGGTTGTGATCGTTCGGTGTACCGCCAGATCATAATGAAGAGTCTGCGCATCATTAAAAGGAACAAACATTAAATATGGATTTTGATGGATAAATCATATCTGAGCTGTGTCACATACATCAAAGTGCTCTCCTTTGTTGCTACTGGACATGTTAATGTTGTATAGATACTGTGGATGCCTGGCATTCCAATGTGTTTTGTATTACAAGCAGCACACCTCTTGTACAGCTACGGACATGTGTTCATAACTCAGAGTTATGTCTACTCCGTCAAGCAAATGGCCTCCAGCCATGGTGGAGGCCATCAATGGAAACTGATGGTGCAGGTTGTTTTATATTGATAACATCCGAATCCTAGCTAGGGATGGGGGCAGCTATCAGTCTTCTGGCCTGCCTGTGTCTTCTGATCTAGAAGTAGACAGTGTGACCTATGCTGAACCCCACCTTTTTATATAATAGAGTTAGTTTGCTGCCAGATGCGAAAAGGGATGTAGCTTCGCTTGCATTTCCAATTGTTGAGCACATACACTGATCTAACAATATGACCTATTTATTTGTTATTTGTTGTTTCAAATTGTGATTCTGATTTAGTGGCATCAATCAGATTGTCTGTGTTTGGTGGATTACAGCACAAGTCCCAGAATTCCATTTGGACTGCAACCACTTTTGGTTTTTTTTACATCCAGGTTGACTTCCATCTTGGCTCGAAGATGGTCACTTTCTCATCTCCAAATTTTGTCTTGTTTTGATTGATTGATTTGGTTATTTTTCTGGGCCACGTGAGGTGGTGGGATATTTTTTCATCCAAGGGTGCTGTCGAAATCCATATCGACATTGCTGACCACAACTAGCGATGCAAGTTTGGCAAATTCATGTGGCGGATCCTGCCACCAACAATGGAAACAATATATAAAGGAGAACAATGCATAATGCAAATACATTGAATGACTATTTTCTAGGGCTGTACCCGACACAAAATTTTGTCAGTCTAATCGCATTTGGCAGTTCAACACGAATATTTGGCTATTCGTTTGTCGAGTTCTCGTGAAGACGCATCACTTCCGAAAGAAATTATAGTTTTCCGAGTTACCGTGAACACTGCATCACTTCCTGCTTTCAACGCGGTTTCAACCGGAGGGCCGTGTCTTCATCTTCTAACGTAATATCATAAACGAGTCCACTAGTTAATAGATAATGGATGACATCGTTCTTTCGGACAGATTAAAAATAAAAGATTTGGATCTGGACAACAAAAAAAAATAAAAATAAAAGACTGCTCGACATGAAGAATCTCAGTTGTCTCTAACAAAACTCAACTCGTCGATTTTCAGGGGGCAGCCCTAGCTGTTTTTTAAAAAGTACCAACAAAAAAATATAAAACATGGGATTTTTAATAATCGTCCCTGTCCCGAGGATGTTGCAGTGAAACAACCATCTCTGCTATTGAGAATAAGTTCCTCACCTAGATATGTATTCTGTGCTTCAGGTCAGGCCAGGGGGTTTAGCAGCTTGTTAGCAGCCTGTAGTCTGAGTCATTTCAAAGAAGTACAGCTGGATTAGCCAGAGTAGACCAACGTACCAGCCATTTAAAATGTTTCACAGGGAATCCATAAGCACTGTTGAGGCAGTAGGAGGTTTGGGAGCATTATAAAATGCACTGCAATTTCTGCTGGCATGCTATACTGGAAAATATTGGGTCACTGCTATAACTATTAAACAATTACATCAGAAAGGCTGCGCTAGGCCAGGCAGAGGGAGGCCTCTGCTCCCTCTCTCTCCTCCTGTGTCTCTTTTTCTCTCAACCTCCCCCCTCTTGGCTCGGTGAGGCTCTGCTTTGTGAAACCTGGCTGCAGCTGAGGCTCCAGGCCTCTGGTAGCAGACCACAAAGGAATTCTGGCTTCGGCCTGAGGGACAACAAATCCTGTGGTGTGGTCAAGCTTGCGGCACTTCTATGTACTCTGTTGCTCTTTTCTCTTCCAACTGGGATCAGAGTGAGACGTTAAAGTGAGGAGTGAAATATAAACTGGACGGCAGAGACGGATAGACAGACAAACAAGACTGGCATGTGATTCTGATATATGTTGAGGTCTAAGGTGAGCCTTGTTTATCCTACATTCACTGGGAGGTCAGAGGTCATGTTCAGCCATAGAGCAGTTCACCTGGGATTTAGTATTTCACTCTGGTTTATAAGTAGGATCGACCTGTGGAGCCTGGGGGGCTTAACCTGGGACCTTAAGTTGCTGTATCTCTTTTCCTGTTTGAGTCCTCTGACAGTTTGGCACTTTTATATTGCACAGTTCTCTTATCTGGCCTCTGAGTAACTGGCTATTTAACCTAAAAAGCACAGCGGGGCCCATTTCATTTTTTAAGTAATTTCAGGCGTAGAACTGGCTTACTTCTGGAACTCGGCACACAAATAAACGTGATTTAGAGGCTGTCTGTGTCGACCTGAGTGCAGCCTCCCTAACGAGATTGATGCTCGGGTTTGTTGCCGCTGCCAGGTCTGTAGAACCGTTGTGTGGCGAAGGCTTTAAGCTGCTTCACCATTAGCTTTTTTTACTTTTCCCTTCTCTGAAATTACAAAGCCAGCTAAATCGGCATAGGCTGAATCAGTTTTCCCTGAGATATGTTCAGGCCGGTCGGACTGAGCTGTCAAGGATTTCTGAGGGGATTCGCAGATTTCTGAGCGATTCGCAGACTCTAGCTTACGCTGGGATTGAATAAAATCCACTCAACTGTTAGTTACACGTTTCTCAGAAATAGACTCATGTCTTTGTCTGTAACTCTGTCTTTCATGTGATAAAAAGTGGCTGAAACCTGATGCTCGTTAGCCCAACCAACAAGCATCAGGTGTGGCTGCTCAAGCCACCCCATCCACCACAATAAAATAAAATAAAAATAAAATAAGACTCAAAAGATAATACAGAGTGGGGGTACAAAAAAGAAGGGAATATAGTTATGTATATGGGATAGGCTATTTGTATATACAGATATGTGCAGTAAAGTGCATGTGAATAAAGTGAGTATGGAAATATACAGTACAGTATACGGTACGACAGTACGACACAGCAATACAGTAAAACCAAATAGAACAGCAATACAGCGCAGTATGCAGTAACCCAGAACAGTGATGTCTGTACAGTATGCTACATACAGTACAGAGGGCAGTGGGGCCTTTGTGAGTGTCTCAGTGCTTCTTGTTAGGACCCCTGGTAAGTTCAGCATGGAGAGTTCTCATGGCTTGCGGGAATAAACTCCATCTCAGTCTCTCTGTCCCCACTGCATGACTGCGGAGGCGCTTGCCTGACTGCAGCAGCTGGAACAGTCCGTTGTTGTGATGATGAGGATCCTTCATGATCCTGCAGGCTCTGCTACTACACCTCCTGGTGTATAAGTCCTGCAGGGAGGGGAGGGTAGTTCCAGTGGTACCTTCGGCTGAACGCACCACCCTCTGCAGGGCCCATCTGTCCTGAGCAGTACAGTTCCCAAACCAGGCAACAATGTTGCCTGTCATGATTCTCTCCACTGCTCCAGAGTAGAAGGACTTGAGGACCCTCACGAGACACTGAATTTCTTTAGCTGCCTGAGGTGGTAAAGATGCTGCCTTGCCCTTCTCACCAGAGTTTCTGTTTGTAAAGTCCATGTTAAATCCTCCGTGATGTGGATGACATTTCACTGCATATATGTATGACCGTATGTATATGTATGTGACAAATAATCTCTTGAACTTGAACTTGAACTTGACTCCCAGGAACTTGAAGCTGCTCACCCTATTGACAGAAGTCCCATTAATCACCAACGGCGCATGCGTCCTCGGTTGTAAACCTCTCCTAAAGTCCACAATCAACTCCTTAGTTTTGCTGCCATTCAGGAGGATGCTGTTGTCCTGCCTGTCCTGTTGCCATTCTGTCCTCTCTCCTCTCGCTCTTATCCCCACTCTCACTTTCTGTCATTGACTATCTGTCAGAAAAATATATCACTTTAGTTGGCTGATGTGCCTGAACCACGTGATTTAAATAACCGATTGGACCCAGGGGCTTCGCTGCTCCACTGAGCCAGTGCCGTGAAAGTTGGAGAAGCTGCGGCTGGTAAAAACAAAAAAAATAATCTCTCCATCGACATTATTACTCATTTCTCAGTAATTTATCAGAAACGGATTAGAGCTATCACTTGGTCCAGACCCAGACCGTGGTCTGCCAATTAGTGAAGTCTGCCCTCGACTAACCCTAACCCTAACCACTGATAGAGACTGAAACTAGAGGCGGACCCAATATGTTAAGGTCCTCGATAGGAAAGGTTCTGGTGAAACCGGGAGGGAGGAGTACTGTGTCCAAGTGACCTAAGGTCGAGGGAAATGCCTCCGTCTGCAGGCAGCAGGGTGGGTCTGGACGACCTCAGCGCCAGTCACAACACCCAGATACATGAACGAACTGGAATACATTTACCCATTATAAGAGTTAACAAGAATGACCCCCTTCCATTTGTCACCAACCCTGTTGAGAATGAAGCCAAACAACCCAATAACCCAAGACACAAACTGTAAATCTTCCCTCCCAAACAAGTTATACATCTCTAAACATATTTTACCTTGTCATGGTTTCTTTAAAAAAATACATGTAGACTCTTTGTGAACTGTAAGTTCATCTGGATAAGAGTCAGCAACAATTGAGGCAAACACATAGCAAAAACATTTTGCCATGTGTAAAGTGTTATAACACCCTGGCTCAATATTTCCATGAGCGTGCAAAGCACCATCACCAGGTGTCAGCCATGTTTATTCTGACTCCTTTCACACACTTTTGTCTAGCTAGCAAGTAAAAACCATCAGGTGTTTTGCCATTTCTATAGCAACAAGGCATCCATTTCCTTTAGAAAGAATGATGAGTGAAGGAAAACCACTTGACGTGAGGAGAGGAAGCAGAATCTCAGATTCACCGTCCAACCTGCTGTGACCTAAAAATACGTAGTCCTGACAGCAGACGCTGGTCTGGGAATAATGAACTAGAAAGAATTTGGCAATAAAATCTCTCGCTCTCTTGCTCGCTCTCTCTCTCTCTCTCTCTCTCTCTCTCTCTCTCTCACTCTCTCTCTCTCTCCCCCTCCCTCTCTCTCTTCCTCCTTTTCTCTCTCGCTCACTCCTCGTTCCACTATTCCTGTACTTTTCATTTTCTGTTATTTTAATCCCTCCGTTCTATGTCTAATCTGCTGATCTCAATTGGTTCCGAACATATATTACAGAGAGACAATTTTATATTGGTCTTGGAAATCACGTATCAAAAAAATATGACGTATCTTTTCGTGTTGAACAAGGAAGCTGTCTTGGTCCCCTTAATTTGTCATGATATATGCTACCGCTACCGGTAATATCATCAGAGAACACAATGTTCATTTCCATCGTTACACAATTGTGATACAGAATTATACATTTCTGTTGAGCCGAATGACGTAGATGCCTTATGTTCCCTGATTTCCCGTCTGTCCGCAATTACAGTAATCAATGGATGAGCTTTTTTTTAACTTTTAATTAATAAAAGATAAAACAGAAATACCCTTATTTGGCCCCAAAGCAAAAAGAGATGCACTTGCAATACATTAGGATTCACTGTAGGTCATCAGAATAAAATGGAAGTAACAAGTCTAGGTGTCATTTTAGAAGTTTTGTATCCCACATAAACACAAGGTGACCAAAACAGCATTTTTCCACCTCAGAAATATTGCCAAAGTACACCAGTTTTTTAAGTTTTTTAAGAGAGAGCATTTTAATCCTGTTTTAAATACTTTGCACTTGCTCCCTATATCTTAGAATTGAGTCCTCCTACTTGTAAGTCCTTCTACAAAGCTCTTAATGGTTAAGCATCCTCTTACATCACTGATTCCCTGTTGTTTTATGTCCCTCCACAAGCCCTTAGTTCCTCTCCAGTCTTTTAAACATTCCAAAAATCTCACGATATAACATTAGGGAAACTGCCTTCATCCGCTATGCACTTAAATTGTGGAACATGGTACCAAAAAATATTAGAGGCTGGCTCAGTTTTTAAACGGCAACTGAAAATATACCTTTTTAATATAGCTTATAATTAGCAACACTCTTTTTATTTGTTTTAATTATTTGTTTCATCCATTCTTTTCTTTTTTTTTCTTTAAATTGTTTTATTATTGTGTGGTTTATTTATTGTTATTTCTATTTTTGTTGTGTGCTGAAATGTAAAAGCACTTTGATCTGCATTCTCTGCATGAAAGGTGTGATACAAATAAAGTTTATCATTATAATATTTTCTCCCACATCTCTCCCTTGCATTTCACCTCTTCCCCCTCCCTCTCTGCTCCAGCTCTACATCATGGTGTCGTCCACCAGCGTCAAGCTGAACCTGGATTGCCAGGAGGTGGCTGAGAAGGAGATTAAGAATGCTGGCAACACGTCAAGTGATGGCTACCAGGTTCTGGGCAAGATGTCCAAGTCAGTCGGCTCCAAGGGAGAGTCTGCGACTGTAAGTAAACCGTTATGCTGGAGTAATCCCCCTAAAATAAAAAATAAAAAACAATCAAGCAAAACACAACAATCAGAGAGGAAGCATAATGATATACAGTGGTACCGCGACTTACGACTGTAATTCGTTCCATGAGAACGGTCGTATGTTAAAACAGTTGTATGTCGAAGCAATTATTTCCATATGAATTATGAAATCATGAAGGGTGAAATAAACAAAATACACAGCACAAAATATGTAAATATGAAAAAAATATCGATAAGCCACAAACTACCTGCACACACAATGTAGGTTGCCCGCTGACTGACTGCTGACTGGCCGCCGACGCGCCAACTGCAAATTTCCACAGTCGTATCTTGGAGCAGTCGATACAAATTTTCGCGACTATCGCTACGTATCTTGGATTAGTTGTAAGTAGATGCAGTCGTAAGTCGAGGTACTACTGTACAATGCAATTTAATTAAGATTTGGATTTTGCCCAAGTCATGTGTTCATTTGATCTATTTTGCCAACGGGTCCTTCAGCATGGCCGCCCTGTGAAAGTTGTTGCCTCCATTGACTCCTCCCCTATCTTATCTAATTAAATTAGACACGTCTGTGCTACATCTCCTGTTTTTCTGTTTGCTTTTGGAGGGATGTGAAGGGTGTATCAAAGGCAAATGCACCGCAACACCATTTCCCTGTTGTGTTTTTCCACAGTTCCAGCTCCAGATGTTTGATATTGTATGCAGCTTGGCCTGGACCAGCAAAGACAGATGTTGTGACCTTCCGTCCATGGTAAGACCCATGACCGGCTACATACAACTAATGAAGACTGGACCTTCTTTCTTAGGCCGACTATATCATTTTGTAGTGTCTTGGCCACCTTAGTTATATCGTTATATGTAGTTATTGATAGTTATATAGTTATATCTTTCTTTATCTGAATATTCTGCCACAACAACATAACTTAGAGATCAGTCATGATGCGTTTGAGTCTTTCAAAACCAATTTCAAAGCATAGATAGATGCATTTCTTTGTACAAAACCTACCCAAGCGTCAGCAGATATTCACAACGCACTTGGGGTCGTGTGTCCTGATTAGATACACTTTTCCAACCTGGAAGTCAACACGTGTTTGTATCGTTGCTTTAGGGTAAACTTACCTCATACTGATGTGTGACATGCAATGGAAAAACAAGACAGTATATCACACACACTCTGATCTGCAGTTTAACAGATGAGTACAGCGGCCAAGCAGCGAAATAAGCTTTCCATCATGTTAAGTCAGTTAGAATGGCTAAGGGCACAATAACCGTGTGTATGTGTTTGTGTGTGTGTGTGTGTGTGTGTGTGTGTGTGTGTGTGTGTGTGTGTGTGTGTGTGTGTGTGTGTGTGTGTGTGTGTGTGTGTGTGTGTGTGTGTGTGTGTGTGTGTGTGTGTGA
Source organism: Zeus faber (assembly GCF_960531495.2). NCBI lineage: Eukaryota > Metazoa > Chordata > Actinopteri > Zeiformes > Zeidae > Zeus > Zeus faber. Next base: position 3,022,548 of record NC_137189.1, read on the forward strand.
GTGAAAGAGAGATAGAGCAAGAGTTAAGAGACTGGTTATTCATCACCTGAAAATTGTTTGGCCAGCTATTTATTCTTAAGACACATGGACGATGGACTTTTGTGCAGCGCATTAAGCCACAGCCCGGGTCGTGTAATTACACTCACTCTGACAGTTAAAAGAAGGAATTACTGTGTTTACATGTATATCACCCAGATGCAGGTTCAAACAGCTCTCCCCAGAGAAGTTTACCTTTCATTCACACGCTGTTAGCAGCAGTGGACTCGCACGGCATCCAAACTGTAACCAGGACTTGATAGATAATCATTGTCAGAATAAAATAGAAACCCTTTAACCACAATGTCAATAACATCTTAATGGGAAGGTGCAGTAGTATGAAGGTTTAGACGAGAATGTAGGTATAGGAGTTAACTTGATTGGTTGTCAGGATGGACAGGAGAGACCCTGTCCCCCTGTCCATCCTCTCCCTGGTTTCTCATGATGTCTCTCAAGCTTGCTGCTGGGATGGGTTTATTTATCTAAATCTGATTTGCTGTCTTGTCTTATGTCTTGTGGTGAAGGAACCTGACAAGGTTCTCATTCTTTACAGCCTTATCAGGATGACTCCACACAACTGAAAAAATCTGAGAAAAAAAACTTGAATTAAATGACATGGGAACAAGACATCTACAATTCTTGATTGATCCAAAAGCCGCCAGTTTTTTTCTGCCCTTTTCACAGCAGAACTTGAGTTTGTTTTAGCTCTTTATCACTGAGCCTTAAGGCTTTTCAGGTGCCGAGACTTGACGTGACTTAAACAGAGAGAACTAGAGAGAGGCATGCTGACACTCTGTGTATGGACATAGATTAATATAATAATTATCTATGTCCAGAGAGACTTTTTAGTCCATTAAAAAGTATGGACTTTAGAGTATCAAGTTTTTATTTTCTATTCCATTTTTTTATATATTCTTTTTATTATTTTATTTTTTTATTTTAATTACATTTTTTTAACCTTGTTTCAGTTAACTATCTAATCTCTCTATCATTATTTGGACATGGTTCACGAAATGATAAAATAAAAATGAAGCAAGGGAAGAAAAATATAACACTAGGCTTTTATCCGAGGCTCTCTGCCAATGAGATTTATAGCTCAAATGGGGCCGCATTCCTTAAGTAATAACTTAAAACGAGGAGTGAGCGTCGCACAAGTAAAATATATCACACTCCAAAAATATTCATGAAATATTGCTCTCTATAGATCATCATTAGTGCTATGGAAAAACAAAACAACAGCCAGTAATAAAATGTAAAAACGTGGAAATTCTTTTTTTCCTCTGTGTCAGAACTCATTCTTTGTTGGCAGTATATGAGGTTACGCTAAAGGTGCAGCTATAATGATGACATATTACAGACTCTCCACTCAATATCTTTATGGATATTTTAGCTCATTTACACAATGGACCGAATACTTTCACCTTGCCCTACCTAGACTCAAACCCTTGTTGAGATTTTAATCGTTTCCCTTCCACCGCGTGTGTCATGTTTCACCAGAGGGACGAGACCAAGTGCCCAGCACTTCCCAACGCGTGCATGTGCAACTCAGAGAGCAACGGAGCCCCAGGGCCAATCGGACCAGTGGTAAATCCTGCACGCCTACATGCACCACTTTGCTTATATCTTTTGTGCCTATATATATATATATATATATATATATGTATATGTATTTATATTTATATATATATATATATTATCCCTCATATTTTCCTTATTTGTCTTTTTATTTTCTTCTTCATGTATAAAGAGTAAATATATATATATTTATATATATCTTTTATATATATATATATATTTATATATCTTCCTACTTTGTTTAGCACAGACTTGGAGTATAATTTCTCTCTCTTACTCCCTCTCTCTCTCGCTCTCATTCTCTCTCTCTCTCTCCATCTCTCTCTCTCTCTCTCTATTTTCCTCTGTCTCCCTCTCTCCCACATTCTGGTTGAGAAACGGGTTAATGTAATCCATTGTGTGCATTCATGAACTGTATGTTGTACAGTGGGGAATATTGCACCGTAAAGTGCTGCAACCAAGGGAAACATCTTTGCAATGCCTCATAAAACCTTTTTGGACGAGGGAAAGGTAAACTGCAGTGTGGGAGCGTACATGTTAGAGCTTGTAAAACGTCAGGCCAGCGCCTCTGACAGCATGACAGAGCGACCGTCCTCCAGCCTCCCACCTTGAAAACACATAGAAACCCACCCTGACATGTCAAAATGTGACACTTGTGCAAAAAAACATTTATCCTTTAGCATGTTGACATTATTTATAATTTTTGTGAATATCTTACGAATTATGCAAATATATTTTTACTTAATTCGCTGATATGAAGACTTAATAAGCGATCAAATTTTGTCCCTTATTCGATTAACTAGTGAAATTATAGTTTAAGGATAATAATTGAATTGATGAATTAATCCCTCACCTAACTATACTATATATTGTTTTGTGAATGTGATCTGATACATTTACATTTCGAATCTATTGATCGATGAAAAAAATGAGTAATATTTTACCTTATTGGGACATTGTTTTCCATTTGTTTTATGGAAAACAAGATTTCTACAAACTGAATGCAGGAGTTAATGGCTTTGTGCAGTGGATCCTGCACCTTGACCTCTCTCTTCCTCCTATCTCCCTTAACCTGACAAATGTTCTTCCTTCTCAGGGTGCACCTGGAAGCAAAGGTCCCCGAGGTGAGAGAGGGGAAGCCGGCACTGCTGTAAGTACCTCCACCCCATCACCACCTCCTCCACCCTAATGCTACACACTTGGAGGCATTTTATAAAATGCAAGTAAAAAGTAAATTGAGGGACAAGTTGAACAGGTTTTCAGTGGACAATGGACCCCTTGGTTTGTGATATTTAACTGTTTTTGTTCTATTATACAGAGTTTTAAAGTGGGTTATAAATGGATTAAGTTGCATAACAATATACGCTTAATAGTAAATAAAATAAATAAAAACTTGGTTGATCTATTCTTTGATAACAGCAAAATGTGCTCTTCGCCCATCACATCGACTCATAAGTTTTAGGCATAAATCATTTTGATTTAAACTCTGCAATTGTTTTCTCCTATTGCAGCCCCTAGTTATTTACAGAAAATGTTTTGGTCTTGCCTTAAAGACTGAGAATCAGTTCCACCTCAATGGGTTAAATAAGTGTAATGTCGCACTGTGGTGGAATTTCTCATAAACTATTTGCTGTCTGTTTTATCTTTGCTTTCTCGCTGATAGGGACCCGTTGGCTCTCGTGGAGACATTGGATCACCAGGACCCATGGGTCTACCTGGCCCCCAGGGACCAAGCGGCATGTCTATCCCAGGAGAAGCTGTAAGTTTACAACACTTAATCTGCCTATAATAAACTTGCAGTTTGTGTGAAGTGCTAAATGTATATACTTGAGTGGGGTGAGTATATATTTAGTAAAAAGAAAATAAAATTATATATATAATATATATATATATATATATATATATATATATAATTTTATTTTTTTTTGATTGTGGATCAACTGACATTCCTTCATGGACCCCTAGGGAGGCGAGGACTCTAGTTTGGTAACCTCTGGTCCAAGATACCTACCAGCCCACAAATACACATTCAGTGCCTACACGTAAATCCCAAAAGGCTTTGCCAAACCAGCCAGAGGGATAGTTTGGCTGTTTATTGTGCAGGGAATTTACAAGCTGGGGAGTAATTGTGGCAGAAGTCTGCATTCCTCCATGTCTGGAAGGGAAAGTCTTTATATCCTGAGGTCATTAAAATCCTTGATATTGGTGCATGTTAATAAATCAACCCTCTGCGTTGCTAAACGTGTGTGGATTAAGCAGAACGGCTGTCTTATTTTTGTTTCCACTCATCCTGTGTAAGACTGCTACACCTTTCACATTAGCCTTTCAGCCCAACTTGGTCCGAGTGTCTTCATTTTGGACAGCACAGTAGTATTTGCTAACCTCTGTGAACAGAGGGTAGTTAAATCTTAGATATAAAAACATGTTAATAAATCATGGCTTGGTTTTCCTACTCTGAAGGTTCTCAGATTAGGTTAATGTTGTTTTGCAGAAGACTTTCTCTTTAATATGTATTGCGGAATGTCATTTGTTCCGTTTTTTCATTGTGGACCTTTTCTCACTGATTTGTTTGATTCTGTCTCCCAATCACAGGGCCGTCCTGGACCAAAGGGAGATCCTGGTGACTCAGGTCTTCCTGGGCAGAAAGTAAGTGCAACTTTGGCAGGGGTCCCCGCCTTGAGGATTTTAAACAGGAACCTTGAGGGATTATTGGGTTAGACTACTATTCTGGCCTCAAGCCACATAACAAACCACAGACGATTTTTCACAAGGGGAGGATTTTAGGAGTGAAGTGAAGTGTGGCTCTCCAGTGCAGTTTGAGATACAGAATATTTAATTTACATTTAAGCTCTTCTTGAAGTCAGGAAAGGATATGCTAAAAACAAATCACAGACCTGGTTAACCTTGCTCCTCATGCCATTTTTATCTTGCAGTAAATAAGATAGACCAAACGAGATCTCCAGAACTCAAAAAATAAATCATTCTTACATGGAGGAAAATCTAAATTTTAGGTATCTCCAAAATCATATGAAGAGTGTTGCTTACAAGACATGTTCTGTGATTTTGAAATATTAACTGATGAATTCCAGGTGGAAAAACTGTTGCATGAAGGATGGATGTGCATTATATTGAAGCCATGCCTAGATAAGCTCTATGTGGTGAGAGGGGATATGTGTCAGAGCACAAATGGTTCAGGGCTGGACTGGACTGAAAAAATTGGGGGCTCCTGGACACAGGACACAGGCTTTTACACGTACGCACCTAGGTTAAAGCCCAGATCTAAAAGCATTAAAACATTATTTTGGAGCATCCTCCTGTGTGTGTCAAGACTTCTCTCAGTAATTCCCTCCCAAAGCTCATGCCGGGGGTACGTGCACAGTGCGCGCAGTCCGGATTGGAGACCTACATCTCAGTGCGCCAGGCGCACAACCTGGCAGAACGCTCGCTCGGTTCTGGTGGAGAAAGCTGAAACGCTGTCTGGAAAAGTGACACCAAAGAGCAAAAAGACAGATTGGACGACTGAACAGTGGCATCTTGGAAGCTCTTATATAGACAGCCTTCTGACAACCCCCCCTTCCCAGTATTAGGACCATAATAGGTCCCAATAGTTATTTTTTCAGTAACTAAAATGTTTCGCAAATGAAAAGAAAATTGAAAAAATAAAAAGCAAACACAAATTCACAAGGCCCTTTGGCAGAGGAGGCTCCAAGCAATTGCCTACCTATGCCTTATGGTCAAACTACCTACGGGGTAAGAGTGACGAATCACTCTGATCGCGGAGCTCTGAGGCACGGCATCTGACATGAGAAACGAAATGAGGACAGAGGGGAGGGGTGGGGCCTTATAAGAGATGTGATTCGGCCAGCCCAGTGTCAGTATAGATAATGAACCAATGGGCCGCTGTGCCTGCTTCATGGGCCAGCTGTTAGACAATTATTATTATTTTTTCTTTATTAGAATGATATTGGCTGGGATGCCAGATTACCAGTCCGACAAGTTAAGGTTCCCCTTCACACTATTACTTATGGTAAATAAAAAGCAGTTATTTACCTCAATTTGTGCATATATCAGAAATATTCATCCATCTATGCATCCATCCATTTTCTTTACCCACTTATTTCAGGGGCACTTGGGGCTGTAGTGTAACACAGCTCAACAGTGACACCAATATAGCTTAGGGTGACATTTATTATTATTATTATTAATAATAATAATAATAATAATAATAATAATAATAATAATAATTATAATAATATAAAGCCTTGGAAAGCAAGGCTTTAAACCAAGACTTTAAAATACTCTGCCTCACAAGGAACACAAAAATCTTGCAAAAGTGCACTCATCTGTATGACAACATGATGGTGGTCTCAATGGGATCCAGGCTTTACTAACCTGTCTTCAAGCAAAATAACAATGCTGCTTCATGTGTACTCTGAGGGGATCACCGGCGGATGGTATCTATTAAATTTGTTTATAGAGAAAGAGAAAAGACAAAAGCTCCCACTGGGCCTCTTCCTGCCCCATGGCTGGGCATTTGTTTACCTCTGAAAGCCCAAACTTTGTAGAAATGTTTTTTGGATGAGGCACCACCTCTTCACCGAGATAACCATCTCTCTTTGAGAATCTGATCACTCAGGTTGTTTGACAATCTTCCATGTTATTTAGATTTAAAACTCTCAGTAATTTGTAGTGGAAAATAACAAATGTTTTGGCATTTCAATGTATCTATGTAGTAGAGGCACAGAGATACTTAATGTTAAACGTTGTTGTATTGCTCTAGGACGAAGCCGACTAGCAGAGGACAAAACCTGTGACCCCTCTATTATTGTGGTTTCTGAGGAGAATTATGACAAATAATCTTTGGACAGCACAATTAACTGAAGGACAAGTTGAAAAATCTGAGAACCATCTATGACTTTTAACAATTTTAAGATATTGTCAAAATGTTGGCCCCCAATCCAGTTGAAGTGGTTTGAGTTTGAATGTCTGTGTGTGTGCAAACCCCTCGAGGCAATTTATTCACTAGTTCACCAACATTTTTAGGGTCTTCCCTGAGTCTACTTCAAAATATCACATCTGCTTGCAAATATCACAGTTGATCTGCCAGTTGCGTATACTGACAGCGGCATTTGGTGTCACTTGTCCCTCCCTTCTATACGACTTGAGAAATCCAATGAAAGGCTTCCACCAGAACCTCTAAGTGTTGATTCAACGGTACCATTTTGGGCAAAGCCATCTCTAAATGGTTCGGCTTGTTGGAAGTTCTGGGCAGACTGCAGGTGACTGTGTTGAAGCAGATGCTCTCGCTGCGCACTTTTAATGACTTACAGACTATGTGGTCCTTGGTTTATAATGGCCAATAAAATGGATCTGGAATATATTATGTTCCCTGTAAATCTTTTGCCGAGGCATCAAAGGGGAGAGGGGATTGACGATAAAAAAGTGAGCAAGGTTTCCAAATATGAGGCCAGAAAAATAGAAAAGGATATGTGTGACGCTCACAGAACCGATGTTTTGAGTTGGTTTACCTAATTTAAGGTGACTTTTTGTTAAGCCTGTTACAAGTGAAGACTGATCTTCATTTTTACCTTCATTTTCCCAGGGTCCACCTGGGCCTAACGGTGCTGCTGGACCAATCGGACCCGTAGGAATCCGGGTGTGTACAGTCAGCGCGACTTTGGTTTCATGGCGACAATGGCATGATTTGATAATGTCAACCTACAGCCAGTGCTAGATGCGGCTTGTACCTCAGATTATTATCCTCCATTGTTGTACAATAAACTGTTATAACATGTCACAGAGATGTGCTGTTAAAACAAATTATGTTTTACGCAGAAACACCGAAAATAGTCCCTATCGAAATAAAAAATGTCGTACCTTTTGAAGTAAATTTCGGTTTTCCCTTTAGTAGACTGTGGTATTTGAAATGAGAATATGTCTTTGTGAGCTGCTTTGAATAATTTTTTTTCTTGAAAATGAAATATTTAGCTTTCTGGTTGAGAGCTAAGTTAGCAGTAGGAGAAATACGTTGCAGGTTTTCGTCTTTTTGTTCACATTAAGAAAAATCTTAAGTCGTGCCGTCCTCATCCTTTGGAGATGAGCAGTGTTGATTAAACCAAGATGTCTCTATCACCCTTGTCATTCCAGGGCCCCCAAGGAAAGGATGGAGCTGTAGGACCCAGGGGCCCAGCAGGTCCCATGGTAGGGATATTTAACGCTTCATGCCTTTTAATACATTTCTCAGCAACCGTATTAATCAACATTCACATAGACACACATTGGCACCTGGAATCTGCCCAATTGCAACCACAACCCAGTGCTGTTGGCCTCTGGGAGCTGCCCAGTAGCAACCACAATGTTTTTACCTTTTTAAAATTTAAGTTGCTGTAATGTTTGTTCCGTCCTACCTTCCAGGGACCTCCCGGATCTCCAGGAATACCCGGAACATCCGGAGTGCCAGGAAAGCCCGGTGATTCTGGGTCTCCGGTGAGTGACTCACAGTCCAAAGTGTTTAACCACTGTGTCAAATCTGCATGTGGGGGTGTCTGACCTTTAACACCTTTGTTTTTATTTTCCATTGTTTTTAGGGCGCTACTGGTGTCAAGGGAGATAAGGGAGAGAGAGTGAGTGAAAAACAACTTTTTCCTTATAACACAGAGCTCTTAAAAGACCGTACTGGTGTCAACTTGAATTGGTTGGTGAGAAACCTCCCTTGAATTTATCTCCTGATCTTGCTGATAGTTATGTTGTTTTTTTTTCGCCAAAATGACTACATTTTGCCATATTTTCTATTTGTTAAAGCAATGGCACCCCTGCCTTTTCAAATGGAATCAACACATACAAAATATGGCAAAAATATACCATTTAAAGCTAGGTTTCTCACAATATTGTTAGAATTTTCCAAAACCCTTCTTTCCAAGACAATATGAAAATATAAATTTGTGAGCTATCATAAGGAAAATAGTCAGTGGTAATGTAAAATGCGTGTGCTGCTAAAACTAAATTTGATACATAATGGTCCCTAAACTAATTTTACAAGATTATATATAGAAACTCTGCATAAACATTTGTAATTTCAAAAGTGTAATTCAATTTGGAAAATAAATGTGGCAACTATTATAACTCTTGAGGCAAAATATAATAATTGAGCATCATTTAGTTAGGGAGTTATTACCTTCTTGAGCCATTTCCTTTCAAAATGATGCCATATGAAGCCACCTCCTTCCCCAATAATACCCAAGCCTGTTATGTCCTGGAATATCTGGTAATTTTCAAACTAATAGTTTTTACATTCACTGTAAATTAACTTTCTGCACCTGCAGGGTGACTTTGCTCCTCAGAACATGATGCGATCCATCGCCAGACAAGTCTGCGATCAGCTTGTAAATGGTGAGTGAGGCCCTTTTTTCTGTCTGAGCTCCACTTGGAAGTGGTTCTGGCTCCATTAGAACCAGACGTGGAGCTGGTTCCTGTCAATCAGGAGTGCTCTTTCTGCTCTAAATGCTCATTTTCCCTCCCTCTCTTTGGTGTTGCAGCACAAATGAGTCGTGTCAACTCGATCCTAAACCAGATCCCCAACGGCTACCGTAGCAACAACCCAGGTCCCGCTGGACCTCCCGGACCACCTGGAGGTCAAGGCCCCCGTGGAGAGCCCGGCCAGGCAGGGAGGAACGGCTTCCCAGGAAGCCCTGGCTTACCTGGACGACAGGGAGAAACAGGTTAATGTCAAGCAATCCTCTGCGCATTTAAAGTATCCTATTGTAACCAATGAAAAATTTTGCGAAATTCAAAATAAAAATCTTGTTAAATGTCAGTCCAAAAAAGGTTAGCTTTAAATTTAGGATTCCGGCCCGAAACCTCTTGTAATGTAATATGAATTTGACTTATTTTGCTCATAAACCAATATTACATAAGTGTGTGTTTTGCATGAATTGCTTTCATTGGAGGATTTTTGAACAGGATTTATTGCCGAACAGAAACTGCCTCACTCTAAGTAGAGCATGACCTTTCCAGGAACCAGTACACATTGAGTAATAGCTTAGAACACTTTAAAAGGGGAAAAGTTTTTTTTTTTCCAGCTAAAATGCCTTTTATCCTACGTACCAAACCACTACTGTACAGAGTTTATTAAACTTGCCAAGTACAGTAAATAGACTTTTTTTGTTGCAGCAGGTTTGGTGCAAGAATAAACGTAGTCAGGGATATGCTGTTGGAATAGGGACCTCAGTGCCACATACACAGTATAATTTTTATAGCAGTTTTCTCAAAACGAGGGAAATAAACCGCCAATAGGGCAAGGCCATCCCACTCATTACCAGTTCAAAACAACAATAAGTCTGGCTATTTATTAAAATAGGTTTTAATTGGCTGATTTAAGCGGGACCTTATGGGTGCTCTTTATGCCTGCCTAAGTTCCACAGCAAGTGATTCTCAACCTTTTTCATATCAAGGATCCTCAATGTGATACGCATTAGGCCACAGAGCTAATTTAATAAGATTTTGTCTCTGGGATCTCTGGGATTTTGTCTGAGAAGTTTTTTTTTGTTAGACATTATTTAGTCCAAACCTCAATACCTGTCTATACTATAGTTAGGTGGATCAAACTGAATGACAATGAGACTAAACTACAATTAAAGCAGACAAACCAGACAGTGGTAACTGGATATGTGTCCTCCAGGTTCTGCAGGTGAGAAGGGCGACCGGGGACCAGGCGGAGTCGGACAGAGAGGGCAGAGGGGACCAGCCGGTACGTCCCACATTTCAATTAATTTTAGCCTTGAAATGGTGTTATGATTTGTCAAACCCGTAGAGATGCAGACAGGAAGTCACCGGGGATGCAATTTTGCTTCAGACAAACTCAACAGACAAATCTTTGCAAATGACAAACATTTATGAACTTGAATACATTTTTCCAGGGAAGAGTATCTGGACACATTTACACTAATCATGCTGATTGTCTTCCAACATTGTGATCTTTATCTTCTCAATTGTCCAAATTTTTAAGTCTAAATGAATGACGAATTGGATGTGATCAGGTCTGAAATATATGAAGGAGACTGGTCTTATTAACATTTTGTTGAGTGTGATGAACCTCAGTTGGACTCTTTAACGTGGGACTGAATATATAAGAAGACCATCACACACTGTGACATCAGTCACACCACTGCATACGGAGCAGCTCCACTGGAGCGGTTTGGGCTTACATGACTTGCTCAAGGGTATTCTCAATCAAGCTACCTGAGGAGCAGAAGGTTTGTTATTAATTTCTCCGACCCAGATAGTTCCACTAATTTTCACCTCCCTGGATCCCTCTGTTTGTCAGCTATTGCTGTATCTCCCCGATGGATGAGGAACTTATTCTTCCCAAATCACGTCAGTCCGTAGTTATCCAATAAAGGGTGGATGCTGTGGGGCCTCCACCCCCACCCCCTGTGAAGCAGAAGCAGGAGGAAACCAGACTGAGGCCTTCGGGGTCAAGTTGTGGAAAGTCTGCGAGTTTGAGTCAGCGTTTGAGTGTGTGTGTGTGTGTGTGTGTGTGTGTGTGTGTGTGTGTGTGTGTGTGTGTGTGTGTGTGTGTGTGTGTGTGTGTGTGTGTGTGGTGTGTGTGGTGTGTGTGCGCGCGCGCGTGTTTTTGTGTGTTTACGTGTGTGTGTGTGTGTGTGTGTGTGACGTGCCCCAGATCAGCAGGAAGCGAGCACTAGTGAGTCAGCCTACTCCGCTTCATTCACAACATCTGCTGAGGGGCCGAGGAGCCCAGATGAGGCCGAAGCTTTCCAAGCTGGCTCCGCGAATGTCTAGACAGAACGCAGAGCAAGAGGAAAAGCATCAGCAAATCCTCCACTTTTCCTGTCCCTCTCTCTCTCTCTCTCTCTCTCTCTCTCTCTCTCTCTCTCTCTCTCTCTCCTCTCTCCCTCCCTCTTTTTTTCCGGAATATTCCACTGTGGCAGGGACGGTTATTATTTTAATGATTGTATCTGAGAACAGAGTGGCTCGATGACACCGAGGCCCAAGCATCTTGCTTGGTGGTTGGTGGCTTTGAGGTCACCTCTGCCTCCATTCTCTAGATGGTTCCTTTTTACTTATTTTCCAGTAAAGTTTGGCTTGCGCCCCTTTCCCACTGCACCAAAAACCCGGTAACACCCTCTAACGTCCGGCATTTGTCACCGGTGGGAAAGGGAAAACCTGCATTTAAGTCCCAGGTCAAATGACCCGGCGATACATAGGTTTTAATCGGCTCCACCGCCGACTGGCTCTGATGTGAACAGGACAGTCAGGTGGACTCATTTTGGCCTCTTTACAGGTGCGATGCGACGCGTGTTGAAATTCCGGATGTTGGTGCGCTAATGACAGACGTGAATATCTGTGTATCATGCAATCATTTCATAACCCATTTAGAGTCCAAAATCAGAAGTTATTGACTTTTTTTCTGTATGGGGGACCATGCAATGTTGTGAGTGTGGGGATTGCACCGCTGGGACCACAGCGGAGAACCCCCCACACCCCAAGCCGGTCCCCGCTCCCCGCCACCGTAGTACCGGTACGCAGCATGGAGAAACGTAATTTCTCCTGGCAATAGGAAAGGTGACAATCGCCTATTTTTAGCAGGTTTATAGTAGCGGGTTGACCAAGGTTTAAAAATTATCATTTTGGTGTGAAAACGGAATTAGTTTGGTTGATACTACGCAAAACTACACTGGATAAGAGTATGATGATACTACTTTGAGTTTGGCTCTTTTCACCACCTTTATTTACCTTTGGAAAGGTACGACTACAAAAAAGGTGATAAATCTATCATCAAACTTAAATTGAAACACCAATATTTTCTTACTTTCTAAATATTATAAAATTTTCGTCAATTTCTAGTGCTGGGTACTGCGTGGGATCTCACAATTTCATCGATTTAGAATACAAAGGGTCACAATTCGATTCAATTTTGATTAAATCCCATTGTGGCAGACAAAGGGGTGTGGTCAAGCACCGGCTGCGGACAACAGCACGGTTCCCATTTCCCGCGGCCACCAAGCTGCCTCAAATCGGCCCAATCATTGGGCCGATGGTCAAGCAGCCGGTGCTTGACCCCTTTGTCCGCCACACCCATGTTGTTGAGACGGCTCACGATACAATTCTACAGTATATCGATATGTTGACATTTTACACATTACTACTGACCTTTCAGTATCTGATGTGCATTATAAAAATATTTCACAAATATTAAATTTTTTTGATGACTATGGTTGTATTTGATTTAAGGAAAGACTGGTTGCATAACTTCCAAAGAAAGTATCGATTCAGAAATTTGATTTGATCAAATCGAATCAGAAATTCAAATAATAGATTCAAGATTCAAGATTCAAGAGGTTTATTTGTCACATACATATACATACTTTCAAACATATATGCAGTGAAATGTCTCAGAATCGAATTCTATCCAAAGATCGATTTTCTTGAACTCAGCCCTTTCATTTATAAATGAATAAAATGTTCCTGAATGTTTTATAAAACGGCATGTTCAAGGTTTGTGAACATTAAAATGTTTTGATTATAAATTTCGGTCGGCCTTTGAGCTAAACGCACACTACACAGACGTGTTGTTTCATTATTGAATTAGGTGACAATCCCAACAAGCACTAGTGTTGTTATGATACCTGGAGGTGTCTGTCAGCACCTGAATCCCCGTCCAAGCGCCTTTGAGCAAAACTATGAACCCTCAACCTCCTGATAGGCACGTTAGATAAACACCCTAAATCCCTCCATCGCTCTCAGCAGTAAAGCTCAGTGATTTTTTCAAATCTGTGTCTTGATGAATGGATCTCTCCGTTTCTCCGGCAGGACCCCCAGGTGAGAGCAGGACTGGCCCCACCGGCCCTCCAGGATCCTCCGGAGCCCGCGGGTCCCCCGGACGGCAGGGCTTCGCGGGGATCCGGGGACCCCCCGGCCCCCCCGGATACTGCGACTCCTCGCAGTGCGTCGGGATTCCATACAACGGACAACAGGGATACAGAGGTACGGAGCCCGAGCTTCTCAGGGCGCTCTAAAAAAACATCTGAGAGTCAGTGAGGAGTCTCCTTCCAAAATGTTTTTACAGCAAAATGAATGAATGCTTTTCAGTGATTGTGTTCTTAACGTCCAAGTGAAATTAGGAATCTTCTCACTTACAGTCAGTGAAAAATATGAATCATTATTTAACTTATTGTGACCACTTTTCATATTTCAAAAAGGCCTGAAACTGTTTTTTTGGAGATGTGAAAATGGGATTCAGGACCAATTCCTTAGTTTGAGTGACAGATGTAAGCAGGCGTTGCGGTGGACACGCTCTGTCAACTATGTCTCCTGATGTAATGCTAATTGCTAACGCTATATAGAGAGGCACTTACATGATGAATCCTCAGCCCCATTACGCCTTTCAACATTTAGAAGGAAATTAAATAATCGGAATGGTTCATATTTGACCAATAAGGTCACTGGTACCAAAAGTGTCAGTGGGCACCAAAATCTACAGCTACTGAAAAAATGCCTGCAGAAGCATATAATATAGTTTATTTTTTTTATGCAGACACCAAAATGACTACACAGCTTAGACCATATATATACAGAGCAGATCGACAGACATTCTTTTTTAACAAAAAGACACTTTCATTTCACTTGGACTGGAAGATAAGCAAATTTCATAAGATACGATAGTACTTCCATTGGGCAAATACATTTTCTAATAAAAAAAAATATATTTTGCAAGCGATCTTGCCCATGGTGTAATGAAAATGTTGTTGGAATTTTGGATTGAAACTCCTCAGGTAGAGATGAAATTAGTGCATGCCTGTATTTCATTGCAACATAGAGGGTACGTAGTCACTAATCATGTACAGTAACATGGGGTGTAGAGATATTGTGGCTTGTTCTGCGCTACCTCACTGACACCTCCCTGTTTGACCTGTTTCAGGTTCACCATAGTAGACTTTCTCTGTTTACTGTGCTGCTTTCACTTCCTCAAACAGAACAACAAAAAAACAAACCAAACCCCACATCAATTTCCAAAGTCCTGTTACTGAAACACTTGCTCATGCTCTAAAGCTATTTAAGGATAACCACCGAGGGAAACCATTAACAAACTATGCCGCACAACATCTCCACCACCAAGGAGCTGGTACTAACACCTTAGAGCCGATAGAGCGCAGCACCAGCAGCGGTGGCAGCGACCTTGCAGCCCTAACGCACCTTGAAGCCAAAGACCGATCAGAGAGAGAGAGAGAGAGAGAGAGAGAGAGAGAGACGCTGTCGAGATGAGGAGCATGCACCAAAAACAAACAAAAACAAAAACTCAACCAAACAAACAATTACTAACACGAGGTGGATGAGTGGCGGAGAAACGACTAGAACTACCCCAGCAACGGCAACTGCCACCGGCAGCAACGGCAACAACCACGTTAACAGCATCACCCTCGAGGTGACATCTGTAAATAAACTAATTTGTGCCTTGTGTAAATGATGTTTTGAATCACGTCTACTAAATGTAGCTTAACATCTGTAGTTTAAAGCTTGTGCCTTGTAACAACTCGCTGCTTTTCTGAATGCCAACACGAATGCCTCTCCTTCTCCCTTTTGGTTCCTCAGCAACACAGTGCAGGAGTTGTGTTTTCTTTTCTTTCACTGTACAAGTTGATGTATCGCTCTATAACCACAGTAGAGGAGTTCCTCCAAACAAACTGTACTTTAACTCTATATCGTTACCACCAAATGTTTTGTCTTTTTGGTACGGGATCGCATACTTGACTTTTTTCTTTTGAGTATGTTTATGTTTATGAGTAAACAGACAAAGTGACGTTATTCATTCTTAAAAACTACAATCAGTACTATTCCATTTCCTTGTGATTTCATCGGGGGTCGCAAATTTTATGGCCCAATGCCAGCCGGTCCTCTGTCACCTCAACGGCTGCTGAGATTTCGAGCTCTCCAAACAGGCGGTCCGGTCCGTACTCTCTGTTTCAGGAGGAAATGCTCCTCCTCCTGACCTGTGCATCTCTCCCCCGTGAACTACAACCCTTATATCCCCAAAAACTGGTTGAATTACGCTCCAAACAAGTGACACAGCCAGATCCCCTCGCCAACTGTCCAATATTACAAATTGCACCTTTAAAAGAAAGAATAAATAATGCACTTTGCTGTTTACAGTACGAACCTTCTATGAGTGCAGACTTCAGCCCCCGGTTGTAAGCCTTGCATGCAAGACTGTTTTCCCGAATTTCCATCCATGCTCAATGGGCCCAAACATTATCTCCAACCAGAGCCTCATCCACGTGAGTCTGACACCTACGTGGTCCCCATCTCGGAGGAGGATGAGGTTTCTCAAAACGAGCGTCGAAAGAGATCGCTATCAAGGAAAGCGTCCAAGAGACGACCGTCATAAGGTGTCGATGATCTTCCGGTTCCTTTTGTTAGTTCAAACCTGTGTTTGCTGTCGCTGTGTTTAATGTAGGTTTTTATTGATAACCGATGTGCATGTCTCACACCAAAAGCAAGATGCCGACAAGAAGCAGGGTTTGACACCTTGTCTTTATTTGGAAATACCTTTGATGACTTAATGAAGCATGTGTGAGTATTCATCCTTCCGGGTGTGGGGGTGGGGGGGCACGGGACGTGAAGAGGCGGGAGGGCGTGGGAGGGGTGTGGGGGGTCTTTAAGAAAATCAGATTTTTAAAAAACGGTGGGTTCCTGCGAGTTTTCTTTCCCCCTCTTTTGATTTTTGCTTGTAACATATTTGCAGTAAGTGTTTATGAACGAGCAGCGCTGGACCAGCGAGGTGGAGGGAAATAACTTCCTGTTCACAGATGAGAAATGTTTCATATCCAATAACACGTCATCCAACACCTCCAACATATACATCAATATCCCTTGTTCTTTATTCCATTCTTTTTGCATATTTTTGAGCTCTTCCTAACTTATATAGACTTTCTTCTGTTCAGAGTGTCCTCCAAGGAGTTTCAGTTTCAATAGGGCAGTTAAACACAGATTACATCTTGTATCCCTTAATATTTATCAGTTTTTTCTTTCACGCAGTCACAGCTGATTTTACAGAGAAAGATGGAATTGCATGTGTGTGGTGTATATTTAGTGCCTTATTGTTATGTTTGTGTTCTAACCAGGATAAAGTTGTTTGTTCATTGATTGTTTTATCAATATCGAAATGCAGTTGAAATCTGCCTGCAAGACTATGGACATGGTATTGCTGCTTCGTGTTTTAACTGCAGATTGTGAACCCCACAGCCTTATTTTCTTATTTATTTCTGAAACAGAAGAGGCATTTTTCAATAAAACTACTGAAAATCAACACAGGTCTCGTTTTTTTTTAATCTCAGCGAATCAGCGTCGCTCCCTTCACACAGCATGAATGATGATGCCCGTCAGAAAGACCTCCGGTCAGAGCGTCGCTCTTGGCGAGCCGAGGGCGAATGATCAGCCAGAGAACTCGCTCCAAGTCATTAGCGGAAAATGAGCAGATAGCCCCCACATTTATTTGGTCGCGACCCTCCTGACTTGATGACAATTAGTGTCCTTCACTTCATCACTCTTTCAGACGCTTCCCTCCTGAATCACGGTCTTGAACATAAATCTTTACAGCTAAAGTGCACAAAGCGAGACACACCCCTCCACTATAAGCCTTCGAACTCTACGGAAATACCTGATCAGCCGCTCCCCCCTGACAGCTTCTTAGACTAGTTCATTTTTGGTGAAAGCCACTTGCAGCCACTGGTCGAGGAGGCTTTGGATGAGCAGGAGAATGAGCGAAAGAGAAGCATATATTGTGCACTGCTATATGGAGTCGCTACAGTACATCCAACAGTTCACCTCCCAACTTGTTATTTATTGAAATACAGCGAAGTAATAATAGACTATGATACGAAGAGCGCAGGTCGTGTTTTCAGATTGCCCGTTCAGACTCAGATTGCCAGTCAGGGATGACACAACTCTACTGCTTGATACCCTGACGTATATACGATATTTTATATATAGATGTTTTTTAGTTTTTTTTTAATCTTTGGAAGGTTTTAAATATTGCATTAAGCCGTTTGTGTGCTGTGGATATTTAATTGCTGTACTTGAAAATGATCCTGAATAAATATCTTTATGTTTAGAGACCAAACTAGTTTCCATAGTTTTTTCCTTTCATCCTAGAAAGGTATTAATTGATTCAGACTTTCATGAGAACAGATGGAGGAGCTATGAGAACAAAATAATACACTTTGTACCCCCCCCCCCCCGTTGTTTTCCATTATCGAGCTGTAATTGGGAAACAGGGCGACTGAGGCTGAACGCTCTTATCAGCAGCTTTGATATTTCCTCCACAGTCCAAGGAATAAAAGCACATCGAGATGCAATCACCGATGGGTGCGCGATCCAAGCGCAGGCCGCTCTGCGATCAAATGCTTTTCGGGAATTTGATTTCCCAACATGGGGTCGAGGCGGAGGTCACCAAGGTGCCGAGCCAATGCTACGAACACCTTCCGCGATTCAGTCGGAGGACATGGCGTTAAACAAACAGCAAAATGTTCAAAATAACTCTCGAAAGGTCTCGGGTCTGATAAGGTACTCAAGGCTCAAACCTCCTTAAGACACACGCTCTCCCATCCTTTCCAGATTCCACATCTTAATTCAGATTTTTATGTGTAAATATAATATACAAGGATAAATATAAATGGGAGCATGGAACTGAACCAACTGATCAGATTTGTTAAAAACGCAAAACCTGCTCCGCCTGTGCGGTGCTGACCAAGTGCACGCACGGGCGGAGCACATGTGCCGTGTTTGTGCAAACGCGTGCACATGCCGGTTTGTTTCCCCAAACTGCAGCGACTCCAACACGTGCGCCACACATTCGGTACTGTGTCGAGCAGACTGATTAGCAGTGGCGGGAACAGGAAGAAACAAGAAGGAAGACGCTAAACATAAAAACACTCGTTTGAGTTTATTTGAAGCAATCAAACTTCAAAATTCATACGCATACAATTGTGTGAGGATGTTTGAATGGCTGCTGCTTCCTGATTGGTCGAGGATTAACAAGGAGGATAGATAGATAGATAGATAGATAGATAGATAGATAGATAGATAGATAGATAGATAGATAGATAGATAGATAGATAGGTAGATAGATAGATAGATAGATAGATAGATAGATAGATAGATAGATAGATAGATAGATAGATAGATAGATAGATAGATAGGTAGATTCATCCATCCATCCACCCCCAGAGGTAAACTGCAGAAAATGTCCCTTCTCAATCTAAAGTGGATTATATTGTCAAAGGAAATCTCATCTCATCTCATCTCATCCATCTCTCTGATGGATTACCACTTTAAACTCCAACAGATAAATTGACATTTCAGTTCTCCCGTCTAGTTACTGGAGAACCTTGAGCTGGCGTAGAGAGTGGAAATGGGTTCCACACACACACACACACACACACACACACACACACACACACACACACACACACACACACACACACACACACTCACACTCACAGTTCATTCAGTTCATTTATTATTTTCTTTTGCAAAAATGAATCCTCTTCAGGGTCACAGGAGTGTGTGTGTGTGTGTGTGTGTGTGTGTGAGTGTGTGTGTGTGTGTGTGTGTGTGTGTGTGAGTGTGTGTATGTGTGTCCTGCCAGTCTGCAGCGCCAGAGAGAAACGCCAAATATTCGGAGCCAAGTCGATAGCGGTTCCTCTGCTGCTGAGTCTGACACTGGGATTACCGTGTCACCGCACAAAGTCTCCGTCACAATGACATTTTTTTTATTTTCATTGTTATTCCTCTGTGTAATTTATTTCCACCAGCTGTTTGATAGCATAAGCTTGACCTTTCATTTATTGTCTTTTTTTTTGTATAATAAATGTATAATTTTGGAATGAAACCCTACAAATAAATCTGGTTGTTTTTTATGTTTGTACTTTATTGATATGAATCTTTTACTGCATCAAGCACTGAAGCCGTAACGTGAAAACAATTTCTGGCACAATGTGGTACAATAGAACGTAAATAAGATAAATAAAACATCGGGGATGATGTCTTCCCAGGCACCATCAGCTGTATTTCTTCACCAAGGCCCTGTTTTCCATTGACGCAAAGAAATGTACCAGCGGAGTCCCTGATTAAGGCTTCTTTTATTGCAGCCTTTCTGTCTCGTGTATTAAATAACAGCTGTCTCTGACTCAACTTGAAGAAAATGCCGCTCTTATACTTTTATGGCCGATAATAATTTCCAACAAACTGGATTAAATTAGCTGTGGTCTGAGGTCCTGCAAGCAACACCCAAACACAGGAAAGCCAGTTGATCTGAGGGGAGATTTCGGCGTCTGTGTCTGATAACAGCGCGAACACTCTCCCCTCTCCAAACAAACATGAGGCGCTGGCAGAATGGCAGCGAGGGCCTCGGGTGGGTCCGTCCAGGAGAGGCCTGGAGGTTTCATGGCCAGCACCACTGCACCACGGGCTCCATACAGGACGTGGGACGCCAGGACGCCAGGACGCCAGGACGCCAGGACAAGGGACGCCAGGATGCGGCAGAGCTCGGCAGCTTTCAATTTGAGATCCTAGAAAGCTACGTTCAGTCCAAGGAAACTACGTTTGACCCGACGCTGCTTCAGAGACAAGAATAACGGAATCTGCCTAGTTAAAAAAAATAAAAACAAATGTATATGTATATATATATACATGAATAAAATGTAAGAAATTCAAAAAATCTCTTGGAGAAAATTGTATAAAATTTAATTTGGAAAATGATTAATGTAATGTACCAACTTTTTATAATCTTTTTAATCAGTTAGTTGGGCCAATGGCCAAAAGCTTAATTATGATCAAACTGATAAAAAGTTGAACAAACTATTTCTACTATGACTAGTATATTTTGGACATGGTGATACAGTGCATTGCACTGCTGCCTCACAGCAACAAGTTCCTGGGTTCGATTCCCTGGGGGCCCTGTTGGCACCACGCTCCGCAGGGTTATCTCCCGATTAGGGGCCTTACTGTGCGGAGTTTGCTTGTTCTCCCCTTGCTCACATGGGGTTTTCCTCCATATAACATATAAGAACCCCCACTAAAAACATGCACAAGAAACATCGTCTGACCAGCGATGGATGTTGAAGTTGGTCCCCGGGCGCTGTAAGCTGTCCACCGTTCCTGACCCTGCCCCCTGGAGGAAGGACATGCCTCGATGGGAAATAAGCGGAAAACACATTTTACGGCCTCCATCTGCGTGTGTGTGTGTGTGTGTGTGTGTGTGTGTGTGTGTGTGTGTGTGTGTGTGCACGTGTGTGTGTGTCAGCTGTAGCTGCACGTAAATTCATGTGCTGCGGTGTGTGTGTGTGATAATAAAAGACGAGCCAAAGCTTGTCTAGTTAAAGTTGAAGTTTCCCGACCAGTTGCAGGCGACCACGTGACGTTCCTGAGCAGCGTAAAAAAGCCCAAACCTTCTAATCCCACGGGACAAACTGCAGGTAGTTACTTTGGCCATCACTCATTCCCCTCACAACATGTAGAGACTTGGAATGGATGCGGGATTATTTCTTCTTGTCTAAGCTTTAAAGCATCAAGTTTTCCATGAAACCCCAACAACAGTTTTATCCACTGAACTACTCGAGTGATATGACCCCGGAAAAATGGAATTCACGTCGAAACTCCAGGAAAATCTGTCGCAACAATAATATATATAATATAATATATAATATATAATATATAATATATATATGATATCTAATACACGGTCGCTCAGCCATCCATTGGGAGGAGCAGCTTCTGAGACCTGCTGCGATGATGGCTTTGGGCGACTCTCAAGGGTGGAGGAGCGGAGGGAATGAGAATTGGGAACGGAACCAATGACGAGACATCAGCTTTGATGTCGCACCCTGTAGGGATGTATGGGATGCACGTCAGGAGCGTCAGGCTGGACGCGAGTACTGGTGGGAATCCAGGGACGAGACGTGAGCGAACAGAGAGAGGACCACGTCGTTGCCAAGACACATTCAAGGGGGAACTGGTGTTTTTTATTTTCAACCTAAATCGTATTTTTCGATCGTTGGGATTCCGATGGACTGGCCTCAGGATCTTTTCAACTGGTGCAGTGTTGAGAGACTACCTCCAGCCGGGTGCTACCCACGGGCCAAGTTTTGCTGTCGAAGGACGTTGTCGTTATTGGACAGTTGGTTTAGTTTAAAAATGACCGGAGTTTTCCGTTGGGCATGTCACCTCACCCCTGCCTCTTCACGAGTTCAGTGAGATTGACACGTTGAAGGCAGTCGGACAGAAGAAGACGAATACAAATACGTCTAAAATGTTGGGGTTGCAGGAGACCGTTGTGCCTGCACTGAAGACGCGTTGTGGTCAGGAGGAGCTGCAGGGGGCGTGGCCCAAAAACGGGTAGAGGAGAGAGTCGCCCCCCCCCCCTGCGCTGCAAGTTCTGTCCCCAGGCCCTAGCTTGTCGGGGAGGAAACGTACAGACCGGAGCGCTCGGTTCACAACTCCATCTCCCTCAGGATCAAGGCCACCGGCGCCGGGATGTTTAAAACGCAACACTTTAGTGCGTCTGGTTTCCTTGGATTTCAAGGCGTGAGCGTTAGTGCATTAGTGAAGGTATTGGTAATGTCATGTTCAAAAACTTCCCCAAACCGATTTCCTTTCACTTAGTCCAAGCTTTTAGCACTTTCTTGCTTGAGCTGGAAACTGTCAGCTTTTAGCAGTGTATGCAGCCAGCGTCCACAAGAGACCTTGTGCAAAACAAAATCAACTTTTCAGCTTCTAAGCCGCTGAGAAAATGTGGGAAAGTTCGATCCCTCGGCTAATATGTGACACTTTCCTGGACGTCGCTCAGCTCCAGATCAGAAACATGAAGTGTGAGGATCTACTGTGTGTTATCCGGGCAGCGGGAAGGCCGCGCTTTCAGAAAGCCATCCAGTGGGAAACCCCAGCAACAGCCTGCGTGTCCTTCAATGCCCCCGCCACCCTCTCAGAACCGCCCTTGAGCCAGGCGCTGCCATCCGACCAGCCAAAGCCCCCCTTGCACACCTTGTTGTTTGTACTTTGGGTTCATTACAAATCTGATTGTTCTCATGAATACAGACCCAGGGCCAACTCTCGGACCAGCCCAAGCTGCCACCGGTTGTGTTTTCGCCGTCGGATGGAGAAATTAGCAGCTGCGGTTATTTCGTTGGTTTACATCCGGACCAACGTGTGCCTTCATCCCGTGCTGGACGTCCTCCACCAGGCCGTTTCTGGCCGCATCGCCTTCCGGCATTGCAGCTCCTGCGACATACGGCGTCCGATGTTGCCAGGCGTTCACCGGACCTGAAAATTCAGGGCATAAGCATTAAATTGGCGCTTCACCTCTTCGGGGGAGGGGGGATCCAGGAAATCCAAATGACAGCTAAACCCCACCGACTGTGGAGCCGCACCACTCCACAAACTGTTGCTCCTGTATTGTTTCCAATCCCAACATTTAGCTTTACTCACAGTACTGTACCCGCTTTCGCTAAAGGCCATGTGGTCCGGATTTAAACAGGACTAATGACAGCTTACGTCATGCGAGTCTGTCTGTGTATATGTGCGTGTGTGTGTGTGTGTGTATTTGTGTGTGTATTTGTGTGTGTATTTGTTTGTATATTTGTGTGTGTGTGTGTGTGTGTGTGTGTGTGTGTGTGTGTGTGTGCGTGCGTGCGTATGTGTGTGCGTGAGTGTGTGTGTGTGTGTGTGGTATTGAATCCTTAAAACCCCAAAAGCCATGGGGAAACAACACTCTTTAACATAAAGGCAGAAAACACCAGCTGACGTGGTTGTTGGATATCACAGCCACAAACTGTTGCTTCCTGAAGGGAAGGCCCTTATTCGTTATTTTTATATCTGTTATTTGTCTGTTATTTGTCTGCAGATGCGTCTGTTATTTTCCCCCCCAAATTTCATTCCAGCCTCATTGAACACAGGAGGAGCAAATTAAGTCGATTTGTTCCAAACACCATTTCCATCTCTGTATTATTCTATTGTGTGTGTGTGTGTGTGTGTGTGTGTGTGTGTGTGTGCGTGCTTGCGTGCGTGCGTGCGTGTACGTGTGTGTGTGGCTTTTATCCGAACCAACGGGGCCGCCCTTTTTTTGCTCATCAAAGTTAAACATTTTGTTGTCAATGTTGCTTTCTTTTTTTTTTTCAACCAACCCATCACTGATGAATTGGGATCAACCACAGAATGTGAGTTGGGTTGGGTCAACTGTCCCAAGTTTATTTTGGGGGGCATGGGGGTTGGGGGGTGCAAGGGGAAAACCACATGAGAAGAACTTGTGTCTGTGTATCCTGGATCACATGATATCACACATAGAAACGACGTCAGGAATGAAAAAAAAGGCAATAAGTGTGTGCATATCCGGCAACGGACTTCCGTCGGCAAATAATATGGTTAGAAGCTGTTTGCGGTGGTGTCATAGATACGAAACGTTGTTCTGCTCAGCGGACACACCCCCTGAGACACCAGGGTTTCATAAATGACGGGACTATGGGACCCGTTTGTGCCCCGGTCACAGAGGTCAAAATGCTCCGCGGTGTAGAAAACCGTGCCACGTCCCTTTAAGAAACTGTGGTTTTGCTACATTGACGTTGTGCCGTCCCTGAATCCAGTGGAGGTGAAGTTGCCATGGACTTTGATCGTCGGCCAAATACCGGTGAACGAAGGGGAAACGTTGCACATGCTCTTTTTTCCTCCTCCACCCGCCCGCCTGCCCGCAGCAGCGTGAGCGAGGTAGCGGGCGCCGACAGTCCTCTGCCGCCACTCCGTGACTGGCGGGCAAATATTCCACGAGACATGTCCAAACGCAAATACGAGGGTGAATATGCGAGCAAATTAACACGGCGCCTGCACACGGAATGCCCGCAGCGAGAGGGAAAGACCCGGGCGGAGTTTTTCCAGAGGAGAGCGGAAAACTCCAAGAGACAGTACTTCGACAGCAGAGGAGTCGGTTGTTGTCCATCACTCCGAGATATTTGAACGTGTGACCGTGTGTTTCTCCTGCAGTTTGGCCGTGAACGCGCCTGCACGTGCACTCAGCTCTGTCTATCTGAGCTGGAGGACTCCGCCTACGGAGTAACAACATCGCCATAAAACTCACGAAAATGAATACATTTCAATCCAGAAATCCTGGTTGACAGTTCTAAGCAGCCGCCACGTGCTGCACACCAGGGCGTCTCGCGTGCATTTAGCTACGGCACAAAATAACAACAGTGCTGCTCCCGTTTATCCCTCCCTCTGACACTGCCAGAAGCAAACATACAAGCCCCCAGGACGTCCCAGGACCTCCCAGGACCTCCCAGGATCCCCAAGGACCCCCCCAGGACCTCCCAAGATGCCCCAGGACCTCCCAGGACAGGCGCTCCGCTGAATCCCTGCGGTGGATCTCTGACTCCATCCAGAACATCGCTCCGACACTGAGCTCATCCTGGTCACATCTGTTGGGTCCATTTGCCATGTCCATGGATGGACTGGACTCGAGCCTAGACCTTCGGTGTATCTATTACCACACACTACACACTACACACTACACACTCAACGGGTTTGGCCGTTCTGCACAAAACAGCCGTTCCATATTTATCTGGATCTGTATGTTATCAGGAGGGATTGTGTTCCATGACAGCGCTGACACCAGGGAGTTCCCCTGGAAGAGCTTCTAGCGTTCACGCTACTGATGGAGGTCTCAACTGGAGGGGAGAGGTTTGCAGTTGGGCGCCTTGCTCAAGGGCACCACTGCGAATGACGTGGTCCTCGGCCCCTACACCTAGTCGAAAAACACGCTTCGCCCATGTGATGAATAGAATGCGACTGACACTAATGCGTTTTGGAGACCTTGCAAGAACATCTGCCTTGTTCCACAGAACCAGCGAGTTGCCGGAGTCCATCCCGTGTTTGTTTTGTGGTGGAAATATCATACCTTAATGTGCTCACACCTGGATTTATGGAAAGCGTTTTGAAGGGCAATCCTTCATTTTTGTCAACACATGCAAACCGTAAAACCCTTAGGGCCTTTTTCTCAACTGTCCCCAGGCGGGTCACAATGACAGCGCCTGGGGGTCGTTCAATGGGTAGAATCAGCAAGAGACCTTTCATTTAGTTGCTTCTTTTGGAGATACACGGACTATCACAAACTAATCGTTGGCTGAGGCTCTCGCTCAAATTGGGAAACTCATTTTGCGAAACATTTCTAGGTGCACATTGTTACTGTATTCTGGCTTTTTCCTTCCCTCCACACCTGGAGATGAGATGGAGTTGGAGAGGGTTTCCCCGCCTGGACAGTCTGAAAAGTCGAAATGCCCTCACGCTCTAAAAGATTAAAGGACGACTGCAAACTCAAGAGGGGATTTTTTTTTCTTTATTTCTGGGGGGGATGACTCTCTCCGTTCTCATCACAGAGAAGCTCGTACCAAACTCCCTTATTTAGCGCTCGTACCAAGGGAGACAACGCAGCTGCAGAGAGGAGTTATTAAATACCAGATGTCAGAACCGACCGTCTCTACACAAGGACGGGCTTGTTGGAGACATGAGTTTTAATCAATCTGAGTTGAAACGCTGGATGGATGGATAGATAGACAGACAGACAGACAGACAGACAGATAGATAGACAAACAGACAGACAGATAGACAGATAGACAGATAGATAGATAGATAGACAGATAGACAGATAGATAGATAGATAGATAGATAGATAGATAGATAGATAGATAGATAGATAGATAGATAGATAGATAGACAGACAGACAGACAGACAGACAGACAGATAGACAGATAGACAGATAGACAGATAGATAGACAGATAGACAGATAGATAGATAGATAGATAGATAGATAGATAGATAGATAGATAGATAGACAGATAGACAGATAGATAGATAGATAGATAGATAGATAGATAGATAGATGGGTGGATGGATCGTAGGGGTGGATCCGAATATGGTATTTGGCAAAGCACAAGTAGTGTGTTTTTATGGATGTTTATTTTGTACAAATATTTAGAGAATAATGAGTTTTGGGGTCCTCACAGCATTTTGGGGTCCCCACATAGCAGGTCCACAGCAGAACACCTCCATCTCTTCCCTTGCCCCCGTCTCATGCAGCTGGACCTGGAGGAGTTTTCCGTCTTGGCGTCCGTTACATCAGACAGAGCATTTGCTATTTGTGAAGATTCTTTCATTTGTTTATATTCTGTCTGTTCAGCCTCCTGCAATTATTTTTATTTTAGTATATTGGTTTGAGGATTAGGAACTGAATATTATGGTTATGGTTATGTTTATTGTTATACATGATTATTGCTGGGTTAATGAAAGCCATAAACCAATATTACATTTAAGTGTTCAAATTTAATATAATAGTTTATTGAAGACCACTTATATTAACACTTTAATATATTAAAATTGCAAGTGCTATCAACACAAAAACAGGATTGTTAATACTATTTCCACTTTTATTCAAATACACATTATTTTGCTGCCTCAACAAATACAAATAATGGGCTTTCTGCACAACCATAATGGATGGATGAATGGATGGATGGATGGATGGATGGGTAGATGGAAAGACGGATAGACAGACAGACAGACTGATAGATAGATAGATAGATAGATAGATAGATAGATAGATAGATAGATAGATAGATAGATAGATAGATAGATAGATAGATAGATAGATAGATAGATAGATAGATAGATAGATCAATTTGTTTTTTGTGCTTTTTACTGTTTTTACTTTTTTACATATAAATATGGTTTGAATGGGTTTAATATGGGTACCACTGTTTAATATTTTTATGTCGTTTTTGTTTGTTTTCGTCATTGTTTTTCGTTATTTCTTTGGGGGGTGTGGCAGGAAATGTCCGACTATTGTTTTGGGAGACAGATGGCCTCTGGCTTATTGTTCCAGCATGTTCACACATCCAGATAAATCGCACTGCGCTGTTACCCTGTCCGCCATGTGCGCCTGCTCTGGCACACACACCACACACACACACACACACACACACACACACACAGAATGTCCCAATTCTTTTAAATATCTAAATATTGTTTTGAATTGTCGTCACCTTATATTACTATGCATTATACAGTACGTTAAGTATTTGACAAATAAAACTTTGAAACTTTTCACACACACACACACACACACACACACACACACACACACACACACACACACACACACACACACACACACACACACACACACACACACACACACAAACACACACACACACAAACAGGGCTGTCAATCAGCCTTAGGGAGACCAAAACATACATATTTTGTTAAACTATCCATTTCTTTTAGATTCAAGATTCAAGATTTTTTATTTGTCACATACATATACATACTTTCATACATATATGCAGTGAAATGTAATGCAACACACCCGGTGATAGCACACAATATGTCCTAGGAAAAAAATAAAGTAAAAATTCCTTTCTAATAGACCGACTAACTGACTCCTAAAACGTAATACAGTAAGTTGAATACTTATAGAATAAGATAAAAAAAATATAGAATAAAATACAATAAATGAAATAAAATGGAATAGATAGAGGGAATATGCCTATGTATATACAGATATGTGCATTAAAGTGGCATGTGAATTAAAGTGGCATGTGAATGTGAATAGAGTGAGGTAGTGTTTGGGATAATACAGCACAGTATACAACAGTACGGCGCAGCAATACGGCATCACAAACAACCCTGAACAGTGACACAGTATGCGGTACAGTATGCTACATACAGTACAGTAGGTAGTGGAGCCTAGTGCATAGCTCAGTTAGGACCCCTGGTGAGGTCAGCATTGACAGTTCTTATGGCTTGCGGGAAAAAACTCTGTCTCAGTCTCTCTGTTCTCGCTGCGTGACTGCGGAGGCGCTTGCCTGACCGCAGCAGCTGAAACAGTCCGTTGTTGGGGTGATGAGGATCCTTCATGATCCTACGGGCTCTGCTACTACACCTCCTGGTGTATAACTCCTGCAAGGGGGGGAGGGTAGTTCCAGTGGTACGTTCAGCTGAACGCACCACCCTCTGCAGGGCCCACCTATCCTGAGCAGTACAGTTCCCAAACCAGGCAGTGATGTTGCCTGTCAGGATGCTCTCCACTGCTCCAGAGTAGAAGGACTTGAGGATCCTCACCGAGACCCGGAATTTCCTCAGCTGCCTGAGGTGGTAAAGACGCTGCCTCGCCTTTCTCCCCAGAGTATCTGTGTGTACAGTCCATGTTAAGTCCTCTGTGATGGACTGTACACACAGACACTCTGGTGAGAAATGAGTCTTTGTGGGACCTCGCTGACATAATGATTAATAATGATTCAGTTGTTTGGTAAATAAATAGAATAAATAAACCAAATTAAATATTCAGAACTATCTCAATTCACTACTAATGATATAGTTAATAATGGCATGATCGTTTAATTTAATTGGCTACATTTTATCTTTTATTTCTATATTTAATGCTAATGAATATTTTTATTGCTCAACACCACCCCATGTTTTCTATACCACTCACTTTCTACACTGTACTATATAAATAAACCTGCCGAACAAATTATTGGATTCTTATGCATTTAAGTCTACTTATACAGTAAATTTGTAGTTAGCGTTTTATTACTGCATTAAAAGAAAGGAATGTAAACAGTGTAGGAGGAGAGTAGATTATATAAACCAGCCTTGTAAAAATGTATACTGTATGTTTAAAAAGCTTTGCTTTAGGAGAAAATTGCTGGTGGAAACAACCTTTTGGTTTTTTTTTTCCCAGGTGCCCCATGAGTTACATACAGAAGGTATGTGACTGAAGGCAGAAGTACATGTAGTTTTACAGTAAAACTTTATATTTGGATGATGGATGAACATTTTTTTGTTCAGTGCCATTTATTTTAATACAGGAAGTAGTTAAAGCTGTTAAAGGGGATTTATTACTTGACACCTTATCTTTTACTGCACAAACCAACAAATTTATTTTTTCACTGATGCGCAAGCACCAGTGCCTCAGCACAATGCTGAGGTATTGTAATTTGGCATTGAAGGCCTCAATATTTTGCACTGTTCAAGTAGCATCAATATAATACGCTTAACGGCATAAAAGCAGTATTGAATGTTGATATTTGTTTCCCATCCCGATCTGGGATTCTGTATGTTTCGTTATGAGTTGATTTTGTCCGAACTTCCAAACCTGTCTATAGTTACAGAGATAAGAATGAAAGTAGGATCAAAACAGTCGATATTCTACATTCTCCAATGTGCTACGGTCTTGTAAATGAAATAATGGTGTTTATTTCATTTATTTATTATTATTATTATTATTATATTTATTATTATTATTATTATTATTATTATTATTATTTTTTTTTTTTTTTTTAATTTTATTTTAACTGTGCTGTCAGCATGCTTGACATACAACACAGATTTTGTGTCATTGCATCGAGGAAAGAGTTAATCTGCAAGTGGAGTTCAACTTCTCAACAGGCAATGCAACTCCTTATTCATTCTTAAATCATCAAGAACTACTGCAATAACTCTGTCCTGTGGACGACCTGTAGGATGACAAGAGCGTAGTTTTTTATTACACAGAACCACCATCAATTCCCTTCTTTGGAGAACCATCTTACCATGTTTTGATCTTTAAACAACTAATCATCATCAGTTCTCCAAGAGGGGGAGAGTCACCACGGGTGAGGCAAATAAACATAGAAACAAACAACATGTACATGGTAAAACATAAACATAGAACCGTCAGATGACAACATGTATCGAAAAAATATGATTAATTAATTCCAGGAAAACTGGAAGAGCATTTGGGCACGTGGCCTCATCCTGTTATAGTCATGGTAGTAAATGAGGGAGGAAAGTAGAGGAATGTAACCAGGAGGGTGGTGGTGTGTGTGTGCCTGTGATGAGCCCCCTTGTATGTGTGTGTGTGTGTGTGTGTGTGTGTGTGTGTGTGTGTGTGTGTGTGTGTGTGTGTGTGTGTGTGTGTGTGTGTGTGTGTGTGCGATGTGTCCATCGGTGAGTGCACAGTGCACGGGACTTGCGGACCATTTAGTTCTAGTGTATGAGGTCGGAATTACATTGTGGCTCCTCCAAGCAGCAGAAAAGGCCCCGCAGCCGTATAGAGACTCAACGACCGCATGAAAGATCTGAGCACACCGCCCTGCAGCCACAGAAGACCCCCCAGCTCCCAGAGAAGCCGGGAGCCTGCGGAACAACCCCCACACCCCGCCAGAACCTGCCACCCCGCCAGCGAACAGGAAGGGCCCCCATGCGCACCAAGACCCTGGGTGAAGGTGAGGCCCGTTAGCACGCAGTGAGAGCAAGGCCGTGACCCACCTCCCACAACCTACACCCATGACGACGAATAATTGTATTTAACTATTTTCACTGATGAAATATTCATAATTTTAGCCGAGGACCCCTTGGAATGAATTGAAGGACCCCTGGGGGACCCCAGACCCTATGGTTGAGAGGCACTACTTTAGGATGTTTCCCAGTGAGTAAATGATGGAGCTGAAATGCCCAAATAATTGTGTTTTCTTTTAATTTCCTTCTCCCATTTTTTCCCTTGGATAATAACTGTAATCCTATCGTACGCTTCAGGATCTTTTATCCAATTAAAATAATTTTACTGGCCAAAATAATGCAGGAAAAGCTCTCCGAAAATATAACAAATAAAAATCTATCCATCTAATTTTGGAAATCTTTGGCTATCAGAGGGATAATAGGAGATGACTGAATTCAATAATGGCACCATAAAATTCAGGAAATGATAACTCAGCTGACGTACTGATGTTTAAAATCGGCTTTGTTCATTTTTCTCTCGAGGTCTCGGTGTCTCTCTTATTAAACACTGGATTAAGGCTAGGAAGCCTTTTTGGGCTTTCCATCGAAGCAGAGAAGGTTCGATTCAGACATTAATTATAGTTTCCAGGTGGCGATGGTTTGTGTTGGTGAGGCAGCAAACTGGATTTTTCTGACGTGAATCGCTGCTGGAAATGAATTTTTATTTCCCAGGACAAGTGAACGATTGTTCCTCTGAAGTTTTCTATTTATTTATTTGGGAGGAAAGCACACGCATGGACGGTTATGTACACAATGCGCTTCACGATATCATTAACAGGCTAAAAGTTGAAAAGTTATATCTGAAACCAAACGAGAAACAAACAGATTATATTTATTTAGTGAGAAGATGCCTCTTATTAAAGCAGTACTTTCATGTGTTAATAAAAATAAGTGTATTGGGGTAAAGTCCTCTGAAAAGGAATTATTCAAGTCTAAATAAATGCACTTAAGTACGGTATTTATCCAATAGTACTTTCTTTGAGTGACTGTCCTGATAGAAATATTGATGGGGTTTTTTCTATCTATTATGCCCTTTTCGTGCCTCTTTGCTCCGGGAACCCCCTGACGCTCAACATGATTTCAACTTTTCGTAAGTGAATCGATGGTGAACAAAGTGAGCTGCTCTCCTCTTCATTCATTCTTTGTGCAGAAACATGTTTTTCCCCCCGAGACACTAAGACGAGTCCCGTCGGTTAGTGCCGAGCGTCTGTCTGCTCGGACATGTGGTGCGGATTAGACCCTCAGAGATACAACAGATTTCCCGTCGGCCTTGAAAGGACGCTGTCGCCAGACGCATCGTCTACCTCCGGACGGGATTCTCTGAACACGTTTCTCCTCCCAAATGTTAAACAGGATTTCGCAAGGTATCTTGAGCCACAGAGCGTGATGGTCCAAAAATATTTCTCTCTTAGATAGATAGATAGATAGATAGATAGATAGATAGATAGATAGATAGATAGATAGATAGATAGATAGATAGATAGATAGATAGATAGATAGATAGATAGATAGATAGATAGATAGATAGATAGATAGATAGATAGATAGATAGATAGATAGATAAAAGGTTAAAATGACACAATCCGTAAGATTATTTTTTTTACGAAAACCCATATTTAATACTTTATTTAGCTGGCACTTTACAGGAAACAACCATTTAATGAATTTCCGTTATGCGTGTGCTATGTGCTGTTTCCATTGCTGGTGGTGGGGTCCGCCTTCATGTTCCTATGGTGATAACTGTAAAAAACATCTCCCCTTTGAATGTGAGCCTGCTCCCCTCGAGATGGGAACTGTGATAAGATACTATTTGCGACTATACAAAGAAATTGGTCTTGACTTTATACAATCACGGATTTTGATCGATAGATTTTTACATTCTAGATATTTTTGCAGGCAGCAGTGTGTGTATGCCATGCTCAAGGGCTTCCTCCAGCAGGGATGAAAAAAAGATGCTAAAAAGCATTACACCCGGCGTCTACCAGGCTGCTCTTCTTTAGCTTATAATGGCCAAAGCGCTCGATGGGGGCAGCTTTAGTTTTGGCTCTCGTTGCTTAGCAACCACGGGAAACAGTGTGAAATGTCCCAAACTGTGCCCAGGAAAACTTGAGCTAAGTGGGTTAGCTCGGCGTCCCTGGAGCTCGATGTGGCCCCCACTCCCCCGAAATCAACCTCCTGCAAGGCCGCTCCTCCTGCCTCTCCTTCCAATGCGCTAAATGAGCAATAAAACGACATTAAACTCAAGTTAAGTGAAGTTAACTGGACTTCCAGTTCTTAAAAAAAACTAAAAAAAACCCCACAGCTCTGTACTGTTAGGAACGTGTGGCGGGGACATGGGCCTCAACCCCCCCCCCCCACACACACACACGCACACACACACACACGGATGTCCCACTCATTCACTTCCCACCCAGAATTTTTCCAGCTGTTCATCGTGTTCACCCGGTTCTTTGTTCCGACCTCGTTGGTTGACATTGGCGCCGGCTCAGACCGAATTGGGTCTCTCTCCACGGCGACACACCCACAGATTCTTTGTTCATTACGTCCATGATCGTGTTGGCAGCCATTCAAACACCACACAGCCTCCAGGAGCATGAGGGGGAGGGAGAATAGTGGATGGAAATATTGATAGTGTATCATAATACTGGGAGTTTTGTTGTCGTTTCGGATAAGGAATTGTTTG
This sequence comes from Zeus faber, assembly GCF_960531495.2. Classification (NCBI taxonomy): domain Eukaryota; kingdom Metazoa; phylum Chordata; class Actinopteri; order Zeiformes; family Zeidae; genus Zeus; species Zeus faber. Next base: position 3,056,215 of record NC_137189.1, read on the forward strand.
TGGCCGCTCATGGCACCACGGGTTGCGCTTCACTTGCGCCCCCTATCTGCGCTGTCTCAACATCCGACTCACAAAAGATATTGCGCTAATGATATGACGGCGTGAACACGCCCATAAAGTTTTGCATTTGTGTGCAATTTGCCCTTGTTTTGCATCTGATCACAGTTATCCATCTGGCAAAGTAAATACAGTCAGGACACTGGTGCCTCCACTCCGCAATCAGAGCATACCTTTCAACATTGTGATTTGAAAATAAGGGCAATTATTTACGCATAACGCGGGGTTGCAATTTTACCACAATTGTATGCATAATACCTAAATGGAATGTGTGCAAATTGCATCAGAGCACCGGGACACTATTTGTGTGGCAGTGCAGTGAGGGGTGCATTTGACGGTTTGCGGGTGCTTTGGGAATGACACGCTTCCTTTTTGTCTTATTTGCGCGGGGTTAGTGGCAGCAAAAGCCGAGCGATGCCTCTGTGTTATTGCCCGTCAGTGTGCTTTAGATAGATAGCTAGATGGATGGATAGATAGATAGAAAGATAGATAGATAGATAGATAGATAGATAGATAGATAGATAGATAGATAGATAGATAGATAGATAGATAGATAGATAGATAGATAGATAGATAGATAGATAGATAGATCAACGGATAGACAGATACTTTGTTCATCCCTGGAGGGAAATATAAAATCATAGAATGAAAATATAAAAAAATGGCAATATGCAATAAACCTTAAAAAAGGGAATTAATAAATGGAACAAAGTGCTTAATACTTGGCATCAATTTGGGGGAATTGTGATTAAACTCGTTTTAAATTGTTTTTTATAATCAATTTCTAGTGTTATTTTTTTACATAAAATGGATATTATACTGAAACTTAAAACCAAAGTCTCTCTCTTGCTATGTGTGTGCATATTCTTTCAATTCAAATTATTTTGAAGAATTACATTTTTGTCAAGAGACAAAGATGAATTTGGGGACTTAATGCAGAACTCCAGGCTCAGTAATTGTGTGTGTGGGTATGTGTGTGTGTGTGTGTGGGTATGTGTGTGTGTGTGCGTGTGTGTGTGTGTGTGTGTGTGTGTGTGTGTGTGTGTGTGTGTGTGTGTGTGTGTGTGTGTGTGTGTGTGTGTGTGTGTGTGTGTGTGTGTGTGTGTGTGTGTGTGTGTGTCGTGGGTCCTATTTACTTGACCATGCCACAGATGTCCACAAATCTATCAATGGCGTCCGATCATCCATAGACATTTAGTGTATTCCCATCATACAAAGATATTTTTAGCAGCGACCATCAGAATGGGATTTGTGGGCCAGACCGAGCTCAGGACATTACTCCGATTTTTTTATTTGTATTGTTTTCTTTCAACCACAGTATATAATGTAATCCATGGAAGTGAGTTGTGTGTGTGTGTGTGTGTGTGTGTGTGTGTGTGTGTGTGTGTGTGTGTGTGTGTGTGTGTGTGTGTGTGTGTGTGTGTGTGTGTGTGCACGTGTGTGTGTGTGCACGTGTGTGTGTGTGTGTGCTCGTGTTTTTTCTTAAACTGTGGTGGCAAACGAGCCTCCGGAGTCGGAGTTCACAGTGACTCACACAGGAACATGCGGTGCTGCTGCTCTGCGGCTGCACGGGTACTGTGTTCCCGGGGGGATTAGGGGGTTTCCATAGAAAGCTGACGCTAGGTCTCTGGAGTAGAGAGAGAGCAGGGACATGTGCAGGGTTCGGGCATGAACTGGGATGTTGGGTGTTTTACATCACGATGCACAGTACGTAGTTCCCTTTTAGGAGCTGTAACTTTAGTTCCTCAGTCTCCTCGTTTGTGCACTGGATTTATTTAACAACTTTAATGAAATATATTGGAAAGAAATGCCTAAATGATCCTTGTAATGCATCTCCTGGATATCCAGTATATACGGCTCTGATCCCTGGAAGAACATTGTTTGCCAAATATTGTTTTTGTTGCCATGACGTCCATCTCACTTGGGTCAAGGAAATGGTACTGTACTGGAGCTCTGAAATGTAATAAATTTCCAACTCAAGATGGACTAGAAGATATGTTCGATATGTTTTTCAGGAGTTAGAAGTTGTTTTTTTTGGGTTTAGTTTTTTTTTGAGGTTCCCAGTTGTCTTCAACGCAGCATGAACTCATTCTTTTTCACCTTCTTACATCGAAGAAGTTGGAGACATTCAAAGCTTCCAAGCTTAAAAACCAAAGTTTGTCTCTGCGGTATCTGCACTCTCCCAGTCGCAGCTGTCACAATTACGACATTGTCGCAATCATTTCACCAAATGGTTCGATTCAACAATTATTTTTGGGCGTTTTCATCCAAATGTCAAGGGAATTCCAAGCCCAGGGTCGAACAGTTGCAACAAACTCTGCATTTCCAAATGTGGGATTTAGAAAATTAACTGTCTACTCGAATTATATGTTCCAATGTTCGATTACATTTCAATAAATGTCTCTGCTTTCCAAGGTGGATGCGTGTTATTACACTATTAAAGGCGTATACTGTGATAGTGGCATAGAACCAACAAAAAAAGACATTTAAATTAATCGTAATTATTGATATGTTAATCGTCAACTAAAATGTCATGATAGTCCAAGCCCTGCTGAAGATATTCAATTTATTTTCAGGTATTTAAACTTGACATTCATCACAGCCACCACCCCGAGACTCTGTCGTTCTTGATGAGAGGCAGTTGGGTCTCTTCAAACGTTGCTTTGGACCTGAACCGCACGTGTTTGTCATAGTTGTTAAACCTCGGTCCAACGCAACGGAAAGACAGAGATGAACGTTCTGTCTCCGTGACAGCGCTGGAGCGGTTGCCTTGTGTGGTACGATCCATTTTGCCACTTGTAAAACATAGGTTTGTTTTCCATTGTGTTCCCCCCTGGGGTTCCCAACACTTTGGTAAATCCAGTAAAGCCTGCAGAGGTCTGCAAAACCTCTGTGCCAGACGAGCCACACTCTAATGAGCTGGCGCGGGCGCTTCAGTCTTTTCTGAATTCCACAACGCTCAATAAAACACAATCGCACATTTTAAGCATCGTTTTTTTGTTTGTTTTTTATTTGTTTTTTCATATTGTCTCGGCTCGGTGAAAAAAAAAAAACCCCTTGAATGCAAAATCACCAGGCTGATTTATCGAATATCTAACTAAAGCCCCTTTCCCACTTGCACTGAAAGCCATAAATCTACTGGCAATGCTCCGTATTGGCATCATGTGGGGAAGCGATCCGGTGTCGATATTCCGTAAAAGTCGTTTTGTAAATTTCCCCACTCTAGAACGAGTATTATTTCTGGTAAAATGCCGATAGAGTAGTGAATGGAAGTGTGTGGGAATCGAAGCAGTAACATTTCCGTAAAGAAGGGGGGAGCCGAATCCGAATAAAGCATAAAAAAATGTTTTTTTATGAAAAACAAAATTTGTACAGATATTTAAAAAAAAAATTGTTTTCGTAAAGAAAAAATATATATACACAAAGAGTAGGATCCCAACCGTGGAGCGCGGCTGTTAAGACGACAAAACTGAAACACATCTAGTCTCTACGGAGACAGGTCTTTATATTTTTCAAATTTCATTATTTTTCTTCTTAAAAATGCCACTCAGACCCTAGATGTGTCTTTTGGAGTTGGGATGCAGTGCAGTGACATCTGGTACAAGCGCTTCACTTGCCTGCTGGCTGAAGCACGGAGCCAGAGGGAGCGAGCGGACAGGGAGAGGGAGAACAGGTGGAGAACGTTCCTACTCCGCAGGCAGAGACTGTAGGACAGGTTCAAAATGATCACACTGATTTAATAACAATGGGTTGAGGGGTATTACGTCCGGGCACAGGGGCTCTGTCCCCGCTCCAGCGGATGGAACAGAGTCCGTCCGGGAGAGGCAGGGCGACGGGGAGGTGAAAACCGAAGGGCTGGTCTCTGAAAGCCAGGAAAAAAACAAAGCAATTCAAATTGTACGTCCTTTCCGACAGATTGTCCAAACGATCGCATCTACACTGAACATGACATATCAACCTAAACCCATTATGTGGGAACACACTCCATACGGAACTTTTCCGTAAAGGAGGCCAAGGTGTGAATGACTACCTATTGCCTTTGAGGGATGTTTTTTATCCAGTTACGTTATGGTTTCCATGTGGGAAAGGGTCTTTAATGTCAACTAAAGAGGGTGTAAAATGTCCACTGAATCGTGTTCCGGAACATGATTATCCTACTTTTTTCATGCTACACAGAATGAAATTTAAACCAATGCATTTAAATGTAGAAATCTGAATGACATTGAACCCAATGCAAATTAAAGAAAAAAATATATATCTATATATATAAATATATATATGATTTTATTCCATTTAGATTGTGAATGGTCTTGGAATCCACACTTGGCCTCCCACTGCAATGGCAGGGTTGGGGTTTTTTACTTTGTCGTGGAACAAAACCGAAAAAGCGAAGCGCGTATCCAAGTTTTTTTCCTGCTAGACATAACAAAATTTAAAGCATGCATTTTAAATTTGAATACATCCATGGTACCCTGACAATCGTGCTTTGGGACACAATTAAATAGATTCATTTTCGTGACTATGAGCACGAAAAAACGTGATACCAGGTTGCAACCAAAAGGAAACCCCCAAAGGTTAAAACCTACACATCTGAACTATATAATCATAGTTTTACCCTGAAATTGATCCTCTGTGGGTAGAACTCTGTACATGACATCAACAGAAAGATCCAAAATATATAAAGAGTCCAGGAGTTTTAAGGAGAACATATCCCCGTCCATCGGTCATTGTTTAGTTTAACCTGGTCAATACATGTTCACTATACATGATGCCTGGTTTTATTTTCAAGTAGTGACACTCTTTATGTAATATCTTTATTTAATATGAAACCAACAGGCTCAGGCTCATAGGTTTGCTACTACAGTGAGCACATTACTCACACTATCGTGTATTGTGGATGTGTGCGTCTGCACAATCCATAACCTTCAGCCAAATCCTCTAAATGTAAAGTTGTATTTCAATCCTCCGTAACGCCTCGAAATTGGGTGTATTTTAGAGATTATGAACCATGATGTTCAAAAAAGGTAAAAAATAGAAAACTGTGAAGGAATTTGTTACATTTATGCAAGATAGCCATTTTCAACCAACCAACTAATAAATCAATCAATTAAACAACCAGCCAATCAATCAACTACTTAATCAACCAACCAACTAACCAACCAACCAATTAATCAACCAGCAAAACAACCAATCAATCTATGAACCAATCAATAATCAATCAATTTGACTCAATGATACTAATCATTACATTTACATTTCGTCATTTAGCAGACGCTTTTATCCAAAGCGACTTACAATTATTCAAACACCGACGGACGCAGCCATCAGGAGCAATGAGGGGTTAAGTGTCTTGCTCAAGGACACTACAGCATGCTAGCAGGAGCCTGGGATCGAACCAGCAACCTTTAGATTACTAGACGACCAGCTCTACCTCCTGAGCTACCGTCCCCCCCACTAATGATATAATAATGCTTCCTGTGCAGTGTTGTATTTTTGATTGTCTTAATCAACAAAAGAGTATAACTTCTTTTATCTTAGGATATCTATTCTAATCTTATCTCATCTTAAATTATTTGATCTTTCTGAATACACAGTGTACCACCAAACCGTCTTCTATGCCTTACAAAACAAAAAGCGGATATATTATTAATGTCATGATCTCCGCCTTCATCTACCTTCCCCTCCCCCTCCTTACCTGTCTCATTAATCCAACTCCATTCACCTGCGCACACAGCTGTTCCCGATCTGTAATCTAACCCCTATATATGCCTCTCTCACCAGTCACCCATTGCCAGATTGTCTTGGATGCTTGCACCAGACTCTCCAGCGGTCTCCGGACTGATTCCCCGCAACCGACTCTGCCTCGCTCCGACCACGTATCCTGCCTGCCCCTTCGCCTGTTTTCTGTCTGCACTCCTTGTTATCGAACCTGCCTGTCCCCGACGATGTATCCTGCCTGCCCCTGCCTGTCTTCCGTCCGCTCTACAAATAAAAGACATGACCAAATACATTACCACACCCGTTACAATTAACATGGGTGCCCTAAGGAAAGAATTTAAATAAAATGTTTTAAATCTCTGCCCATTGAGTTCTGCGTGGAACAAATGGTGACACGTTGCACCCACTGGCCTTTCCAAAAGCTGAATTTCACTCTGACGTGTAACATGTGCTCGGACTGGCCTCCTAATCTGCTGCGCCCAAGCAACTTTTGAAACAAAGCTGAAATGTTGTGCTGGTTGGAAACTTCTACCCCGTCTGCCAAATCCTTAACAAGCGGCATCTCAGCAGGATTATATAACATGAAAAAATGGATGTAATTTAGTAATTAATAGCTAAAAAGAGTGGTCCCAAAGCAAAAATGAAAGTTTGATCCCGCGATAGAAAGTAATCAATACTTTCTGTTGTTAATGGGCTCATACCTCCAGATGTTGGTTTAGACTGGATGAGTCAGAGGTAATTTCTCGGGTATATATATAATTCTTTAAGCATTAATAAAAAGGCTTGAATTCTTTCTCCGCTCCTGAGTTATAATCCGCATAAGAGCCGTTAAACAAATCCTGGATTTGTTTTCATGTTCTCTACTGGAATATTCGAAAGCTACCGCCAGCATACATGCGCTGACAAAGCGACAGGCTGTGATGCATTTCAAAAGGAGCTTGGCTTCATCCGGCTGAGGGGGCAGAGCGACCACTGGTGACGAGCTCAGAGCTTCAGCCGGTCGATTTTGAACCGATACGCCTGCAAAAGCCAGCGGCACAGAGACCTGTTGCGACGGTGTGACCGGTGTAGCCATTTTACCGCTCTAGGCAAACTGTTGACGGGGGGACGGAGGAAGTGTCCCCATAATGCACGGTGCTTGTTTCGTTCCATAAGAAAACGGAGGAAATTGAAATAATCTATCTATCTAAAATCATCTACTATAATCAAAAATAGAACGCGCCTGGGTTGGTGACGTGGGAGCCCGGGCACCCCATCGCCGGTCATCATCGTTGGTATCATTGGAGAGGGAGACAGGTGCACAAATTGCACCTCAATTGCTCCTTCTCCACGCCCTCCACCCCCTCGGGATGGCACCCTATGTCGCCTATAGGAAGAGCCGGCCCTGGATGTCTCCTCCCGCCAGCATTATGACCTGTAGCATTATGACCTTTGTGGCTTTTTTCTTTGTTCGGCGGATAAAGTCCATAAAGTCAGAGCATTTGCTTCTGTTACATTGTACGGAGATCTGGAATAATCTGCAGCCTCAGCCTCGGCCGCAATTCGAGGCAGCTGTTGGCTCGCTGGCACAGGGAAGCCGGCTACCTTTGCCATGCTTGTACCTAGTTCCTGAAAGGACACCATGGCTTCTAGGCCTTCTTAATGACACAAAACATACCCGCGTAATTTTACGCCTCGTCCGGCTCAACACTGGAATCATATGTAGATGTTGTACGGTAGGCGACTGTAGTCGACACGGTGCTCACACTGTTGTGGACTTCAGAGGCATCGCAGAGTCAACTTTGAAGTGGAAGAGTAGAGTGGAGAGTGGAGCCGTATGTGTAACCTGTGTTTATGCACATTTCATACACCTTAGTTGCGCGGGGGAAAAGCCCAGAGCCATTTCCTTCGACCCTATTTTGGCCAATAAAAATCACAACTGCAGCACGTAGAGCCAATAAAACGGCATGTGGCCTCGCAAATGTCACCCTGCCGCGGCGCTCGTGAACACCAACAGGATGTTCACACATCCCTGTCTACTTAAAGCGTAATCTCTCTGACAAGTGTTAATCTTTTTGTAATGAACCGAATAATGTCAGTTATCACACGTTTGCATTCATTTGCGTGTTTGTCAGCGAGTGGGAGAGATTGCACAGTCACAGAGGTTGCAAGCAGTATATGAATTATATGGAGATGCAGGTTTTCTGTGGTGAAGTCAGTTCCAGGGGACATACTCAAAGGCTTCATGTGAAATGACAAAAACATCTTTAATGTTAATGAACAAATTTAAACTTTCTACCAGTTGTGGGGCAGCACTTTGAAATCGATGAGAAATATCGATATACGGTAATATACAATTTTTGTGTGTTTATGTGTGTATGTGTGTGTGTGTGTGTGTGTGTGTGTGTGTGTATGTGCCACATTTTAATCTTAATTCCTGAATAAACATCAAAGATCAGCAGCTGTAAAACATGACCAGAGCGGAGAGAGGTATCACCATTTGGTCATAGAAGTTCTCATTTTCAGTTGGGATTTCCCCCTCAGATATCAAGGATTTTTTCAATCCGATTACCCCAGAGATAGAATGTGATTAAAAGGAACACCCAGGCCGCCTATCTGGCAGAGCAGAGCTACACAGTTACTCAATGCGCCAATAAATGTAAAGAATGTCCTGTAGCGCATTCCAGCGTGTCATGTTCTCCTGTTCTGTATGTGGAACAATTCCAAAGAGGATTTATTCAGAAGGAAAGTGCACTTTTGTCTTTTTTTTCCTGTGCCAAGGTTATGGACTGCAGTTCTGTTCAGCGTTCTAATTCACCTCTACTATATCACATTCTTATACATATTATAATAACGTATAATAACTTATAATACTGAGGAAAGCTCTGACGCTGTACCGTAGAAGTGAGGACATGAGAGCGATAATTCAGTTTGCTTGTTATAGGATAAAATTGTGCGTTGACATTGACACTTTCTGTCCGTGTTTTCTTTAATTTCACAATTATAATAATAATGATAATAATAATAATAATAATAATAATAATAACAATAATAACAACAACAACAATAATAATAATAGTATGATTAATAATTCTAATAATAATAATGATAATAATAATAATAATAATAATAATAATAATAACAATAACAACAACAACAACAACAACAACAACAACAATAATAATAATAATAACCTTCCTGGACTGTCATTTCCAATGAGGATTGTTGGACACTGACACTGATTGATAAGTAATTGTTCCTTATCAATCTTTAAATCCAATTTTAACCAGTCATTTAACAACAACTGTACTGTAATTAATATATATTAATTACATGTACATGAAGTACATAAATCTGTAGAAATATACATGATATTTATTACGACCACTTCTGCCCCACCGTTGCAATATTGCCAGATTTCCCTGAAAACGTACTAAAACATGAAAATTTTAAAAAGACATACATTTCTCCATTAGAGACCTCCTACAACAAATTCTGAAAGGTGATTTTTTTTTTTTCCCAAATTTTCATCTATTTCTGGGCTTAATGGGGTTAAAGTGAATCCTTTAATGGAATCGCGATGAAAGCTGTGAGAGTCCGATCGGATCGTTTTTTTCTGCATAAAACGCCCGCGCGCGTCGGGGATGACGAAATTGAAACGCGGTTGCCCCACAGACAAATGCATCTTCTCGAAAAGTGAACAACAAGTTGGCTCAAGTATAAGTTAACTGTTTCAATTGGGGGGGTTATTGAAGCGTGCATTTCTGTTTTCCATGGTCTGCGCGATGATAAGTCTGGACACTCGACGGGCAGTGATCGTCATGGCCAAGACTCCAAACTCGAAATTATTATTTTCTTTTTCTCTCAAGAATGGGTGTTTTACCAATTAGTGTCATTTGACTTAAAGTACTTTGAGTAATTATTCTGATCTAATAGAAATAAAACAAAGTTGGTTCACTCGGGCGCTATTCTGGTATTGCAGAGACAGTAAATATTCAGCTGAAAAGACAAGACGGCCATAGTTTCGAATGGGAAAGTTCTGTATTTAAAGTTCTGTATTACATATTATACATTTCATAATTAAAGGATTTGGGGACCTGAAAGACATGATAACTAATTCTCTTTAGGATACAAACACAAAGGTGTGGAGATTGGACACCTTTTCTGACGTAATTTCTTCAGCTGAAATGCTATGGATTCAGATTTAACATGCTGGTGTGACAAAAATGTGTGTGTGTGTGTGTGTGTGTGTGTGTGTGTGTGTGTGTGTGTGTGTGTGTGTGTGTGTGTGTGTGTGCACATAAAGAGGCCTCCAGGCTTCAGTCGTGCCCTCTAGAAGCTGCAGGTGTGGAAACAAAGGACCGTAAAGCGTCTGGGGACAGATGATATCATTTCCTCTGACATACACACAAGGTGCCACACACACAAATGCACGCACACACACACACACACACACACACACACACACACACACACACACACACACACACACACACACACACACACACACACACACACATAAACACACACAGCATGTCATCTGCAGCTGATCTGTTAATGCCGTTTTCCTCTAATGCGCCATGAAATATGTCATGTTTCTGCAGACGTTTTGTTGTGTGATCGAACCTCTGTAATCGTGCTGAAAGATGGGAAAGGGGTGGTGATTTATTTTTATTTTCATTTTTTTTCAGCCTTAACGTCGCGCTGCACTCAGCTCTTCCACTGCTGCACTCAATTGGAGCCGTTTGGGGTTTAACCTAAATCCCCCCTCCGTCATGATGGATGGGTTCCAGTACCAGGCCCCTTTAAAGTGCATGTCTCATTGAAGCTATGTTGCAGTTTCCCACATAGACAATCAATGCGAACTAAAAGAAATAAACTGATAAATAAGACTAATATATACAACAATTATAGCGTTACGCACAGAATAAAAATATAAATTATTTTATACACCTTTCCAAGCTGTCTGTTGAACAAGTGAATCTAATCAAACTTGCTGATGTAGAATATTAACTACGATTGGCTTAAAACAAAATCAGATTTGGTGAAAGCAGCCACCCAGCATTGCAATTTAGAGCCTGTAAACGTAATCCAGAACGCTTCCATGCAGCCGCGTGTACAACAGCAGCTGGACAACAGCCTCAACTTGTCTCAACTCACTTAAGTTGAAAGGAAGGCTGAAATTTCCGCCCTGTTGGAATGCATGGAAGCCCGGTGAGAGGCTGCGGCAGAGTGGTAAGTTTTGTCAGCGGTGCGGGTGGTTTTCTTCAGCGAGGTTGTGTTATAAGTGATGGGCCCGGTGGGAAAACTCTATAAATAAACTCTATTAATGGCACGGACGTCAATAGGAGGAATTGTTAATGATTGATCTTCTCGCTTTATCAGCATTCCTGAGCCGCCGTGATATTCTTATAATATTTAGTTTGTCTCTCTGTCTCATTGTCTGCACGGCGGCGGCCTGGCCTCTTGAGAAACTGATTAAGTGATCATTGTGGTTTTGAACTTGAAGGAGCAGTTAATCCGACCTAGCGGCGGTGGAAGAGACAGCGAGTGTTTTAAGACATTCCTTTTTTAACTCGTGATGGTGGGATTACTCGAAATGATCCGTTCGTGACATCGCCGGGAACGGAAAACAAATTGCCTCCAGCTGCGATTCGGCGCTGCTGGATTTGTGGCTGGTTGTTTTCTGTGTTTTTATTTTCTCCTTTTGGAAATTTTGTTTCAGAGATTTGCACTCTTTTGTTTTAGAACAGCCTTAATATCTATCCTCGTGGAACAATGTAATATATATATAATAGGTAAACTTTTATATTGAGACCTTAAAGTCATGTGGGGGAAAAAATATTATTGGCTGTGTATTTCTTGTTCAAAGCCTCCTCTTGTTCCATTGACTTCCATTGAGGTTTTCCGCAGCGGAATCTAGTGGTCATTAGCTGAATTGCGGTATGAAGCACTTACGCATTGACTCCAATTACCCGTCTGTGTGGATCGTCCTCATTTCATTTAATATAAAAACGGTAAGAATCTTATTTTCCACGTCACATCATATTTTTGTTATTCAACCCCAAGACTAATTTGAAAATCTATTTAAAAACATAAAAATATAATTAATATTAAACGAAAGTAAATCAAACAATACATAAAATAATAATAAAAAATACGCACTTTATTAATTAATCATTCTTGTTTGAATAATATTGTTCCAAAAAAAGGCAGTTTTCAGGAGGAAACGTTTTAAGAACGATTGATTAATCATTATTACGCTGAAGAGATACGGTATTACATTTTGATCAGTGAGAACAAAAGTTTAAACATTTATATTTAAAATGTTTTTGTAACATTTAATTTACTTGAAGAAATTTGTCCACTGTGTGATGTGACATGAAGTGTGAGAAGTGCAAATGTATCTGCTAAATAGACGGTCTGTGTTTTATTTATATATATATATATATATATATATATATTTTTTTTTTTTTCTTTCTTTGGATTCCATCGAAGATTCCCACGAGCTGGAATTCTCTCCACGACGACGGGGGACAGCGAGCCAAACCGAACTCGTCTGAACTCCAGAAGAGGAGCCTGAGCCGGTGTCTCCTGATCTCCCAATCTTCCGTTGGGAATTCAAAGGAAACCTAACCACACGAACAATTACAATGATTTTAACAGCGTGAAAATAATTTTGAAGACTGAACAGAACCAAGACAAACCAAACAACTCACTAGAAAATACGTTTTCAAACTTTCAGAATTGGGTTTTTTTTCAAGGTATTACAATATTTTTCCCAGCTTTCGTGCTGTAATTACAGAAATAAGCGTTTTCCATGGTTCATCTTTAAGTTTCCTAAAGATGACCTACAGTACTTAATATAGCTGATCATTACGGTATTGCTGTTTCCAAACAAGCCACTATGAAAGGCTGTGATTGCAGAAAAGTGAATCCATTTCGGGGGGTTGGGATCAGCCTGCGCCTGCTGAGCCTGTAGCTCACGACACACGGCTTAAACTAAGAAACAATGAGTAAACAATCCTCATTATAAAAGTATCAGAGTCCCCGAACAGTGTCCGCCGCGTTCTATGTTCAGTACGTTGTATAGAATAGTGACTTATTCCATGTGTCCGATTTCCATCAGCTGGGATAATGGCAACATTTATATGGCAGTACAAACTGGGCGCTTTATGAAAAAAAGGTCTGCTCCGTCTGTGAGGAAGGATCAGCATTGGTTTTCTTTTCTTTTTTCTTTTATCTATTTACTACTTTTGTGCCCAACATACTGTGAACACACTGAAACGCACGCTTACATTGAACTCTTTGCTGCTATTGACAGTTCCTGGGTCTAATTTGAGATCTTGTTGTATCCCAACTGCTTTTAGTTTTCACCTCTGTCTTTTTATTACTTCTTTCTTGCCTTTATTCATGCCTTTATACCTCGGCACTGTTGCAAATGAGGGCCTCTCCCCCAGTGTGTTTTCCAGGGGTTCAGAAGGAGGTTATGAACATTTTAACCATACAGTAGCATGAACAAAATGCTTATTTCTAGAAGAAATAACTGCAAATCACAATGCCCGAAAGCAGTTTAAACACAGTGACTAAATGAAAAGAAATGATCAAGCAAACAAAATCCTGAAGAATCTTTATTAATTTGTTCGTAAAAAGACGCATCTGTGCACAAAGTTCACAAAAAAAAGTTGCTCCAGACACCGCGGTGAAATTTGGAACAAACGTTTAAATGAGGCCTTGTATATCTAATACGAGTGACGATTCAGCAACTGGATTGCTTGTTTCTTTATTATTTGTTATTTTGGTGGACTGATAAGGTGAAATCAGTGAAACTGTTAATACAGGTAAAAAAAATGAAATACAACAGAATCTGGATTAAAGCTTAAACCCCATTGACACACAGATCTAGGGGTCTCAGGAGGGTGGCTCCACCCACAAAATACTTTTTTGAGGCATGTCACAATGACTCGATTGCATAATCTGAGTGGTACTTTCAGAAAAAAAAAAAATTCTAAATATGTTTTGGGGATCTCAGAGACCTTGTTGAAAAGGAGCATAACAGTCCCCTTTAAAGTTTTTATATTCATGTGCATATCTGAAAAACCAAGTTAGCAAACAACCAGAGCTTCTGTGGGGCCAAATTTTATTGTAATACGTAGTGAGTTCCTGGAAATAATTGGACGCACATTGTAATTACAACAGAAAAAGCTGCAGTCATGGTTGAACGAAGCACTTCCCTTGAACACCTTACGTATAATTTCATAATAGTTTCAAGCGGCAATATCGATGACATGATTAGTTATGTTGTTTTAATCGCTTGTTAAACTACACGCAAATGATCACTGATTAATAATGTCCTTATGCAGCTTCAAAGAAAATATTTTCTCAATCGAGAGTTCGCATGGGAAATGAGAGACCAAAAAACGTGCAGAAAAATGTCTTTGTAGATTAATCTGATACTGAAGAAAACAGCAATTCATTAATTTAGTCAACAGTTATCAAACTTGGAAATAATTGGAAATAATAATAATAATAAGTTCAGTTAGTTAGTTAGGTTAGTTGGGTTTGTTGGTGAAATTCCCTGAATTAATACTCCAGGCTGTACTGTTGGTTTCAAACCAAACAGGAAAAGGAACACAAATTTTTTTGATGAAATAAATCAACAAAGTGCTTACAGATGCGTTGTCATATATCTTTAATATCTGAACTTATGACTGTTCTGCTTAAATATCTGTTCTCTGTGGGTCTGATAATATTTGAAAAATCAGTCTAAAAACATTTAAAGAAAAAAATATATAGATAGAAATCTTCTGGATTCTCAGTTCTCAGTTCTATTTCTAATGCAAATAAACATTTTGGAGGGGCAAATACTGTATTGCATTAGCCACAACAATAAAACCACTGACAGGTGAAGTGAATAACATTGCTTATCTTGTTCCAGTGGCACCTGTCAAGGGGTGGGATATATTAGATAGCAAGTGAACAGTCAGTTCTTGAAGTTGATGTGTTGGAAGCAGGAAAAATGGGCAAGCGTAAGGATCTGAGCCACTTTGCAGGGCCCACATTGTGATGATTTCTCCAAAACAAAACAGCAGGTCTTGTGGGGTGTTACCAGTATGCAGTGGTTAGTACCTACCAAAAGTGGTCCAAGGAAGGTCAACCGGTTAGCTGGCGACACGGTCATGGATGCCCAAGGCTCATTGATGCACGTAGGGAGCGAAGTCTAGTCAGTCTGGTCCGATCCCACAGAAGAGCTACTGTAGCACAAATCGGTACAAAAGTTAATGCTACTATGATAGAAAGGTGCACACAGTGCATCGCAGCTTGCTGCATATGGGACCGGTCAGAGTTCCAATGCTGACCCCTGTCAACCACTGAAAGCGCCTACAACGGGCATGTGAGCGTCAGAACTGGACCATGGAGCAATGGAAGAAGGTGGCCTGGTCTGATGAATCACGTTTTCTTCTACATCATGTGGAAGGGCAGGGTTTGGGTCCGATCCGATGGAGCATCTGTGGGATGTGATGGAACAACAAGCCCAATCCATGGGGGCCCCACCTCGCAACTTACATGACTTAAGGGATCTGCTGCTAACGTCTTGGTGCCATATACCACAGGACACCTTCAGAGGTCTTGTGGAGTCCATGCCTCGAAGGGTCAGAGCTGTTTTGGTGGCACGAGGGGGACCTACACAATATTAGTGGTGGTTTTAATGTTGTGGCGAATCGCTGTATGTTTCCTTGTTCTGAGACTTGTTTATAAGTTCCAGATGTTGCAGGGGCCTCATCCTGAAACCGGGACCTTGATTACCTGAGGAAAGTCTGCCTGGGCTGGCATAGAACCATCAAACACACTGCGCAGATAGAACAAATAAAGAGATGTGTTGCAGATGTCAACAGTTTAGACACCGTAGATTGGGCTGAATATACAAAGGCACAAGGAAATCAAACAACCACTGCAGTCAGTGCGATTCAGTTGGGGGTAGCCAGTTTCAGAACATCGCTCCAGAACATTACTGGCAACAATGCTCATCTGGCTGAACTGGCAACCCTAGAGCACCAACACATTGAATTTCACAGGCTGCTTCACAGCTGATAATCACGGATCAATGAACGGTTATGCATCAAAAATAATTTCAAATATAGATACATTTATTTGTCATGAATAATGAATAAAACAATTTACCTGAACTACTTAGTTCTGGTCTAATCAGAACAATCTTACAACTTTATAATAATTTTAATTTAATATGTTTATTAGATTTACACAACTCTTCTAATGCTGACTTCAGTTTCCAAAAGTGTTTGCAGTTCAAAATTTTAAACAAATCACAATGTACAGCCAATATATTTAGTTGTTCATTGCTGTGTGTTTCATGTTCTGTCCATGGAAATAAAAAGTGTGCACTGTGTCAAGATGCAGTGAAAGAGAATTTAATCTTTAATAGTATGCATTCAATTATATTACGAATGTGCCAGTTTAACTGCCCAGGGAAGCACTAACTTTTCCCAACTGGAGATGAACTATTGATAACATATTTCTTTTTCAACACAAAAGAGAATTTGAATTTTTATGGTTACTCTGCCCGTGCTGTTCAGAAGGTGCACATAACAATTTAAAATATATGATCTGTTAGTTAGCTGCTAATGAATTGCCTGTGTGTGAAAACCCCAAAAAGCTGTTAGACTCCAGCCTGCCAAGTCACACACATAAAGTACAGTACAGCTGTGATGAACAGCAGTCAATAATAAAATTATATTATTTATATCCTTGAACTCAGTGTAGTTTGTGTCATACATATGGCCTTAAAACTGGTAAAACAAACATACAATTACTATAATAATAATAATTTATTATAATTATATGATGCATACTTTGTGATGTGGTATCACAAAGTATGTATGTGGTATCATTGGTACTGTGTATCAACAAAGTGGAGCAGCTACTTTGAAACAAAATGAAAACAAACAAACAAAAAAAATGTGATTCGTTTGAAAGCATCTATGATCGTGCGATTTTGTAAAATGTTACCAGCCGTTCCTGACCGAAACTAGCGTCAAGTCATCTCATAGGGATTCGGTGGACTGGATTTATTTATGGGTCAGTTATTTAAATGGTAAGTCAGGATAACAGGACGCCTGCAGTAACCTTGGTTTTTGTTTCAGAAATGTCCAACAAAACCTTTATTCCGATATTTGGAGAATTATCTCAGGACTGTCTAGTGAACTAAATAACTATCCAAATGTAGTGAATTCATTGGCTAAATGTCTCTCTCGTGGAACATTTTGATTGATATTTTATATTTCAAATGATTTTAACGCCAAAAAACGTTGACTCCATCCATTGTCTCCATCCATTGTCTCCATATTTTCGGTTGATATAAAATCAGCAACCTTTAAGTAAGAGAAGTTGGAGCTTGAAATGATACAGAAGTTTTCGACCTGAAATTCTGATATTCGTTGGTTCCCTCATGCTGCCCCGGTGTCCCACGCCTGAAAGTGTAATGTTCTACCCGTCAGAGCTTTTAGAAAATCCAAAGGATGCATATTTGGACGTACTGTATGGATGCGGACATTAGAGGATGAGAGTTTTACAGGTGGCAGTAATGCATACCTCAAATTGTTTTATTTGTTGCCTTCGTCAGATTATATGAAGAAAACAAATAAAGCGTAATGATTCCCTCATGCCTCAATTTTCCTCTGGGCTTTGTTGGAACCGACTGTGGCCTGTTCCTCCAACCTTCTCCTGATGCTGCCCTTGTTCCCATTACCTCCCCAGCCCACGAGGCGGCAAGGTACCAGCCGACAAAACCAACCCGCCCAGAGGTGCTACAGGCACGTCTGACCAAAGCCATGTGCATGTTCGAAAACCTCAAACAAAGACCTCCCCGAGTTAAGATTCTGCATTTTTTTAAAGCACAAGCCATTTAACTAAGCTGTAACAAAACAAGGATTTTTGAGTCAAATCAAAGGGATGTTTAAGCTCTCACAAGGATGCACTGGCACACATCTCCCCCAGCTCAATATATCTGCGTTCTGCATCCCTGCAGCCTGACTCAATGAGAACGGGAAGAACTGGTCAAATAAGCAACGTCATAGTCAGGGACATTGGATAAACATTCATAAACATGCTAGACTAGATTATGCTTTGAATGATAATGAAGAAAGGTAAGAAAGATAAAGAAGAGAATGATTTGGTAATTGATCAACTGACGGGTATTCGATAAGTGAATCTCCCAAATAGTTAAGGTACATTTTATCTCAACATACTGTGCTACAACTATAAACAGGATCTATTGAGAGATCGATCGATGGAAAGATGGATGGATGCCCGGGTGCCCTGCACTAGGGGCTCGTGTCCGGGCGGGGCATCTCGGCAGTTGCGGTATGGCGGGCCGCACCTTAGCACTTGGCTTGGCTCGCCTGCGGGCACACACATGGACTCATCACGCACACACACACACACACATACACACACACACACACACACACACACACACACACACACTATCCGCCTTCTCCTTTTCTCTAATTCACTGCCATAGCTATCAAAGGAAGAGGCCACGCACCATAATTGCTGTTCTAATTTCCATCAACTTAATAAATCATGTTTTGTCAAATACACGTTGTCGTCTGATGTTCCTACGTTTATGTTTTTTTCAAGTACATGTTGGACTTTGTCTCTATGTTTATCTGTCTCACCCGTGGTGATTCCCCCTCTTGGAGAAGTAATCATGATTCGTTTTTTTATAGAACAAAACATGGTAAGATGGTTCTCCAAAGACGTGGCAGTCATGTAGAACATAAAGCTGTGCTCGTGTCTTCCCACAGGTCGTCCACAGGACAGAGTTGTTGCAGCAGTTGTTGATGATTAATAGAGTGGCATTGCAGGTTAATCATTTGAACTCCACTTGGATGCAATGGTACACTGTACAAATACCCTGTGTTGTATGCCAAGCCTGCTGACGGCACATGTACAAGAAATAAAAACATAACAAAGAAAGATGGATGGATAGGATAACTTATCAAGATAAGATCACACAATCCCCAGGGGGAAATTTGGCTGTTACAGCAGCAAAAACAGTGTCAAGAGAGGGGTAAGAAGGAAGATGAATTACAAATTACACATAATCTACACGTATATCAACAAAGTTAAGATGGAGAAGCAAATAGGTGGATGGATGAGTAGATAGATAGATAGATAGATAGATAGATAGATAGATAGATAGATAGATAGATAGATAGATAGATAGATAGATAGATAGATAGATAGATAGATAGAAGGCATGTTAAATAATAAGGACACACCAAAACCCAGAGAAAACAGAGAACTATTGGATTGCATTAGATGTGCATTACATCTGAGAGTTAAAGCTGCAGGTGCTGTGCAGTCCACAGGGTTCCAGGCCTCTTGTTTACCCCACATGAACTCGTTGTTCACGCATCTGTCGAGATAAAAGGATGATGGGAAGGGTTTTTTTCTCACAACAGAGCAGCCGTCTCAGGCCCGCTGGGGAATAACATTATAGCGGTCCTCTCTCCTCACTTCACCCTCATTTGGCCTGTTGTGTATTTAATAGCATAAGTGATGACAGCTGACGTCTAAACAGTGCTTTTATGGTGAATGCCCTTTGGGGAGTGCCTGCCCGGTTCACAGCTGCAAACGACTGGAGCACAAGGACGGCCGGGGAGGGAGGAAGCGGAGCACAGAGTGTGTTTTTTTTTTTTTAGCTTGGGCATGTTATTCTCATCGTCCCCACCACTTGCTTTCAAATGACAGTGTGGCCACTGTTTCCTCTTTGGCTGTGACCTCGGACGTGCGCCAATCACTGGCTTTTTTCTTACAAGACCTTTTCTTCACACTTCACTTCTTTTTGAAATGTGCATCACTTAGCTGACAATGGTGATTCTTAAATGTTGTGTCAACAGACACGTCATTTTGTTCAAAAGAAATTGAGGATCCGCAAAATGTAGTTTTGGGGATGCTGTAGTAGCCATCACCTGAGATAATTTTGACACTGCACTTGGGTTAACGAGAAAAAATGTAATAATATCAAATCAGTTATCAAACTACTTAGAATCCAGTCGTTTATTGAGAAAAACAAGTTTGTTTGCTTGCTTGCAAATGGAAACCTTTCTAGGATCCTTCCGAAAGAGTCTTGTCCGTGAGGTTTTCAGTCAAGACGGTCGGAGTCAACAAAGGTTATTGATGGATGAAAAAACATTTAATCCTCTACATTGTTACTCATGTATTTTTCCCATCCTGATAGGATAGTTTGTCCAGTTTAGCATCGTCTCTATGATTCCTTCGCCCGCCTTCATCCAGAGCTAGAGAAGACTTGGAAATATATCCAGAAGACCCCCGTTCCAGTGTTGAATGCATGACACCAAAATCGCCACGTGTACAGGAATCACAAGACACAAAACACATAGAAGTCCAAAGGACAGTGTGAAATGCACAGCTCTCTTATCGCGCCTTCAGCGTGAATTTCAAGATGATCCATCCTCCAGAACAATGAGCCACACATGGGCCTCTGAACAGGTCTTTACTAACACTGCTTTAGAGCTCTTTGACTTTAGTAGATTCCTGGATAGCCAGCCCAGTCGTAAATGCAAGGTCATTAGGCTGGTTAGAAATACGTTAAAGACAATGGATCTATTTCCTTTCCTGAGAACCACAACTAACAAAGCAACCCCAATTGTGTTAAGTCCGAAAGTGAATGTGTGAACGTCAAGCATGAGTGCTGTGGTTGAATGGTCTTTGCTCAGGCCTTTCAACAATGGAGCAGGATTGTTTATATTCTAAGGAACGACAGCAGTTGGCGTCCATAACTGGACGCAGGTGCGTTAAAAGTGCCAAATCTGATCAAAAAAGTCACGGCTGTAGCTTATTATTCAGACTTTTAAACACTCTTTCAGGCTGTTGTTAGTGTTGGAACAAATGCAACAAAAAAAAAAACCCACATGCTTTTCAACAGTGAGCTGAAACAGCCAAAGATGTTTAGCCAAGAGCAGATAATCCATCTTTGTTGAAATATCAAGATATAATAATTGAAGAAACTGCTTTGATTATGGCTCGAAAAAAAATCTATATATATACAGTATACCCTTTTGGCCATGGTGAAATTTTTCTTTGCCCCAAGATGATAACAATTCTCAATATCTTTCAGGGGTCTACCCCCTTGACATGGAACTAGTGTGCCAGATTATTTAGCAATCAAACTGACAGAAGCACTTTTTATTCAAGATAAAAGCTTCCTACCTTGTAAGGCTGTTGGAGGCCGGTTGCTGGATGTTAACACAAGGCACATTGTGTTAACAACGTGCCTTGTGCCTCACTGAAGCCTGCCATGCCTCGCAGGTTCTTGACGTAAGGACGACGTAAGTTGCTTCGGGAAATTGCCATTTGCTGTAACTTCCTGCGCTGGGTACAAAGCCATAACCTGTTGAGCCACTGCAGCCAAACTGAACTGACACGGGAGCTGAATGTAGAATTTAAGGCTTAGGGAGTTATAGAGCCTGTGTGATCATGTATATGATTCTGACACTGATTGAAATGTTAGGCCCGAGGCAGAGCATGGATGGATTTCCAACTGGATCATAAAGAAATTATGATATATTTAACACCTATTTAACTACATTAAAATGATTATATCAATAAATATTCACTACCCAGAAATTGAGAATATCAACCTTACGCTGTAGTAGGCTGTTCTATTATGATAATGAAAGTATAAATGCAGGAAGAGCTATGAACAAGTAATGTCAAATTGGTGACTTGAGAGTCCAAAAAGGCAAAACATCTAACGTAGAATGAGACATATAGGAAGACGTAGTTTGCAGCACCTGCCACCTACCACTTCTGTGCCACAACGCTTCAGTGCCATTTCACATTTTTCTCTCCCTCCGCAGGTGCCAAGACGGACGGGGCCCGCATGTCGGACAGATCGGGAACACATGTGGGACGGGAACACGTGAGGGCAGACACGCGGCTTGTAATGAGCATCAATCTAAACAAGCGCTACCGATCGGTTTGAAGTACGCAAGTATCTGCAGGTGGACTCTGACATCATGCGCTCAAGATCCACCGAGATAAGTGTGTGTGTCTTAAGTGTGTGGATGTGCACTTATTTTCAAGGCCCGACAGCTTAAAACACCAGAGCAGTGCGAGTGAAATTGTGTGACTGGAAATAATTCATTCAATTTATAATTTTTTGAATAATTTCTTTATATAAATAAATAAATAAATAAATAAATACTGAAATTTATTTTGATTTCTCTACTTATTTTCCACTTTTAGGTTTGATATTTAAAAATGTCGAAACAATGTTCAAAGTCTGTCCGAGACGAGAGTGTGTGCTAACAAATAGCTGTAGCAGAAGCTCAGGAGGACGAGTGGGTCGTCTAGTAAGAATTGAGAATTGTTTTGAGCCCCGGCGTGTGATG
Source organism: Zeus faber (assembly GCF_960531495.2). Lineage (NCBI taxonomy): Eukaryota > Metazoa > Chordata > Actinopteri > Zeiformes > Zeidae > Zeus > Zeus faber. The sequence goes on from NC_137189.1 coordinate 3,078,411, forward strand.
TGTCTTTGAGCAAGACGCCTAACTGCTCCCCATATGGCCCACTGCTCCTAGATACATCAGTTACTAGGATGGGTAAATGCAGAGAAATTGCATATTTCCCTGTTGTGGGACTAATAAAGGTATAAAACAACCCCAGTGTGTGCCCCCATGTATTAAAAAGAAGCCGCAACTTTGGGTTCGAGCTAATTTGCATCTGAGCCCAGTTGAACTCAGCTACTTTTGGGAAACCCAGCTTGAGCCTTACGGACATACCTGTTTCTGATTAAGTTCTGTGATCAGATCTGAACAGAACTAAAAACAGATAGCTGACTTCAATAATGCATTTGGGATAGAGGAAACGGGATGATGGATAGCTGGTGTCAAACCCGCTCTTTCCTCAAATGTAAGGCAGCGAGATAAGAGCTGACCTGTCAATATAATTGACCTCTTGCCAGAAAGCGAACGTGTGTTTCCATTCAGTAAGTGAAGTAAGCAGATGTATTGAACGGCATTCGGGCAAAGTTCCACGGAGATAAACAGGAAAATTAGAATGAAATGAGAGAACCGTCTGGATAATTGTTCCCATTAAGTTTAGATTTTGACTTTATCTCACTCCCATTGGGACGGAATAAAAGCCCCAATCCATCTTGGTTGTTTTTCCAGCCGTGATATCATGTTGACATTTGCCATTCATGTAAGCTGTTCCATGGTTTCATTTGGAGGGAGGAACCATGACTGGGCAATTTGTTATCTGAATGAACTTTAAAAAGAATGCCTATCATAAAAATATTCATCTGCACTCATGAAATCAGCATAAATAAAAGTATCAGGGGTAATCCCTTGAAATACTGTTCTACTCAACTTGTAGAACAATTGTGTGTGTGTGTGCGTAGAAAGGTTGAGTGAAGGAAGTGACGATATGGTCATACGTATGTATGATTTGAAAATTGGAAATATAAATACATTCTACTGATTTAAAAAATAAAATTGAAAAATATTTTTAGACTTTTCAAAGTTGGAATTTTGTTACCCATATTTCTTGGCCCCCAAGCCACAATTAGAGACTTGGCAGCTGCTAAGTTTTGTCTATGCCTTGATCGGCCTGTCTATCGTCTCGGTTGGTGCCATACATCTCTGCCAGATCTATCCATCACCGTCTCGATATGTATCAATCGCCCTGGGCAAGATTGCTTTTTTATCACCAATTTAATCAGCCCTGACAGTTTAATCATAGATTAAATACGCCCAGACCAACATTGTGATTTGGCTTGGTGAACGTGCATGTGCATAGGCATTTCTGCACGTAATTCTTTTCTGCATGTTGTTTGTCTAATATGAATGTTTAATACTCTGCTGCCTATTTAAAAGTGATCACGGCAGAAAAGGTCTTTATGTCCAGTAGTCCTAAATCAGAACTCATGACAGCAGTCGGAAAAGACATTTCTTTTAAGAATAGAAAACCGAAATAAAACAACACTGGTGTAATTTCCCTCCAGGTGGTGGCAGAGTGATTCAGGCACATGGCTGGCTCCACTGGGCTGAATGTGCACGTGAGGAAGGCAAGCCCCAGCAGCACCAAGATCCAGAGTGTGACAATTAGCCCTCATTTCCTGACCGTGGGGCATTACAGTCGGATCTGCTCAGGATCACAGTTATGATGACGATGATGTAACGGCATCAAGCTCGCACCTATTATTGCAATCCAGCCCCGCTCCTCCGTGCCCCACAGCTGTGGAAAATAAAGATAAGCTGTTTGGTTTGTTAGCGTGATCCTGCAGGCGGTAGCGGGCAGCAATGAAGAGCTTGTGCCTCGACTCAATCATCTGAAGTCAGCGCAACGCCGCATGGACTGTGACATCATGACTCTGGACTGTGACGTCACAATACAAGGCTGTGACATTACGAAACAGGACTGTGACATCACAACATAGGACTGTGACATCAGGAGACAGGAATGTGATATCCCGACACAGGACTGTGACATCACGAAACAGTATTGTGATATCATGAGACAGGATTGTGACATCACGACACAGGTCCGTGACATCACAACACAGGACTGTGACATCAAAACAGGACAAAAAGCAATTCTAGTAAGAAAAAAGTGTCAGATATTTAGCTATCTGTTTAAGAACATATTTTAAATTCAATTTAACAGAATAACAGAACATTCGATGGCAACAGAATCAGAAACTTGAGGTTTGGAAGGTCGAGTTACTCAGATAAAGGTGTATTTTTGAATTTGTGTGTCATTTTCATGTGTATGGGATCCATGTTTGGTGCATCTCGCTGACATAAGCTGCTTTCTCACATGCACTGCAACCCTGAAATTATCCGGACATTGTCCAGAGTTCATGTGTGGAAGCAGCTCTAGACTCTTGAGTTTGATCCTGCACGTGAACTGGTCAATTTCTCATCCCTAAAATACAAGAAAACAGAAGAGAAACAGGAAATAAATTTGCTGCAGATCAGAGCTTTGACATGTGGAGACAGAGGTTGTGTATTCTGCAGGCCTGCCTATGTCTGGCAGCCCGTCTCGGCCAGAGTGCAGTGACGCATTTGAATTTTCATCGTGAAAAACTGTCTGAGCGGGACACAATTCTTCATTAGAGGATTTATTTTTTATATGTTTGGACGCCATGGCAAATTTCGTCACCGATCGGCAATCTTTGCTTACATAATAACTGGCTGCCCAAGAAGCTTCTCTATGAAACCACCATGTGTCACAGTGACACTTTATGGAGAGGACATTCAAGGAAGTGTTGAAATGGCCATGTTTGTTACTTTTGGTAAATCTGGTCTTTATATTTAAACTTACCCAGACATGCACACGCTCAAGCCTTCTGGCTGATAAAATGTGGTCTTTTCAAGGTATCTAGAGAAAAATCCCTGGAACACCAGCAGTGTTGAGGCAAAACTGTTGTTCATTTTGACTGATGACTACTTTGGTGATATTGCCTTTCCAGGCACGGTCGCCCAGAGGTGAAATGCAGTAGTGGAAAAAGTATCCTCCCCCTCCCCCTCCCCCTTCCTCCTGTCCTCTTCCTCTCCTCCTCCTCTGATCTGCACTGCTCCCGCCGTCTGAATATGGAAGTTCCTGGAAGTGAATGGAAAGAGTCTTGAAATGATATCATGTGTAAAGACAAATGTCTGAGCATCTGTATCACACTTCACTTGACGGCACGTAGCACCCCCCACCCCCACCCCAGGACCCCCATCCACCACCCGCCACACCCTGCACCTAGCTCTTCCTTGGTCCTGCAGGGTGCTATGCTGCCTCCTGATGGTGGCTGTAGGACTGGTCGGATTATTTTACTCCAAAGTTACATGTTTCCTACATCATTGCATACAGAAAACATATTTTCTTGATAATTTGAAATCATTTCAGTTGTTATTATCACTTTAATGGACTCAATTATTTTAGAAACTTAAACATTGAACATGAACATGACATGGAAGTGATACTTAATGATTTTAGAGATAAATAACTGAAGTCTGTTCGATGCATGGAGGGGGCCTTGAAGTAGTGAACCAGGAAACTGACAGGATTGCCAACGGTAAAACACATCTCAATACATTTTTATGTCCATTATTCCATTCCATTAAAAAAGTAGAATATAGAATATATTTAAAAAAAAAAACATAGAATAACTTAAGGAAGTATCAAGTTCATATTCACATTCAAGTTGATATCGAAAATGAAATTTATGTCATTAACAATTTTATTCGTTCAAGCACTTTTCACACATTTTCATCCACATAGACCGTGGTCAGTAACAAAGAAAAACATAGAAAGGACAATCTTGCCTGTCATTTTAAAAACTCTAACTTGGACCGTGTAAGTGAACGGGTTTGTCCATCCAAGGCAGTTCGATGGAGTTGAGTCTTCAATAATAACACATCTTCTAATAGTAAAGACATGTGACATGTGAGTATAACAGAAAGCAGGATGGCAGTCCTGCAGGTGAGAGACATATATTTAACATCATGACAGATGCATTTCCAAAATACGGTCAACCTGCTTCTCCTTATTCACCTCAATCAATCAAACAACTATTTAACCAATCACTGACATCGCCAGACTAAGATTCAATTATTTAAATAACTTATTCATTTGAGTGGATCTGTTAACAATTAAAGTCACTCTTCTTGCCACCAGCTTTAACTCACTGTATTTCAATGTTGATATTTAGGTATTTACTACAGCTGTGACCTTGTGTAAACCTCAGTTTAGCGTCACTGACTCAAATCATCAAAAAATAAAATACTTACTCACAAATTGCATAGCGGCAATGTTTTAATAAAGCAGAAAGCGTTTTTTCTGTTGTTGTGGCTCGACCACGACATGCAGCCGACCTATATTTGTCATTAATCCTAATTGGGGCTCCATAACTGATAATAACGCTGTTCCAACCCAGTAGCGCAACCATTTATATTGGATGAGTGGACTGCGCAATCTTTGGAGTCCAGGAAAAGTGGACATTGCCAGCTATGACTCATTAAATACTCCCAGCCTGCTTTGCCGCGTTACCGTGGTTGCCGAGAACCCAATACTCTGAGAAAAACAGGACTGTAATTAACTAATTTTTAAAAAATGGTGCCAGTCTTTTTACAGTAGTGGCCCTTTGTGCCCATTCAGATTTAGGGGATATTAGCTGATGCCTCATCCAGAGTGACTTTAAATAATACTCCACAGGTAAAAGGTTGGAGGGTTTCACCCAAGAGCGCTTTAACCGGTTCAGGGTCTGTTGCTTTAAGGACATTTAAGACGGAGATACAGTCTCTACTATTCCATTTTGTAACGAAAATAAGGAGAAGGAGAAAGAACGGAAAGGCAAGGCAAAAAAGGCAGGAGAAGAAGAAGAACAGAGGATGAAGAATAAGTAGAAGATTGATGAGGGGAAAGAAGAGGAAATAGGAGATGAGGAAGAAAAGGAAGAAGATGAAGTACAAGAAACTACAAGATGAAAAATTGGAAATGGAGGAGCAGCTACATTCATTCCGGTTATCACTAAGACTGATCTCTCTTTTTCAGATCTCTGACCGCTCATCCAGTCGCTGGTGCGTTAATAATGGTGATACTCTATTCCCGTGGGTTCATTCAAAGGGGAAAGTACTGGTGAGATGTGGTCTCTGCTGTTTTTTCTTTTTTTACTCTGAGAATTCTCTACATTCCTCAGGTGGTTGACAGAGCCTTGCATCCCCCTCCTCACTCCCCCTGCCCTCCATCCCATCCCTTTCCAATTGCCACGTAGCAGAGCCAGACGATGCTTGGTTCTGCTTATCAACAAGCCCCGCTGATTTGTAAAAGATTGCGTCCCGATACATGAAATCGAAATCGAGCGGTGGGTCGTCATGGCCCTCAACAGCATGCTCACGTTCCTAGTTTCAGGAAAACCTCTAAATTTGCTTAAAATCGATGTAAGTGGAAATGGGTGGTTTACCTTAAACAGCTTTAAGGATTCTTTAGGACATACAAAGAGCACAACCCCATTAGAACCTCATTATTAAAAATAACACACAGGGATTTTGTCAATACCCAAACCAAAGTATATTTATAGAGTAGATACAAAATATACAATATCTAACAAATTCCAAGGAACATGGGGAGGATTTTATAAGTAAGTTAGACTCCCCCATTTGTTATTAGCCGTGTCCATAGTGTTACATGTTGTATACATATCATCATTGTAATTAATATTATCCATATACAGAAATATCTTACTATATTCATATTTGTATTTATACCCAATCAATACTTAGCCCCTCTCGTCTTTTTGTAATTTATCTTTTATTTATTTAATTATTTTTAGTTGTTTAATAATTACATGTTATATGCTATTTGGCTGTCTGCCCTACAGTGCACCAACTTTTGCCAAGACAAATTCCTTTTATATGAAAATGTACTTTGACAACTGAACAGATTCTGATTGTCATTCTGATTCATCCCCACACATTTTCTTTTGCCGGTGGAGGTCAGCGCTCAAAAATCTAGTGTTGACGAGCGCATGCTTGAAATTCACCTGAGGAATTGATCAAGCGAAGATCTGTCAGTCGGCTGAGGAACGTTCCAGACGCCTCGTCCAAAGCGTCTCCTCCTCTAGTTAAACAACGGCAATAAGGAGACGTCGGTCCAACGGTCACCTGCTCAAATGCGTGCACTCAGTCTTAAGTCTGAAATGTTTGGATTACCTTGAAGCACAATGAGAAGCTGCAGCAGAAAGGGAGTAAAAAAGTGTTTCTTAGTGATAAAGTGGCTGTGCAACATTTTAGGGTTAGGTTAGACCTAGGGTAAAAAATAAGCGAACCTATCCTTTTACACAGCCTTCCACTCAACGATGGCTTGACACTTAACCAATAAAGACTCTTTCTCTCACTATCGACCGGCCGGCCGTCCCTTCCTCTGTTATGTTTGTCAGAGACCACCACATTTCACCAGGAGACAGTATACTTTTTTCGGCTCTGCTGACCCTTTCTTGGATTATATAATGAGGCAGGAATTCCTTCCACTGTCGGCGAGACTTCGTGTCATCTCAACAGCTTGGAGTGACGCAGCAGGACCCTCCCCCTCTATCTCTGGATGATCTCACCCGGATCGTCTTCCTCCTGCAGACATGTCCGTTTGGGTGAGAGCTGTGGTCTCCGAATACGAGCCTAAATATAACTTGTTAACCAACAGCCGAGGTATCATCGCTTTGGCGTGATTTCGGTGGTGGTGGAAGCGCTAAGACCTTTTACTTGTGTATAAATACCCTGACACAAAACAACTCTTGTAAACGGGAAAGCACATTTAGTTTCACAAATATGCGATCCTTAATCAACAGTTTGAAAGATCCAGACCCTGTGTTGACCGTGATCCAGACATTAAGTGTAGGAAAATGCGTATTTACTTTGAAATTAAATTGAAGTTGAATATCTGCAAAACTGAATAAAGTACTGAAGTACATATTCTTTTAAAATGTACTTAAATACAGTAACTAAGTACTTGTCCTTCTTTACTTTTCACCACTGGATTTCAGTGCAGTTTTTTTCGCAGCTTGTTTGTTTATACTGTAAGTCGACTGCAGGAATCTGGTCAGGAACCTTCAAACAGCACATTGGCTTTAAAGGCAAAAAACATTTATGATTTATTGAATCACAGTTTTGGATTTTAAAAGCCTGTTTTACAGGCCAACTAAACGCATAAAAATCCCATACACCGACGCTGTCGTTTGTGTATTTCTTTTTTACCTCTGCTTTGCCAAAGATGTCTTCTTTGGCAAATGAAGATATCTGCAAATAATGACGAATCAAGGTGATCCTGCTTGACAGGACAGGAAGGAATCATCTATTTGTGTGTGTGTGTGTGTGTGTGTGTTTGCATGTGCAAGCATTTTACGATCTGGAAAACTGTTTATTACAGTGTACACTCATTGGGTATATCAAGATAGAGATGAATCCAACAGTAAGATTTGGTGGAAAAAGCTGAAGCCAGCAGGCATGTATGGTTCATTTTTTCCAGTGATAAATTCTGGGCTGAAGGAGCACTAGCCAGCATGACCCTCAACCACCTGCAGCTTCAGACTTTTTACCCGTTCCTTCTGTTACGCCGCCATCGAGAAAAGTTTTACATAGTTTCACTCCCTTCTCCCTCTCCCTCTCCCTCTCTCTCTCTCTCTCTCTCTCTCTCTCTCTCTCTCTCTCTGTCTCCCCCCCCCCCCCCCATCTTCCTGTCTGTATCATTCAGCACTACTTGGGGTACATGCAGTGATAGTGACATCACCTCACATTTACGGGCCAAGAAGGCAGTTGTTTTTGTTTTTTTCTTGCCTTCCAGAGCACATCTGCAAGGTATTGGGAAATAGTTCGGGGGGGGGGGGTGCTGTTGAGCGGCAACATGTGAAGACATGTGAAGACATTTTCAGAGCTCTGCACAGGGTTTGTAAATGTTTAATAATTAATCATTACATTTCGCGCAAATCACACCACTCGTCTGAATCAGGTTAACTCTAAACGCGACGACCTAGAATCTAGACAACACAGGGGATAACTGCTGGGATCATCGTCATAGAGGAGGGTGCTTGAAAAGGCCGTGACGGAGCTGCTGAAAGATGCACTGGGCTTGGACTACATTTCCGACTCTCGATCGGGCTCACAGAAGTCTACAGCCCAGGCCAAAGAACGGCGAATCTCCAAGACCAATCGTTGTCAAGTGTCCATACTATCAGGAGAAAGTTGACCTTCTCCACGAGGCATCAAGCGCACGCCCCATTTTACACAATGGCAAGCTGTGGCAGATCCGCCTGCCACAGCCTCCAATGTGGCATTTTCAGGGCCCTCCGGCACAGAGACACAGACCATGGAGTAGAAAAACACTAGTTTATCGTCGAGAGTGGGCTAGGTGGAACCAGCCCGGAGCAGATGTACAACAAGGACTCCTCTCCTGTGTGTGGGGGGGGATGGGGATTTTACCTGTTGCTCGTTGATTGGTCTAACAGGCAACAGGCGTACAGCCACGCTGATCCTGGGCCCAATTACCTAGACCCAAGACAGGTGTGGCTGCAAAACAACCACATCATCCCCACACCACACAAGCGTATCCTCATTTACCCGGATTTAACTTTTGATATCAGGAAGGTAAGAGGATTGCTACGTAGCTGCTCTGATGTCAAGTTCGGCATTGTGATCCTGGCTACTCTCAAAATAACCTTGCTTCTTGGAGAACAAGTTTCATTTGGAGATCCAGTTGAGGCCAAAGACTATGTCGTGAACACCTTCAAAATACCGGAAGAAGTGAATGGCGGGGCTAGTGGCTAGCAGAACATTCAAGGCACATTCAAGGAGCTTTTTGACTGTAATTTCAAACCTATGTTGGAACGCACTAAATTGGACCTCAGCTGTTTGAGTACTCTGCCCATCTCTCTAGCAGGATGCATTAATGTAGTTAAAATGACTATTACATTTACATTTACATTTAGTCATTTGGCAGAGGAATCTGCCTAGATTCCTCTATCTATTCCAAATTATTCCCTTTTTTATTTTTTTTACCAAAATCCTTTTTCCAAGGCTTAGACCGGCATATATCATCGTTGATATGGAACAAGACAAATCCTAGAATGGGGAAAATGTTCCTTGAAAGGACTAATTCAGAAAGGGGATTGGGTCTACTTAATTTCCTCTGTTATTACTGGACAGCTAATGTCTGAAAGATGACATACTGGATTACAACGTTTTCAGATGATGAGGGCCCACTGTGGAGCAACATGGGACTGCACGTCCACCTCACCCCTTTCTTAAATTACGGCCCTTCTCCTTTTGGACACTAATTTAAATTCATCCCATTTGAGAGTCCAGCTCTCGCCGCAGAGGCACGGCCTCCAGAACCTGCTCTGCACTCGCCCCCTGGTCCGACGGCACCCGCACTCCGTGGGCGAGACACAGAGCCAGCATCGCGCTGAACGCAGTTGAGTGTACGACACACACAAACAACTGCAACATGAATAAACAACAAGGAAAGGACAGAAAAAAAACGCCATTAGGCTTGAACAAAAACAGAGAAAGAGAGAGAGAGAGAGAGAGAGAGAGAGAGAGAGAGAGAAAGAGAGAGAGAGAGGCAGATTTTTCTAACCCCTGTGTCTTACTGGGAACTCCAAAGAATTCTTATCAATATGGGATTTCAAACGTCACTGAAGTCTAAGTGAATGCATGCTTTTCTTTTTCCTTTTTTAATAAGCGGGAAAAACAATAATACAATAATGTTTATGTAGCTGGGCTGGAAAATATTCCGTCCACCTTCGGCGACTGGAAAACCCTGCTGTTAATAACAAAAGGCCTGGCATCAAAGTTGACAGGGCGTCTGCGATAAAAACGTTTCCTCTCCATTGTGAATGAGTGCTCACACATTCAGAAGAATGTAGTCATAACACACATTAGGATTCATCACGTCACATGTCAGATATTAAGATGTTTTAATACGCAGTTTAAATATATACTTTATTTGTATTTAAAGTTTATATTGGATATAATTATTCATGAGGTACCCCTTTGGACTAACAAACCGTTGTTATAGAATTACAGTGTATTTAAAATAGTTTCCTATAGTTTAATACCAATTACTACAACACTATTAAAAGGCAAGTGAAAAAAGCTGTGACCCACTTTTAAAAGTGTGTACTGGGCAGGGACCGATGCCTTGATGTTAATAACAGGGTTCACAACGAGAGGAACAGCAAAACGCCTTTGATAGTTCGACTATCCAGCGTGTTTCCAGCTTGACTTTGCATAAGGACGGGAATTCATACAGTGTATGGGGGCCATTCCGAGGAATGGGTTTTAAAAGCCCTCCGTGATGACTGCACCAGTCCAATCCATTCATGAGATGGGGTGACCTCATTTTGGCCGCCGCTCTCATGACTTTGTGTAATCTGTTCGTGTTTGAGCCATATAACGGAGTCTGAAATGTAATGACCTTGATCTAAAGGGACAAGAATGAGACCCGAACAGGAGTGCGTTGGGTTGATGTGTCGGACAGCTCGCCTGTTAATACTAATCAACAGTTAATGTTAATACTAAACGCCTAATTGCATGACCACAGTTAATCTGTTTACCAGCGCTGATCCATGAGGTCACTTTCACTCCCTCGTTGGAAACAGAGGATCATTTCATTTTAATCTAAAATCAAGTAGAATTGGATCATCATCAGCTCATGTCTCTAAATGGCTCAGCGATGCGGTCCCTTTGAGTAGAGATTGGCTTGACGCACTGTAACTAAAAAGTCACAGGTTCAAGATAGAAAACACTTGCATATAAATTGCTCTTGTTAGATAATCACCTAAAACGGTAATGATACATCAAGGAATATTGTGCCAAAGTAGGAAGACATGTTGACTCGCTCAGTGAATGTTCCCTGAATGTTATGTTCAGTCTTCTGATTGAACATAACAACATAACGAGATCAAGACAGCGGCAGCATCTCAGTCTGTTGTTCTTCTGAGGACATCACATTATTCATTAAAAACACTGACCTGCTGGCGGAACGGTTGTCTCCCCTCCAAGAAGGGATTAAAACTATACAAAACTGTTGTTCATCCATCACCTTAAAAGCACTGCCGTCTTCATTGCCTTTTCCATTCATTCCAAGATTAGTTATCATAGGATGTCTGTTTTTTTGCGGGGGCTTTTTGGAACTACTTGAGGGGATAATTCAGTGTTTGGCTCATTCCTTGTGTCAAATCCATTTCAAAATATTCCAGCAGAGTATGTGTTTACATCCAGTGAAGCCTTCCAAAGGGCAACATTGTAGGTGCCGAATAGTTCACATACAGGCACACGCTGACCGTGAACAGCTTCCAGGAGAGATGATGAAGGGGGATTCCTTGGCAGGTTTGGCTCAAAAGACCAAATGCATTGATACCTGCAATGCATAATTAAGATGTGTATGATATATTAAGATTTTTTTTTTCAATTTGTCCGATGTTCTCCTGTCCAAACCACAATATCCAGTTATAATTGCACTCCTATATTATTTTCCGGGTTTACCTTTCCAGACCACCGTTTTCATCTGGAGCTCAAATATTCAATAGGAGCTGACAAACGGAAATTCCTCAGAATGCATAATTCTGCCAAATCTAGCAACCTACTGATGGTGGCACTCTACCTAACAGAGAATATTTTGCTATAACCCTACTTTAAAACAAGCAAAACAAAAAACAAAAAGCGGGTCCAACGATCTGTCTCCCGGGAATTTCACCTGCACACAAGCTACTGTAGTCCCAGATGAAAACAAGTGTCTATCACTGATGAGCCAGGACGCCCAGATGTTACAAATCATTATACCCCAAGTATTTATACATGACTGTCATTCCACTCAGATTTATGAATGTTAACCCGAGTCAAGCTATGCTTTTTACGCCCCACTCCCAGTGCTTTCGGAAGGGGGTGGTTTAGTGACTCACCCTACAATATGTTACAGACCACAAGGTGTCAATGTTTATGCATGTATCTGTAGTCATGCTCGATTTTATGTCCACATGTTTGTTCCTTAGTTTTAAGTATTGTATTTGAGTTTGAGGTCTGTTCCTTTCACTTATGCAGACTGCTGTAGTGGTAAACGGAACCAGAGGGTTCCTGCTAAATGCCCCTGAGCCGATGAACAACATGAACAAGACTGTGTGTGGATGTTGAGGAGAGACACACTTAAAATGAACAATTGATTTCAGTCAGTTGAAAATACGCAGCTCAATTAAATCAACTTGAGAACTGGAGCTTCTAGACGACCTCTCTGCAGAGTTGGGTGGAACTTGATACTGGTGGAGATGGGAGCCGATAATGGCGGAGAATAGGACCTGCTACTGGAGGACCTGATGGGGTGGAGATAGGACCTGATGGGAGGGGATGGAGCTTGATAATGGGGGAGATGGGACCTGATACTAGAGGAGATGGGACCTGATACTGGAGGAGATGGAGCCTGATACTGAGGGAGATGGAGCCTGATACTGAGGGAGATGGGACCTGATTGGTGGAGAGGGGGACTGATACTGGAAGAGATGGAGCCTGATACTGGGGGAGATGGGACCTGATTGGAGGAGATGGGACCTGATACTGGAGGGGATGGGACCTGATACTGGAGGAGATGGGACCTGATACTGGAGGAGATTGAGCTTGATACTAGGGGAGATGGGGCCTGATTGGAGAAGATAGGACCTGCTCTCGATGCGCGTGGCGCTTGTCACTGGGGAGGTGGGCTTTGGGTGGGGGGGCCGTCTGCCGTCCTCTGTTCTATGGGCCGCATGCTCGGCGGCCGGTGGCTGACCAGGGGTCTGATGGGGGCGCGGAGTAGCCCGGCCTACGTTGATCTGGTTGAGCTTTGCCTATCTCTCCCAGTGCCCAAACTCATATGAGCTATGTGGGTGGGGATGTGGCAGACGGCTGCAATCTTGCCTGTCACGCTCCCGCCCCGACGTGCATCTCGTCCGTACTGAAATTTGAATCCCCCTCATATTAGCCTAGAACACATACACTTGCACACCAGACCAGGGTCTGCGGGGCGCGAATGATTCGGGTTTCGACTTGCTTGGATGACTCGCACCCCCACACACTGCAATTAACTGCAATTGCCAACAGCACACATTGAGCACTGGGGTTTTCTGGACACACATTGAGCATTGGGGTGTTCCGGGATGGTGGGCCCCCTGCCGGCTGGGCTTGAGTCCTGGCGGTTTGTGCCTGGTGGCTTAAGGTGTGCTGCGACCTGGTGGGGCGACAGAGAGCGCTGCCTGGTGCCTTCTGGGGCCCCTGGGGGGCTGCTTGCTGCTGTGGGTGTGCGTTGGGGTGCAGGGGCGGCTGTCGGCCTTTGCTCTCTGCGGTGGGTGCCCCGGGTGCCAGGGGTGGTGGAGGGCAATATATCTGGTGGCCTGCTGGCCTCAGCGGGGGCTAACATCCGGGTGCCCTGAGCTGAGCACACTCTGCTACGTGGATGGGCGCTCTGGGTTCGTGGCCGGGTGGGGCGTGGGCTGTATGTGTGCTTCCCTGGAGTGTGTGGTCTCCTTGTGCTCCCTGGGACTGGGTTATGCTCCTCAGGGCCGGGTGTGGGGGTTGCTCCATGGGCTTCCGGCTTCTCCGGGGGCCCGGGGGTCTTCTGTGGCTGTGATGCGGGGTGCTCGGGGCTATCCTACAACTGTGGGGTGTCAGCTGTGGAGCTCGGCGGGGAAGGCTTCATGGCCCTTTCCGCTGCTTGGAGGTGCCATGACCTTATACACCAGAACCAATTGGGATAAGTCCTGTACACTCACCGGTGGACACACACACACACACAAACACACACACTCCCACACACTTCCACACACAGGCTTTGAACGCACCCCAGCACCCTCCTGGTTACATTCATCTCCTTTCCTCCCTCATTTACTGCTATAACGATGACAGGAAGAGTTCACATGCCCAAAGAGAAGATAGGACCTGATACTGAAGGGGATGGAGCCTGATACTGGATAAAGTGTGGTTTAGGTGAGAGCACAATCATACAGAAAGCCCACAAAAAGCCACCAACAGTATACAGTACATACTTAAACTGCACTAACTCTGTCACGACCAGAACTGGGAGAGACCCAAACGCACGACACAGGAAGACGGAAGGCAGGCAAAGGATGTTTTTAAGCCGGGACGGTGGAGCTGGCCGGGGGGACCCGGTCGGGTGGGGATGGAGCAGAGCAGGGCAGGGATGATGACCAGGAGATGGGGTCCAGGATCCGGGTGGAGAGACGGGGAACCAGGCTGGATGGAGATGGGCGGGCAGCCTTGGTCGACGAGCGGAGACAGGCAGGTAAGACTGGGTCGACGAGAGGAGACAAGCAAGTAAGGGGAAGACGAGACATAAACTAGGAACTAGGAATAGGCACTAGGAAGTTGGAAGAGAGCCAATAGCGATACAACTCAAAGCTAGTTGACGGTCTGGCAAGGAATGACTAGGAAGCTGGGACTAAATACTGTGCAGGTAATTGATCCCAGGTGTGTGCAATCAGGCTTGAGTAGGGAGCTGCAGATGGGGCAAGGGCGGCCTATAGTGGCGCTGGGAGGCCGTGGGCCTAACAGTATCCCCCCCCCACTACGGACGCCCCTTGGTGGACACCTGGAGCCAGAAGGGCGAGTTCGGTTGAAATCCCCGATGAGGGAGGCATCCAGGATCTGTCTCCGGGGGACCCAGGAGCGTTCCTCCGGGCCGTATCCCTCCCAGTCCATGAGGTACTGGAAGCCCCTCCCCCGGCACCGCACGTCCAGCAGGCGCCACACTGTGTAGGCTGGGTGGCCGTCGATGATGCGGGGGGGGTGGTGGGGCCTCGGCGGGGAGGGAGAGAGGGCTGGAAACCACCGGCTTAAGCAGGGATACATGGAAGGTAGGGTGGACACGGAGGGAGGGAGGGAGACGGAGGCGTACGGCACAGGGGTTGATGATTGACTCAATGGGAAAGGGGCCAACATACCGGGGAGCGAGTTTTCGGGGGTCCACCTTTAGGGGCAAGTCCTTTGTGGAGAGCCATACCATCTGTCCGGGGACGTATGTGGGTGCGGACGCACGGTGCCGGTTCGCCTGCCGCTGGGACCTGGCAGAGGCCCGGAGTAGGGCAGAGTGGGCCCTCCTCCACGTCCTCCGGCAGCGACCAATGTGGGCCTGGACAGAGGGTACGGCGATCTCAGCCTCCTGGGCAGGGAACAGCGGGGGCTGGTAGCCCAGAGAGCATTGGAAGGGCGACAGGCCGGAGGAGGCGTTCACCAGGGTGTTGTGGGTGTACTCGGCCCATTGCAGCTGGTCGCTCCAGGAGGTGGGGCTGGTGGTTGTCAGGCAGCGGAGCATGGCCTCCACCTCCTGGTTCGCCCGCTCCGTCTGGCCGTTGGTCTGGAAACCGGAGGAGAGACTGACCTGTGCCCCCAGGGCCGAGCAGAAGGCGCGCCAGACCTGGGAGGTGAACTGGGGTCCTCTGTCCGACACCACGTCTGCCGGGATGCCATGGCGGCGGAACACCTCGGCCACCAGCAGGTCTGAGGTCTCCCTCGCCGATGGTAGTTTGGGCAGGCCGAGGAAGTGGGCCGCCTTAGAAAAGCGGTCCACCACCGTGAGGTAGTGTTGCCCCGGGATGGTGGAAGACCGGTGACGAAGTCCAGGGCGATGTGGGACCAAGGACGAGTCGGGATGGGTAATGGGCGGAGGAGGCCGGAGAGGGGTCGGGTGGAGGTCTTGGACTGGGCGCAGGTGGGACAGGCCGAGGTGAAGGACCGGGTGTCAGGGAGCAGGGTCGGCCACCAGAAGTGCTGGCGGACGACGGCCAGGGTGCGAGTGATCCCGGGATGGCAGCTGAGGCGGGAGGCATGGGCCCACTGCAGAACCTGGGAGCGTGCGGAGTCAGGGAAGAACAGGCGGTTAGGGGGTCCGGTACCTGGGTCGGGCTGGTGCTCCTGCGCTTGGGTGACGAGGGACTCGATCTCCCAGGTGTGTGTGGCAAGGCAAGGCACGGCACAGGGGTGGAAGGATGGGTTCAGGATCCCCTGTCTTCTCCTCTGGTGCAAACACACGGGACAGGGCGTCAGGTTTGGTGTTCTTGGTTCCTGGGCGGTAGGATAGAGAGAAGTTAAACTGGCCAATAAACAACGCCCACCTGGCCTGCCGGGAGTTGAGCCGCTTCGCCGTCCGGATATAGGCCAAGTTCTTATGATCGGTCCAGACGACGAAGGGGTGGATTGCTCCCTCAAGCCAGTGGCGCCATTCCTCCAGGGCTAGTTTGACGGCCAGTAGTTCCCGGTTACCCACATCATAGTTGCGCTCGGGTGGGGTGAGCCTGCGGGACAGAAAGGCACAGGGGTGGAACTTACCATCGGTTGGGGAGCGCTGAGAAAGTACTGCTCCTACCCCCATGTCTGAAGCGTCCACCTCTACCACGAACTGGAGGTTGGCGTCGGGCTGGGCTAGGACTGGGGCCGAAGAAAAGCGGCTCCTGAGGTCGAGGAACGCAGCCTCGGCCGCAGGTGTCCACTTGAAGGCCACTGCGGTGGAGGTAAGGGCTGAGAGGGGAGCAGCGATGCGACTGAAGTTACGGATGAAGCGCCGGTAGAAGTTTGCAAACCCGAGGAACCATTGGAGCTGCTTCCTATTGGCTGGGGTTGGCCACTCCACCACGGCGGCCACCTTCTTGGGGTCCATCTCCAGCCTCCCTCAGCCAATGATAAACCCTAGGAAGGAAATGGACGGAACATGGAAGACACACTTCTCGGCCTTAACAAACAGACGGTTTTTCAGGAGGCGCTGCAGCACCAGGCGTACATGTTTTACGTGGTCGGAGAGGGATTTGGAGAAAATCAAGATGTCGTTGAGGTAAACAAAGACAAATGAGTTGAGCATGTCCCGGAGGACATTGTAAATTAGGGCCTGGAAGACCGCTGGGGCATTTGACAGACCAAAGGGCATGACAAGATACTCGAAGTGTCCGAGCGGGGTGTTGAACGCGGTCTTCCACTCGTGCCCTTCGCGGATGCGGACCAGGTGGTAAGCGTTGCGGAGGTCGAGCTTGGAAAAGTGGGTGGCACCCTGGATGGGACGAAGACTGAATCCATCAGGGGCTAGGGGTACTTGTCTTTGATAGTGATGTCATTAGGTCCCCTGAAATCAATGCAAGGACGGAGGGTCTTGTCCTTCTTAGCCACAAAGAAGAACCCTGCGCCTAGCGGAGAAGACGAGGCGAATAATCCCGGCAGCGAGAGAGTCGCGGATGTAAGTTTCCATAGCCTCCTGTTCGGGCCAGGAGACGTTATACAGGCGACTGCAGGGGAGGGGGGGAGCTGGCAGGAGGTTGATTGCGCAGTCGTAGGGGTGATGAGGTGGTAAGGATAGCGCCCCCTGCTTGCTGAAGACCGGGGTCAGGTCCAGATATTGTGACGGAACCGAGGGCAGGTCAGGGCTCTTGGGGGCTCTTGGGGGCCCCCTGGCGGCGTGCCCGGCAGCGGGGTTGAGGCCGAGCGGAGGCAGTGGGCATAACAGTGTGTGCTCCAGGAGCTCATGCTGCCCGAGCGCCAGTCCATCTGAGGGTTGTGGGTCTGGAGCCAGGGGTACCCCAGAACCACGGGGTTCAGTGGGGAATCAATGAGGAAGAACCTTAAGGACTCATGGTGGTTGCCGGAGAGTAGCAGCTTGAGGGGAGCTGTCTGGTGGGTAGTCCGGGTCAGATGTGACCCATTCAGCCCCTTGACCTCGAGCGGTGCGGGGAGAGGGACGGGTGTCAGCCCTAGCTGGCGTGCTAGTCCCTGGTCGAGAAAACTCGCATCCACCCCGGAATCTATGAGAGCGGAGGAAGAGCGTGTTATATCTCCCCACGAGAGGGTAACTGGGAGCAGCGGACGGGAGAGAGGGTTGGCGCTGGAGCGATTGGAACGTAACCCTACCGAGGAGTCGCCCTCTCGTGGCCGGACCGGGCAGGTGGCTCGGAGGTGTCCCAGCCGGCTGCAATACAGACAGGCACCGGTCTGTATGCGGCGTGCTCGCTCCTCGGGGGAGATCCGGGAGTGACCAAGTTGCATTGGCTCGGCATCGGAGAGATTTGGGGGACTTCTGAGGCGCCCAAGAGTAGCGGGCGCTGAAGACCGGGGCGTGGCCGCCCAGGCGGGAGGCACGGACTGGAGTCTCGCCCCCTCCCTCTCGCACTGGCGCTCCCGTAGCTGGATGTCCAGGCGGATGGCGGTCTCTACTAGTTGGTCCAGGTCCATGGGCTCGTCCCGCCGCGCCAACTCGTCCCGCAACTCGTCGTTCAGGGCGCACTGAAACACGTCCTGCAGGGCTCCGTCATTCCAGCCGCTTTCTGCGGCTAGAGTCCGGAACTCGACGACGAGGGAGGCGACGCTACGGGAACCCTGGTGGAGGGAGAGGAGTCTTCTGGCGGCCTCCTTGCCGCAAACTAGGTGGTCGAAGACTCTCCTCATTTCGCGGGTGAACAGATCGTAGGAGAGACTCACGGGGCCCCCCTGACTCCAAACCGCGGAACCCCAGCCGAGAGCCGCCCCTCTCAGGCAGGAGATGAGGAACACGATGCGGGCACTATCGGAGGCGTACGACAACGGCCGCTGTTGAAAAACCACCGCACACTGCATGGGTAAGGCGCGGCAGTTGCCGAAATCGCCATCGTAAGGCGCTGGAGCCGGAACGTGGGGCTCAGGGGGGACGAGAGAGGCACTGGGGGCCCTGGTGGGGGAAGAAGGGCGGGTCGGAGGAGCAGGGGGGGCCACGGGGGACCCTGTAGGCTGCTGACAGCCGCTGAGATGGTCCGGAGGTGTTCCGCGATGTCCCGGAGGGCCTGGTCGACGAGAGGAGACAAGCAGGTAAGGGGAAGACGAGACAACGAGACATAAACTACGAACTAGGAATAGGCACTAGGAAGAGAGCCAATAGCGATACAACTCGGGGAAAGCTAGTTGACGGTCTGGCAAGGAATGACTAGGAGGCTGGGACTAAATACTGTGCAGGTAATTGATCCCAGGTGTGTGCAATCGGGCTTGAGTAGGGAGCTGCAGATGGGGCATGGGCGGCCTCTAGTGGTGCTGGGAGGCCGTGGGCCTAACAAACTCCAATTACAACAAGGCAATTTCTAAATGTGTGCAAATATTCTTGCACTGGCTAAGTTTAGACAGTTTCTAAATAGTCTGTGGTGGTGAAATGTGTATGCCATTTACTTATACTTTGTACAAACATTTTTTAGCATATAGGATATTTGAGTGTATTTTCTTTCATGAAGAAAATATCCCTCCCACCAAAAAAAAAAAGTGAAACCAAAAAGTTAATCATATTTTCTATTAAAGACACTTGAGACTTTCGGAGTATCGCTTGGCAAGCCATACTTGGCTGTGCAGACCTCTATGGAGTTTTAAGGAAAGACAAGCATTATGATTTGGTTCACGTTTTAAAAAAACAACAACAAAAAAAAAGAACGTACATTACTGGCATTGCATGCATGAGTTTCAGCAGCATGCACTATACTGTACAGTAAATCAGCCACACCGGTGAATCCATTTCAAGCCCAACACAGGAACGGCAAAAACAACTTTGCTGTCCACACGGAACCTGTAAGTTTTTTACCTTCACCCTGCTCCCATCATTTTCAAGGTGGTCCACCACTTGCATGGTATGCTGTCAGTGTGGATGTACATCTGCTAGAATGCACAAATCCTACTCCCATATTGCTCTGGAGGTACAAAAACAGAAATAGATATACTGTATAGATAGATAGATGGATAAATAGGTACTTTAATGACCCCAGAGGAGAAATTAAGGCGGTAATAGTGATAAAGATGCGTATTTATGTATACGTTTATGGACATGTGACTTGAAAATTGGGGTTCTCCTTGGGTTCCTGAGGACAGCCGGAAAGAACAATCCGCACAGCTTGCAGTTTTATGGAATGGGGTGGACGATAAATTGTTGCATTAGCGGACAAAGGCAAGTGAGTGTGTGTGATTGGCAGCTGATGTGTTCGCCATATGCTTGGGTTTAGGCTGTTGTTGAATAGAGATATATCTTTGACAAGGAGTTTTATATGTACCCTCTCTTCCACTAACTTTTCCCCCTTTGCTCGTGTTCCACGAACCTGCGTTTCAAGGAAGACACCACGTGGAGGCTTATTGATACCACTTGTGGAAGGCCGCGTTTTCATTAGTTTTTAAAAGTTCACAGAGAGACCATTAACTGGTAATTGGTCTTTCTTCCTACCTACATTTCAAAGCAAATATCTTGTGTTTTACTGGACTACTCGATCAATCGGAACCACCTGCTCATAGGGCAAAGTTCTATCACACATATTGGAAGTCAGAGAACCTCATGGTGTCCCAAAAAACGGTTAAAACAAGTGGCAGAACTGAATTGACTCTTTGGTCAGCGCAGTTCATGCTGGTGACCAACATGGGTGTCCTGGTTTGCTGCTGGTGAACAACATGGGCATTGCGGTTCGCTCCTGGTGACCAACATGGGCATTGTGGTTCACTGCTGGTGACCAACATGGGTGTCGGGGTTCGCTGCTGGTGACCAACATTGGCGTCGGGGTTTGCTGCTGGTGACCAACATGGGCATCGGGATTTGCTGCTGGTGACCAACATGGGCGTCGGGGTTTTCCTCCCATGGTTTTCCGCCCATGGCGAAAAACTGCTTTTCAAACGAACCAAAATACTGAAAATATTAGAAAGGAACCATGTCCTGCCTTTTGAAGTGAACATTTGTGGACTGCATTGGATGACTGAATGAGCATGAAGGGGGTCAGGAAAGTAATAATATAGTGAATAGGTGAAGTGGGTTTCAAATGCTTTTTTTGTATAATACTTAAATAATAGGAAAAATACAAAATGATGCCACCCTCACAGCCTTTAAGTTTAGGATGTGAGTACTTCTTCTACATCGAGCTATTATTCGTTCTTGCTTAATGAACCTTGGAAGGATTCTAACCAAATAGCTTAAAAGGCCAAAAGCCCCAATCAACAAGTTTCATTTGGAAACATTCTCTCTAACTTTTTCCACATTTTCTCTGCAAACATCTGAAAAGGAAGTGATACATACGGGACGATCAAGCTCATTTAGGGGGCCTCGTAAGATCACTTTTTCCACATTGGTCCATTTATTTTAACACTCACATGTATGGTGGCAACAACACGTGACTCTGAAAATAAACATTACTGTCTGTTCCTCATTACACTAATTGGTCATTTACCAAGACTGGATGGTATCTGACTGCATAAACCCACACTGGGCTCCAGCAAAATTTTAATCGAGACTCTTCCACTAATGGCAATTTGGCTTTAACCGTGTCTCGAGCAGTTTCCACCGTCTGGCAGCCACCCAGTGGCAGACAAAGTAAAGAGGCTGTTCATCTCAAACTGATGCTAAAAAACAAATGGTCTTTAACTCACCACAGGAACTGATGATGCCCAATGTTAATGCTGTTAAATTATTGATGGGGGTTGTGGTTTGGAAAGTGGTCTCATTTCCCTTTGTCCTTTTGTAAAAGAAAGGTGCACACAATCAAGCACACATATTTAGATATAATATTGAGTGATATAATAGTCATTATATTTGTTGAAGAAAAATTATGATATATTATTGGCTTGTATGTCTTGCAAACGTTCCATAAAATGAAATGTATAATATTTTTTTCTCTCATATATATTTTAATATATTGTGTGTCAATAGATATTTGATGGATGATGCGCCTCCAGGAGAATCAAGGACATTACATTATCACCTCATGCACATATTCCCTTGTTCTCTTTTGTTCCTGCATTGCTTTATAGCTGCACTAAGCACCCAATGAATCCTTTTTTGGGGGGATTTCGGTATTGGAGCTGTTTTCCATCCAAATGTGTTTTGGGGCCAATGTTAGAAATGCAGCTACAAACTCACCCAATTTGTGAGTTTCCACCATTTGGGTTCCGGCAAATGCCTCACAAAAAGTCAATGTTCAATGTCAAGAAACGTCTGTCCTGCGTCGTTTCACTCCTGTGTTCAAAGTTTGTGGCGAACTTTTTGCAGAATCTCCCTCGATAGGACATATTTCATCACATTTAATCACAATAATCCAAATTGAAGACTTTAATATGCTTAAATATTTGAATTTATATTTGACATGATTATATTGAAATATTGTTTTTTACTCCAGTAGTTGGGCGCACTTAAAGAGACAAAGGCAATTAAATCACTAATCCTAATTATTTGTACATCAGTTATTAATCAAGTAAAGTTTCATGATTGTGCCAGCACTAGTCCATATATTGTTTTTAACCTGGTGGGATGGGCGCACACCAACAACTTCAGTCTCTAGCTCTCTCACTCACTCGCTCACTCACATATCCAGCGATGTCTCCACTGAGCTACGCAGATTTACGATGAAGCGTTGCTCCTGAGGCGAAGGCACATTTCGGTAACAGCCTCCACACTCCATTAAGCGTCCTCCCCTCAACTCAGAGGAGGCTGAGAGAGAATCAACAAATCATCATTCTTCTGGTGCCGACAAGCTTGTGTGGTTCAGAAAATGATCCAAATTTGAGTCCATCTGTCAAAAAAAAAGGGACTTGACAGATGGGCTCAGTCACAGAGTGCAAAAAAACCCCATTATTATATTATCACGGGTATTATATTACATTCACATGATCTGTAATCAATTGTTTTTGTTTTCGTTGTTGCAGCCAATATTTTTTAATACTGTACAAGACTATAAAGTACTACAACTGTAAATTGAAAACACATGTTTTTAGAGGTCTAACTTAAAGGGTCATGCATTTTATCCAGTATTAGAATAACACTAACGCCTCTGTTTGTGCCGCACCCCAGCACCCAAGCAAACATACTTTATCTCGGCTTTGCCTTTTGGATCATCCCTGAAAAGAAGCGACAGACAACAGCATGACACAGAAAAAAAGAGAAACAGCAACTTGGTCAGGAAAAAGGAAAGAAAAACCCTGTGGTGGGGGGTGTGGCATGGAATACAAAGTTAAAATGCCTTAATTAAAACAGTACTTTAAAAATATTAATGCAAACTGCTCCCCCGATGGAGGTGGCTTACTGTTTATGTGCCGATGCCCATGTGTTAATAAAGGCATTTAACATTATATTCCTTGTGAGAGCCTTGCATCAACTATATATATAAAAAAAAAAAAAAAAATAATATATATATATATATATATATATATATATATATATATATATATATATATATATATATATATATATATATATATATATATATATATGTACACATACATACATACATACACACACACCGATCAGCCACGACATTAAAACCACCACTAATATTGTGTATGTCCCCCTCGTGCTACCAAAACAGCTCTGACCCGTCGAGGCATGGACTCCACAAGACCTCTGAAGATGTCATGTGGTATCTGGCACCAAGACGTTAGCAGCAGATCCTTTAAGTCGTGTAAGATGCGAGGTGGGGCCCCCATGGATCGGGCTTGTTGCTCCAGCACATCCCACAGATGCCATCGGATTGGACCCTACCCTGGTCATCCACATGATGTAGAAGAAAACGTGATTCATCAGACCAGGCCACCTTCTTCCATTGCTCCATGGTCCAGTTCTGACGCTCACACGTCCAAGGTGGATGCTTTCAGCGGTAGACAGGGGTCAGCATGGGCACCCCACACCAACATCCACAAGACGTGCCGTTTTGGAGATGCTCTGACCCAGTCGTCTATCCATCACAATGTGGTCCTTGTCAAAGTCGCTCAGATCCTTAGGCTTGCCCATTTTTCCCACTTGCAACACATCAACTTCAAGAACTGACTGTTCACTTGCTGCCTTATATATCCCACCCCTTGACAGGTGCCATTGGAACAAGATGATCAATCTTATTCACTTCACCTGTCAGTGGTTTTTATGTTGTGGCTGATCTGTGTGTGTGTATATATATATATATATATATATATATATATATATATATATAAACATTGTTTTTAATATATATATATAAATTATTTGAGAACAATGGAATGTAAAATAATTATATACTATATATATATTTTAAGTACAGTTTTAAATACATTAATAAAACCTTTCCCCTTTTCCACGCTTGCCTTTACACTCCAGTCTTTACACTCCAGTGCTTCATAATCCTTCTTGACTCGACAGACACTCTCTCACTTGTCTATCTGCTGACCGGCGCAGATTGATGACCAGGCGCACTCCCCCCCCCCAGCCAAAACAGGTCAGGAAGACTCCCACAGCCCCGTCGTCATGACTCTGGCACGTTTGGACCGGGAGGTGTGATGGAAATCCGACCAAGTCCTTTTGCTCCTTTTTCTGCTCAAAGTGATCACTCTCTGAAGACTCTGGGAGCCTCGACCTTGTTGGTGTACTGTATATGGACACCTAATCACTGTTGACCTCTGACCTGGTACCGAGGAAGAGATGGCGGCGTTCCCTCTGTTGCTATTTGTCTGTGGTTTGAATCGGGCTAATTGGGTTCATCAGATTTAATCTCCGATCCATTATCGAGGGCCATCACAGGAAGGACGAATGGAAGGGCTGATGTGGAACAGTGCACACCTCTATCCCTTGGTCTTTCTATTGTTCTGAGACCTTTCCGTTCCGTTCGACAATGACGGACGAGAAAAACATTACATTTTTTGATCAGATCTGTTCCGATCGAGATGGTGATGATTCCCATGCAAAGACTCAACGTTTCCTACATGTGTGATGTTACCGATCAGGAACGGCACAGGCTATGAGCAGGGACATCAGTCCCGCTCCATTTTAATTGACGGGTTAGGGTGGAAACATCACAGCCAATCCTTTTGGAAAAAAGGAAATTACAGGCCACGGCCCAATGTCAGCAAAGTGTGATTTGGAAAAGTTTTCTTCTCGTTTTCTCCTACTGTTGTAGATAATAAAAACATTTTTTTTTCTTTCTCCTGAATAGCCTTGTTAGTCATCATCATTCAGCATTCCTTTCTATTGAATCCTCTCAGGTAGCTTTGTTACGCCTTTGTTTCAGGTCTGTACCAGACGGTTGCTATGGTGACGGCTATGCTCATGACTTTCCTGATGAGAGAGAGAGCAAGTGCGAGTGTTAACACCCGGAATGGAAAGTGGGCCAGAGTTTCTGTCTACGGAGGGATTTATCTTCCAGTCAAGTTAAGTCAGGTTTATTCACATGTGAGCACTAAATGCAGCTTGGTACACACACACATGCACACACACAGGCACATGCGCATACACACACACACACACACACGCACACACACACACACACACACACCAAACCAAGATAAGAAAAAACACAAAGAAGAAATATGTTTCAAATAATTCTTTCTAAAATACTTTGTTCGGGACAGATATTCATTTATTTCACCTACAACGGAAATAAATGGATGTATCCGTCTTAATGAAAAACACCAAAAGTAAACTGAATGGATCATTTAAAAATATGTTTTATGACACGTAAATAGTAAGTTATCAACAAGTGAAGGGTCATTTCCAGTTTTTCTCAGTTATGGTTGACGGATTAAGAACTCACTCTTCCGTAAATCAAATTCCAAACAAATCCAAACCAGACGTCAACTCAGACAGTCTTCACAAAAAATTGTTTGTTTTCATCACCTTACGTCTCTGAATGCAAAAGTTTTTTGTCTTGAAGACTGAGAAAAGTGACTCATCCAGAGCCAATAAACCCCGCCCGCACGGTGCAACAGGAAGGGTAAAACAAATACGACGGAGTATTTGGAAATAGTCTTGATCTTCCCAGCCTCCAACTGTCACCAAATATTTTTGGTTCCACTACACCCCTGAACCCGAAACTGTTGTGATTTTAACAAATGGGAACTTGTTGAGATCACAACAGTTTGGGGTTTTAAGGGGTTCCCACATCCGTCCTGCGCTTTTAGATCAAAGTCGGCCCGCAGCAGCAAAACAAAGCACGTTTGTGTTCTGGAAGATCATCGGGTTTGGGGCCGTTCC
This sequence comes from Zeus faber, assembly GCF_960531495.2. Classification (NCBI taxonomy): domain Eukaryota; kingdom Metazoa; phylum Chordata; class Actinopteri; order Zeiformes; family Zeidae; genus Zeus; species Zeus faber. Next base: position 3,104,356 of record NC_137189.1, read on the forward strand.
CAGCAGCCTGTTACAGTAAGATCAGGACCTGCGGAGATCAAATCTGGTCCAGCTCCGAGCCCCCTTTCCAAACTGGCTCCGTCCTGCGGAACCACGCCAATTTTGGGCCGCTGCACCACGGAGCAAATGGTTTTTCACGTAGACGGGTCGAGGTGTCGGTTCTGGTCTTGGAGTTGCGCGGTGTTTGGGGAATCAGTGACGCTTGACCCTATTCATTTTCCTTCCCCCGCCGCTCCAGACTCTGCACCCCCCAAGAGGGATGCCAGAAACCGGAGTGTCCAGAGGAAACCCACGTAAACAAACACGCAAACTCCATGCAGATGCGATTCAATCCCAGCGGTGAGGTAACCTGCTGCACCACCCGTGCGCTGCGCCCCCCCCCCCCCCCTCCCAACAACCCACAGCGGAATATTTAGTTTAAATCAGTTTCTTGTCAAAACTGACCTTGTGTCACAACGTGGGCTACAGCGTGTGCAGCCAAACTACAGTGCAACCACATGCTCGCAAACAGAGGTTCGGATGATTGGAATTTGCAAACTGTCAGGGAAAATCCGGTTGTGGAGGGTGAACGGTTGCATGCACTCCCGCTCTTCCCTGTCAGTGCTACTGCCCTGCCTATGAGCAAGGTACTTAACCCCCATTTGCTGCAGTGCATCCGGGCGCTGCGAATGTGCATCACCGTCAGGCGCTTTTTAGCTCAGAGAGGATTCCCAGAAATGCACTCGGAAAAGCATTTCATGCCATGAATGCTCAGAATCACGCTTGGCCTATATTCCCTTTCCCTCCATTGACTTTTTATTATCCTTGACACGGTAGTGAATCAAATTTACAATTGGGTTAAATATGGCTACACCTTGACCTCATCCTCTTCAGTTCCCAGTTTGCAGGGTGTTGCCAAATGAAATGTGCCTCGGGGATTTAAGCATTGGTGTTGTTCAAGAACAACAGCACCCCCCGACACACACACACACACACACACACACACACACACACACACACACACACACACACACACACACACACACACACACACACACACACACACACACACACACACACACACACACACACACACACACACACACACACACACACACACACACACACACACACACACACCCTTGTGTGTGCAGTGTGAATACCAAGCGGAAGCCATTCAATCATACCAACAACACTCTACAGTGGGGGTGTCACACCTGTTTTAGACTGTGGGCTTACAGATTACTTTTGTCAAACTGTGATTGGAGGTCATGGCCAACGCAACCCGCTCAAATGCTCTTTCGGGTTAATAAAGTTGAATTCAAGCCGATGAAATTACGGGGTTATTTTTTTCAAGCTGTTCTCGTGTCTCTGCCATAACTGTTTCATTTCATTCATCATAAGTGTTTCATTTTATTAAATCATTTACTTTTATGAACAGGATCAACTCTAATATCTTCCAGACCTCAACTGAACCGCATTTGATCCAGCTGTGTCTATTTTGCATACCAATTGTACACTCATAAATGATATATTTTTTCAGACCAAATCATTCCTTGCGCCGGATTGGACGCCTCGGCCGGTCTGATCAGGCCCGCGGGTCATTTATTTGGCACCCCCGAGTTTGACCAACTTGCCCTCCCTGATCACCCGAAGACCTTCATCTGCAGTGGAGTGGAAAGGGAGGAGAGGAAGGCTGCGACAGACCATAATATACAATCAGCAGTGTGTGCAGGCTGTGTGAAACCTGCAGCGGTTCCATATTTCCCTCATTAGTGAGATGCTTGTGGTGTTCGGATCCATCTGCCTGCCATTAACAGTGGCAGCCGCAGAGCTGATTCTCAGAGTTTAACTTAGTGTTGATTAAAACTTGCACCGCAGTTTCCTTTTCTTTCTTTTTAATTCACCAAAATTATACTAAAAAATGTCAGTAGTAGTAGTTATACAATTGTTCAAAATAAATCCAGGAAAAAACAGAAAACAGATCATCAATTCAAAATATATATATTTTTTATTAAACAAATACACAAATAATTGATCAAGAAAAAAAAAAATATATATATATATATATATATATATATATATATATATATATATATATATATATATATATAAAACTACTCATTGTGTCATGAAAAGTCTAGTAGATTGTATCACCTATGTTATTATCTTGAGCAAGGCTCCCACCTACTGGTCTAAAAGTGGTACAACGGGAGAGAAATGCATTATTTTTTGTTTCTTTTTGTCATTTAAGTTTTTGTGAACTGCACATTTTGCATCCTCAGACATAAACAAAAGAACCTCATCACTGTAGCGGTGTAACATAAGTCGTGGTTATCCCAGACTTGGCGGAATTTCCCTTTAAAGTTATTCCCATTGGCCATCAGATTAAAGATCAGATAAAAAGCGATGATGCTGATTTTCTCTCTGACCATCGTGCTGATCTGTTTGATGCATTATGTGGGATAACGTCACTCACCGTAGACCGTGATTTAATTTTCCACATCATCAGGGACTCTGATACCGCAGCATGAAACCGACCGGCACCATAATCCCGCAATCATTTGTTTAAAGTAGCAATTCTTTTCTATGATGAGGTCGGCCTCGTTCTTCAAATGGTATATTCATCAAAAATATGTGTGCATTTGTTGGGTAGAGAGGTATTTTATTTTTCTTATCTTTAAAATTACAATGTCGGGTGCAAGTTGGCTGGCGGCGTGGAAAGTGTAACTCCAGATTTGTGCATTCCTTGGTCAACAGTTTGTGTTTTCATTTAATTTTCCTGACAGTGTTTAATGCTTTAGGGTGTTTATTGCTCCGTTGAAATGGAGCAATAAAGTGAAAGCAGTTTATCGTGTATTATTAAATGTTGCTTGTGACATTTTATTTAGGCGCGTATGCTGTCTTGCCTAAAACAACACCTATTATTTTCCAAACCGCTTTGTCCTTGAGACAAACTCGCCTCTAGGACGGTTTGACCACCGTCATTCCGACAAGAGCTGGATCTGCGTTCCGAGGGTCCGGGCGGAGAGCGCGCTTTTTTCCCCCCGACGCGCCGTGTTTGATCCCCGCGCGTTTATATTTACCCGTCGAGTTCGGGACAATAATATGCGTTTCTGTCACGTTAGGGACGGTTACGTTCACGTCGGATAATTCCATGCGATTACCAATCGTCGATCGTCTGCCAATGTTTAAAGTTAACGGAGCTTGTGAGATGAAAACGAACTGATTGCAGCACGAAACTTGTTTTTATGCGCTCCATTGAAACCATTTTCGGGGACTTGACAGGAGAGAAGAAGACATGCTGAGGTGATGAACTTTGTGGTTGTGAGTTGAGTCTTAAAGTGGTAAAACCATAACTGTCGGTGCTGGGTGGATTACGCCGCAAATCGCAGAATTACATTCCGAACTGCAGCTCTTTTTTTTCCAACATGCCTGCAAGAAAAAGTAGCAGGGTTCACCTTCGTCTTTTTCTTGCAGGCAAAGTTTTCCTTCTTCTGATCAATCCATTGATTTGGGTTTTTTTTTTTGGGGGGGGGGGGGGGGGGGGGTTCTTGGTCATTTGAATGGTCTTTGTTTTTTATATTATTGCCAGGAAAGGCGGACCCCGCCACCAACAATAGAATCACAACTAGAAGAGCACATGCAAATACTTCGAATGGCTGTTTTGTAGGAAGCGCCGGCCACTTCTTGGAAGTTGCTTTGGAGAATGTCATGTCATCTATGATGATATGACGAGTCCCATTCCAGGACGCGCAAAGTCGAAACACAAAACAGGAGATTGATACAGTGCTGTGGGAGCGGTTGAATGGTACGGAACACCATTTGAGTCAATTATCAAATAAACAAATAAATACATATGCCAATTAAATTATACTGAAATAAATAGTTGAGGAAATGAACAGATCCATATATAAATAAATGTAAAAATAAATAAATAAATTATGAAATATAGTTAAATAGATAAATACATTTGTTTTTTATTTTAAAAAGGACATTTTTCAAAAGACCATTTTTATTAACTTCTATCTTCGATAAACTTTTATTTCATTATGCCACATTTACATTCCTTATATGTAATAAATGGGCCGCGATTATCTCACAGATTCAGAGTCGGGAAACACCGGTGCTGACGTTGGCGCTCTCCTAGACAACAGTGGTAGGAGCGGTTGCGCGGAGGGCCAGGGGCCGGTGGGGAGCGAGCCGGTCACGGTGGAGGGCCCCCACCCGGTCCGGCCTGACCAGTCGCACCCTGTACATTACGTACGTCCGACAGCTGTTCCTGCACAATGCAAGGGCCAGACCACTGGCTCGACGGCTCGGGAGAGAGGCCCTTCTTTCTCTCCGGACAGTAAGACCCTCACCTGGGTCCGGGGTGCAAAGTCAATTCCCCGGTTTGCACTTTCGCGGCCCTTAAGTTTGTACACAAACTCCATACACCAGTTGACTTGGTGTTCAGGCCGCCCCCAGAGTTGGGGGGGAGCCCGGCTTGGGCTACCTCCACAACCTCCGTTAGAGGCTGCGGGAGGTGCACGGGTTGACCCGGCAAGACTAAACCGGCGCCAGGTTCCGACAGAAGCGGACTACGACTCCCGCGAGCGGGAGAAATACGTGGAAATGAATAAAAATACATTTTAAAATAAAAAAGGCTTTATTCATTTATTTACATATATATTTATTCATTCATATACTGTGTTCACATTTACATTATTACTGCAATAAATAAATGAGGCAATAAATATATAAATACATTTATTTATATATTTATTTATTGCCTCATTTATTTATGTCAATATTTAATTCATAGTCATATTTATTAATTGATTCAATATTGACTTAAATGGTGTTTCCATAGAATGGCAGGGAAAAGATTTATTTGACAAAAGCCGACAGTATAGATCCCACCTGCGGAGAGAGAGGAATTCCTCCCCAAATCGACATATGGGTCAAGAGTATTTTGGCAGCAGTGATCGTCTCTTTTCGTTCTCTTTTCCTGGAAGATTTTCAAGCTGCTTTTCACCCGAGCGCCTTTGAAGTCGCAAGACACCACCTTCCACGTTTTTTGACTGAATCGCCTTTGATTGCTGCGCTGATTTATTGAGCCTCGCCGTTATGAGCGGGGCCGGCCACGCTATGGCAACGAAACATACCTGCTTTACTATGCAGATTTATGGGATGCCTATTTGTGTCTGCACGCTTCTGCTCCTGTTACAGTCACATTGGGATGGACAGCGTCAAAATGATTCATCCAACACGTTCGAGGTTATGAATCCTCAGAATGAATATTCTGTTTGGGTTATTTATTAGTGTTAACTGTTAACTATTGTCTCATTTGCTTCAGCAGGTCGGGATTGACTGCGGATGAAGGCTCGGAGCGACAACTGCGCGCTGACACAGATGGTGTTCAACATGCGGAACATAAACCTCCCGAGGGGGTCGCGGGATTGTTTGGGCGGGGTCAAAGCAGGGTTCCGATTCTCTAAATCATCTCGTGAAGACACCTGCATTTTAAGATATGCATACACACATGTAGACGTGTGCATGCGGTAAAGTAGATGTTTGGGAAGCTGAATCCGGAAGGATCCTATAACCCCTCAGGAGGTTCCCGACCCACATGTTGAGCACCGTCAGTCTTTCAATAGAAAAATATATTCCATATTAAAAAAAAAGGTTTCCCGGTAAATTTGTTTGATAGTTTGATAATTAAGCATGAAAAATAGACTTCATATCACAAAACGTTCATCCCTTCCCCCGCATTCATTAACTGATATGTAATCTGGTAATAACCAACCGATGGAAATAATTACCTCCTTCCTCACTCACTCAAACATTCGGTCAAAAGAGAAAATTCCTTTTATTTACAAGCATAATAAAGCCAGTCATTTTCACCCATCTGAAGACAAATAAATCATTCGCGGCGCCATTACTGAATCATGAATTCATTCCCAATTTATTGCAGTTTCATCCGTTTCATTTCATAGGTTATATCCGTTTCATTTCATGGGTTATATTTATTGCATGAAATGTTTTCATCCTCGACCAAACTCAGAGTGCCGCATGATCAGAAAACGTCTAAGCTGAGCCGGCAAACACGAGCAGAGCCAGTAGTGGGGACAGCAAGGCGGCCGCCGGTCGGCAACGGCCGGCGCACGGCGCAGCGGACATGACGTCCTCGTCCTCGTCCTGCGTCCCGCTGCACTGACCGCAGTCGCCGCCGCAGAAGGAGCAGCTTGACATCTGACTCCTCCGCTCTGATGTGTAAGACCTCACCGTCATCCTCCCTGTTGATGCAGACGCTCCGCTTAGTTCACGCGTACACCCCCCAAAAGGCGCCATAAACGCGGAAAACAAAATGGGTACCCGACACGGCACCGGCGTCACCCAGTCGGGAAACCGGCCCAGTGTTGGCAGGGGTGGAAGGTTGGGACGTCGGCTCCGGTTGCATGCGTGGTATTTGTGAAGTATTGGACAAATTAAGGTGTTTATTGGAATGAAGCCTTACGCGGTTCGTAGTAATCGTAGATGGTCACGGTGGTGTGCTGGACTTTGGCGACCTTGTATTCCTCTTGCAAAGGAATTCTGAAGCACATCTCCATCGTCGTCACCTGAAAAGACAACCGCGGCCCCATTTTAGTCATTAGTCGACTGAGACTCACTTTTAAATCAATAACCGTGAGGTGCAGCCACGTTTGGTTGCATTTTTCGAGAGTTTACGGAACATCTTTAGTGTCGCTGGCAAAGCCATCAATCAGACAGTTGAACATTTTTCAACTCAATCCGACAGTTGACCCGAACGCTTACGGAGTCCAAGTACAAAATGACTTTTCCGGGAGCCGTCTCCACTTTCTTAATGATGTCATCGGTCTGGACGCTGTACTGAGCGAGGCTGAACCCGCTGAGAAGTCCCGCCTCCACGATGGCCATGCCCGTCTGGCTGAGGCCCTGGCCCTCCATCAGCCTGCAACACATTACATACCCCGTCAATACATGTTTTTTTAAACAATACAACTCAATTGTTTTTCGGTTCGTTTGATGGATTTCAGGGAGCGAATGTTTTTTTAACATGCTTAAAAACGACCCTGTGTCTAGACACACTACCGGAAATGGATTTGTGTTTATTTTTAATCTATGTAATTAAGAATAAATAACATATCTGCATTTCTAACATTTAAATTAGTGACAGCCAGAATAACGACTCATGTTTTTTTTTTTTTGTTTAATTTTTTTAAGCCAGCCAGCCACCTCACCGTGTGCAGATGTCAAGGTATGCAGAGTGCATCTCGGGGTCGTATAATTCAACAGCCAAATAAAACGCCTCTGCGTCACCCACGTCTCGCCTTCTCCTCGACAGTGTTTTGCTGTCGATGTTGTAAAAGATGTTCAGCTGGGGGAGGAGAGGGAGACACGCTCACGGAACCAGAAGTAGGTTGGTCACTTACAAAGGATTTCTCATTGTGTGTGAAAATGGTCAAGGCTTTAAGGATCTACTTTTGATTTGAGGATTCACCGGAATTCAACGTGAACAAATTCAAGGCACTGTGTTCGGGCACTAATCTTTGTTGGTTGGTAGGAATTTCTGGGCCTGTACAAACTTCAGTGTCACTTTACTTTAAAGTTGTAATCCATAAAAACATTTTGTTTATTTATCCCATATTCAATTACTTTATTTTGCTGGCACTTAGTATTAAAGTTGTTAGTAATAAACGGCCGTTCAATGCATTTGCGTCCTCTATATGTTGTTTCTATTGTTGGTGGCGTGGACAGCCTTTCCCGGCTGAATGAGTCAGCCAACAACAAAGAACAGTGACTAGTACCTGGAAGAGGGCAAATCCTTGTCCTTCCCCTGTCACTTGGAGCTCCACGTCTCTGCCTGTGTCAATCTGAAGGATTGTCAAACAAAAACACATGGACGTTGGACAGATAACGAGCATGTTGTCCTCACAGATCCAAGCTCTGGACAGACCGGTCGGGTGTCCAACTTTAGAGCGAAAGACCTCTGGTATAATTCTGTAGGAGAGAACATATACATTTATTGGGGAAAAAAAAGAATTCTGTACAAAGCCCAAACGTTACCATTTTGCTCTGGTGGACCATGTAGTTGGTGGGGTCGATGTGGAAGGTGGCCACGGTGTTTGAGGGGCCCAGGTTGACCCGGATGGTGAGGTCGAGGCCTTGGGCGCCGCTCAAGCCTGCGTATTTGGACAGGGCCTGCAGCGCCATCACCGTGTCCTGAGGACGGGGAAGAGAAAAAGGTTCTCGATCATGATTTCTGTGGAGTGATGTTCACCTCAACAAATCTCCTTTCAGTTGATTCTTTGTAGTTCAGCAGATGCCAGCGCCTCCCTTCACTTTTTTTTTTCTCCTGAAAAAAGATCATCTTCACTTTTAAACTGTTTTCAATTATCCGTGTGTGTATGTGTCTTTGAATGTCTGCGAGTGTGTTCTAATGGGTGTTTGCAACCCTGTATTGTATTGTGTCCATGCATATCTATGTGCATAGCAAAGCTCCCATTGTTAGGCCCACGGCCTCCCAGCACCACTAGAGGCCGCACTTGACCCATCCGCGGCTGCTCCCATAGGCCGATTTCACACACCTGGGATCAATTACCTTCATCACCCACACAGTATTTATTCTCCAGCTCCCCAGTCACTCATTGCCAGACCGTCAACTAGCTTACCCAAGTTGTACTGCTGCTGGCCTAGTTCCTAGCTCCTAGTTTATGTCTCCTTGTTTCAGATTCCCCTAACCTGCTTGTCTCCTCTCGTCGACCAAGTCTGTCCGTCCCTCTCCATCCAGCCCGGTTCCCCGTCTCTCCACCCGGATCCTGGACCCCTCCTTCCCGGTCATCATCATCCCTGCCCTGCCCTCCTCCATCCCTACCTGACCGGGTCCCCCCAGCCATCTCCACCGTGTGATCTAATAAACCTTCGTCTGCCTCCCGTCTCTCTGTGTCGTGCGTTTGGGTCCCTCCTAGCTCCAGTCTTAACACCCATGCCAAAAGTGAATACGCTTTGAGCTGCACATGCTCAGTTGGCCACAGCCTCGCTTGACTCAAATGCAGACTACACACAGAGCGGCAGATGTTCCTCCTCCACAAAGCTCACGCTCCCTGGGCCTGACGTAGACACAAGGAGGATCCCGGAGACTGGCAGGAAAGCTGAAAGGCTCTTGACTGGAGTAGATATTGGCACTGACATTTTAGGTATACTGGTTTTATTTAAATAGAGCTGTGGTGTGAGGGTGGTGTGATTTAAGCAGCCACACCCCGTCCACCAACGTCCCCTGGGAACTGGACTGATTTAATATTTGACGAAGTCATTACGCCAATAATTCCATTCAAAATCCTCAAGTATTGAAAATCCATCTAAGAGCTAATTTCTCCACTTGGTTGCAGGTACAGGTAATATGATAATGAAAGTTTAATTCTGCATATCACCAACTCCATACCAGTGGTGCTGAGCAGGTATGTCTTTCCTACTGTCAATGAGACTTTCTGGGTGACTAAAGGGTTAATAAGTCCAACAAGCAGATGGATCTACTTCTAAGATCTCACCTGTGTGCTCCCATAGCCTCCAAGGGAACTGCGTTGCTGACTCAGCCATTTCATGAGGCTGAGGCCCTCCACAACCTGGCCCAGTCTGTGCATGGAGAGGAGCACGTAGGCGGCCATCTCGATGTCCACTGAGCGCGGCTGCCAAGAGGCAGACAGACCGGTGTCTGAAGAACTCCAGAACGGCACCCCATCTAAAAACGTCCAGGAAAAGGATTAGGAGAGCGCAAGAACAAAGGGTGTTGGGCCACTGGTTGAATTATAGAGCATTCTTACCTGTACATTAAAATCTTGAAAGAATTAAAGGGCTTTTTCAACAATACTTTTGATGTTGTGTCCAATGAAATTACTTGACTGGATCTAACAGCTGTATAATCATATATTTTATTAGTTAATGTCATCGGTTTTGAATAGTATAACCGTGACTACTTTAGAATACAGGTGTTTTTATAGAAGCAAAATATATAATACAAAACTGGCTGTGGCAGGCCGAGGGGAATGCTTAAGCTGTAGCCTGGAGACACCGGCACGGCTTCTCCCCGCGTCGACACACACGCTTCGAGTCAGGGAAATTGGTGCCCAATCAGCGCTAGTGGGAGGTTTTCTTTAATGTGTGTTTTGTCTTTTCAGCGAGGCGTTGCGTGCGGGAAGTAGCTAGGCCGTGGGCAAGGAAGCGTGAGACGAAGCGCCTGGCTGTTCATTCAGATTTACGTTTTCTACGTTTGGCCCGCCAGCCTTTCTGTTATACTAAACACACGGCAATCTACGCCGTTTAAATTGCAGTGGACTGTTGCCTCGTCCATTCCATACCTCGCCGTGGCCATCACGCCACCCTGGCATATATTTATATGCCGCATAACAATGCAAACATGGACCAGCAAACCATACCTCTCATCTGTGCTCGCCCTAACAGCATATTCAAGGCTGTGATCGCACTGGAGCTTTCAGACAGTGAAAGGGCATAGGTGACCAGACAGAGGCTGTAGTTGCTGGATATTCCCAACGCCAGTCGTGTCTCCAAGTACATGAGGGCTTCATACACCTGGGTGTCATACTGGGTCTGCCAGGGTTAAGGGGACCATGGACACAGGATTAGAGACAGTATATCAATGAGCAGGACAACATCACCAAACTTAAAATGAGGTCCGTTCCAGAGAAACCACAATCTGAAATGTACAGCCCTTCTCAGGAGGGATCACTGGCATCTGTGTTACAATAGACAGGTAGGCTGTCTGTAAACGCGCTCTTAACCTTCAAGGCACTGTCCTCCAGCAGTGCCATGAGAACGTAGGCAGTGAGGGAGATGGGGCCGTCTAGACCTCCCTGGAGCTCCGTGTGGATCACCCGTCCGGGCTCCTCGTATCTCCCGTCGGGGGACTGCTGGGCTCCCAACCAGGTCGCTGCCCCGAGCAGCACCGGCGGATCGATGCTGATGAAGGGTCTGGCCTGCAGGAAGCACCTCAGCACGAAGGCAGTGAGCCTATGGAGGGCAGAGGAAAGAATACAAACGAACAAAACGAAAATGTGATATCGGTTTGTGTAAAAATTTATGGTCTTTGTGTTTCTGTCATCCACCGGTGGGTGAAAAGGCCCGCTTTTGCACCTAATCAACCAGTCGTAGTGGTTTAGTAGGTTTTAAATATGGTTTGAATATTTTTAGGTATTCAGGTTTTTTTTTTTTTCATAATGTTTCAATTTCATTGTCGTCATACAAACAGAAACAAAATATTTTCAAAGTGCCACGCAATCCCCCAAGACCCAAAGCTCTTCTGCACTAAACGAGCAAAAGCCACAATAAATTATACGGATACCATGTGCTTCCAGATGTGTCATGGTCTCCAAACGCACTAAAGGAGCCATCATCTCTCTGGTAGGAAAGCTCCTGCTCATAACCTGATGGAGAGCGACACAAGTGAAGCGACTGCCATTAAAGTATTGTTACAGATAGAGGAATATAATGGATTTTGGTCATCGTGGGGGTCAATGACCTACCTTTCATCATGTAGGACTCTGCCTTGGTCACCGTGGCAGGGTCGGACTGTCCAGAGACTTCCAGGTACTGGAGGACGTAAATGTTTGGTGCAAAGTTGATCATGTTCTGCTCTCCACAACCGTAAGGCATCTGGATCAGAGACTCCAGGCCTTTGATTGATGGGCCGAGAATGTCACCTACAGCAGCAGGAAAACCAGATGTTACCAATAGGACACCAGGAAACCATAACTCATAAAAGTTTATTACGATATAATAGATTTACATTTAAATGTATTACCACATAATCTGTGGTGACCCCTGACGGGAGCAGCCAAAAGAAGAAGAAGAAGACTACATAATACATGTTTTTGCTGTATCTTACTTCAAATGTATTGCGTAATTAACACCCTGTAATTGAATGGGCTGCCTAAAAGTCTGGGAATAACAGATTTGGGTTGTGATTCAGGTTTCCTCTGTAATATTTGCAGAAACTGGTCACTAAACACGGCAGACGACAGACCGGAGCAACATGTTAGATGAACGAGCACAACAGATGAGGTCCCCTTTAAAGACGGGCGGAGAAATGACAGCTGCCGGTGGTAAACTCATTTCACAAGCATATTATGGTTTTCCATCTTGCACAGAATTAGATGATTCAGTGTGATCAAAGGCTTGTTTATGTCGTTTCTGCGGGGGCTTCCGTCCAGCTGTTTGTAAAACGTGTGCAGGGGGCATCTCCACCACATCTCATTACACTGTGTCACTTTGCACACATGTATCCTTTGTCAAATATCTGTATTTGCAGCATTTTTCACAACTGCAATGCGTTTTCTCGTCAATTAATTACCAGCAGTATGCTGCCTGAAGTCCAGCTTTTCTTCTGTATCATCTCATCTTGTCGAACTCCATTCTATTCCACGACTTTTCAATATGAGAGCAACTTCCAATATCTCCCATGGTTTTACATTCTTCTCTTTTCAATCTGCGATATTTGGTGGGCAAAATCGACCATACCCTGAAAGGCGATCCCTGGCTGCCACGCAAGTAGGAGGAGCGCCAGTCCACAGTTGCCCATTTGGGATGACTTTTAAGACATAATCATTCAATCAACCTGAGCTCAAGGGGCAAAGAAGATCAGGGACAGACTAAAGACGGACAACTAAATTTAAAACACCAAACACCAAAGCAGTCTATCCAGGAACATTTTCAAGATGTCAAGGAAATCATGAGGAAATATCTTGTCTTAAGGGCCGTTAACAGTACGCTCCCATCACCACTGGTCTTCTGATTTTAGATGGTCAGAAATTCTTGAGACTAGTCTGGTTGTTGCTTTGATATTTTCTGTCTCGTCTTCAGTCTCGGCTAGTGTATGATCCTAAGATGTGTGTTCCCATGTGATCACCCCTCTTCAATTCTACAGTGTGTACACTGCGAGTCTTTGTATGTGTGCTGCTGTCTATTGAAAGTTTTGGTGTATCCCTGCAATAACCCCAACCCTGTACCTTAGTGATAGTAATAATGGTAATAATGACTGTAATGGGACTGGCTCTAATAGCTTGAATACAGTATGTGCTAGACGTGTGAGGCTACATAAATCTATCTCCGTCAGCTGGTGGTCCCGGTATTTTGGACATGTGTGCACATACCCACTGCCGTCACTTGAACTCTCTCGCTGCCATTCACAACATCGCCAGGGAAGGTGAACGAGATGTCCTTGGTGAGGTTGGTTTGAGTGGGATGCAGCTCCATCAGACACGTCTTGGAATACGTCTTTTCGAGTCCTTCCGGCTACAAGATCAACAAAATTGTTGGGGAAAAAAATCAAAGAACACAAACACTGCGATAATAATAATGAGCCAGAGGGCAGTCTTGAAATGGAAGCAGGATTCCTTACTGTAGTTCAACTCTAAAACGCTTCACTTGCACCAACGTGTGGCACAGTGGTTTGAGAGACAATGTCACAGTTTGAAGCGCGATTTTCTTACAAACGCTGTGCTTTATAAGCAAAGTAGCACAGCTCTCTCTTAATAAGTCATTGTGGGCAGGGCTTCCGATAGAATATTTCTATTGACCATGTAAAGGTCAACAAAATCCCTATCCCCTATCCTTAAGGAGATATTTCCCAATGGAGTTCAATTTGGGGAAAATTGAACCTTGTGTCCCTGTGTCCCTCTATGCCCATTATTAAAATAAAATACAATAGCTTTAGTTTTCCCAAGGGAGTTTAAAATGCAGTTGCTGTCTGTTAAAGAGTTTCTGTTTATCAGTTATCACTTTAAAATTTTGTTCAAATGTCTTTATAAGAATTTTTTTCTTTTTTTTACTGAACAAAATCTCTTTTAGCCTTATATAAATAACATTCTCCCATCACCTTCACGAGAACCACCGTGCGGATGGTGTCCGTGACAAACGACATGGCCACAAATGACACAGCCTTCACTGAGATGGACATCTCTCCCAGGGCAGTCGGCTTGATGGGAAATAGGACGGAGGCTCCACTTTGGCCTCGTACAAACACACTGTGCGAACTGGCCATCCTTATCTCCGTGTCATCTGGGAAGATGAAGTCAAAGAACTCACTCTCAGCGACAGTCACCATGACCTGACAACAGAGAGAAAGGAAGCAGAAGTCAGGAATCCGCCCAGATCATGTTCCCTGTGGTGTGAGAGGAAACAAGAGTACAACAGGGCAGAAGCAAATGAGGATTTCAGATTTTATTCATTATATCACAAGCAATCCCCGTTTTCTTTTTGTTTTCTTCTACAAAATTACAGATGATAAGTAAAACGGATGTCTGAGGTCTTTTAGGGCGCTTCGTTCTATGAAGTAACCGCCCAGAGAGATGCCTGTCAAATTTATACGTCCCAGAGCAGATTACTTGGAAGAAAGAAATGCGGTAACCTTGTTGCCAAACTGAGATGATAGCAGTACAGAGGGGCGTGGTGTGAGAGGGACGTGCGGTTTGGCTCACCTCCAAGTCCTCTGCGAGGTAATTGAACAGATTGACCTCTAAGAGCAGCTCCTCGCCTCGGATGATGTAGGCCGGCAGGTTCAAGGACGCATAGAAATCCTGAAATACTTTGAGCTGAGAACACAGTCTGAGTCAAATCACCTGGAGAGCTGAATCACGGTGTCCAGCCGTTAGTAAATCACAGAATAGATGGAATACAGTCATGATTATTACGAGGGTTGTGGCTGTGATGTTGTGTACCTCCACAGGTGCCGCGGCAATCCCCAGGCCCAAGTCCTCAGACATAACGAAAGCAGTGGCCACCCAGGTTGTAATGCTGTCTGGCACAGTCAGAGTCATTTCTGCTGTGGTGGAAGACCTGGGAACAGTGTGACCAAAAGAAACACTTTGTTTGGTGTTTTAAATTGCATTACCGTCGCCACCATTATAAGTTCCATGGGTAAAGTGAAAACAAACCAAACATGTGACAAAAGGAAGATGCCCTAGAGGATTTCAAACACAAATCGTCAACCCTCTGGCTGGAAAATCCTGTAAAATGTTTATAGATGCTTTACCCTGTGTTTGTGTCCAGCCACAGCCACGTTTCTGGAGAGTCCCAGCGCTCCTGTGGCTCCAGTCCATGCTGGATATTTGAAGGATGTTCTGTAGAAGCAATGAGTGTTAGGCCCAGTTTTTACTTTCTATGAAAGCATCGCCTCTGGCTCCCTACAAACTTGTCCTCGATTCGTAGCTCTGGCTGGCTCTGCTGTGCCAGTCACATAATTACATTGCTCAATAGGGGTACGACACATTGTCAGGTCCTGTTCAGCCGCAGCCATGTGAATGAGACAAACACACTAGGATTTGGTTTTTGTTTTGCAAAACTTACGATACTCGTGCCACATTTGGTCACCCCACTTCTTCAAAGTGGCATCCGTCAACACCATCAGATCACACATCTAAGCAAAGACATGAATTTTAGGTTTAGCCATTTTAAGGTAAAAACATACAAAGTGTTTCTTTAAAGTTCATCCGTATCGACAGTTTAATGACTGCAACTAGCTACGCTGGTTTAGCACTTTATATGTGGCTGCTTTTCCCTTCCTGTGCGTGTCCGATCTATGTCCGATCTGGAGGGCGGACCCCGCCACCAGCAATGGAAATAACATATAGGAGTATGTGCTTAATGCAAATATATTAAATGGCTCTTTGTTATAAAGTACCAGATAAAAAAAAGGAATCAAATTTGATAATTTTTTAAACAAAATCATTTTACGGATTACCACTTAGGTAAACTATTGCCAGGAAAGGAAAGGTACAAGTCATAGTATTGAATGAATTACATACATTTTTCTATGAGCTAAGATTATCCATATATAATGAAGACAATTAAATCACAAAAGAATACCCATGTGTCAGGATGAGGAGGATGCAATTTAACAGAAAAACATTGTTGAAACAGAAACCGTGTATGTTTCGCATCAAACAGTACACAATATGTTTCCAGGGGACTGGTCTACCATGAAGATGGCAAAGGGATCTGCTGTTGCCATGTCATCATAATGGCCCCCTGTCCCCATACTGTACTTCCTCAACTCGCCCAGCACCTGTGAAAGGAAAGATCAAGTCCTCAGAGCCCACTCTTGACAAAAACAACAGACTAACAAAAAAAGCCTGGAGCAAAAAAAGGGGGCCATGCATTGTTAAAACCTGTTGGCCAAGTTGACAAGACCGAGTTCATGGAGCCTTGTTTAACTTCTAACCGATACCTGGGTGGGAGCAACAGATTGAATGTCATAGGCTCACCTTCAGGGGTGACAATATCAGGGAAATAATTAGGTGTAAAACTAGATCCCGTCGTGAATAATGACCTGGAGAACTCCCCCTGGAAGTCATGGAAGTCAGTGATGAACACATGACAGCAAATACGCAGGCCTAGGCATCATCAGTGGGTTTTTTTCAGTTTTAAAGCAATAGTACGGCGGAGCTGTGCCAAACTTGCTTGATACATGTTTGGCGAATTGCTCCCGATTCTCCTGAAGTCATAATTTGTGCATTGGCTTATCAATTTCCAGTGAATTTGGTCCCAAAACGGAAATTATTCTTGTTACCCAGCTCCAATGAAACCCCTTTCAACAGAAAAGCACATACTGTAAAGTCTATTATGGCGACATGAGTTGAAACATGTTTTCAAAATGTAGAATATTCTGCCAAGATCATTGACAGGGAGCTTTACTAAATGGCTGTTATCCCTCTTCTGAATAGCACCTCTTTCAAATCTTCCCATTGAGATAAGATAAAGTGCTATTTATATATATATATTATTTGGAATCATAGGTACACTACTGTGTGATTTCTCACCCTCTCCATGGTGATGTCATTGTGTGACTCAGTCCAGCGGGTGGCCTGGTCCACCACGAGGATCCCCAGCAGAGAACCAGGCTCTGACACGGAGAGGCTGAGAGAAACCTCATCTGCCGGCCGCACCTTGTCCTTGCTCCAAGTCACAGACACCTGACACACACACACACACACACACACACACACACACACACACACACACACACACACACACACACACACACACACACACACACACACACACACAGTCATCAGTATTCTGCAGGCGTGGACAGAAAGCTGCCTGACAGAGGCACCAGAGTAGTACTACCTGGTTTTCCAGAGCTTGTGTGATTTTCAGCATTGTTACATCGTTGACAACCTCCCCGTCGGGACGAACACAGTAGACGACGACGCAGGCCATAGGGGCCCAAGACGCCTCAGGGGTCAGAAGCAGAAACTTCAAAGCTTTTCCCGCAGCCACAATCCGGCCCCTGGACATCACCTACAGAAGCACACATGGGCAATACGTCTTTGAATCTTTGTTATCTTAGACAATACTCGTTTCTCACCTTATTATATACGTACCACGTAGTGAATCGCAGATATTTCAAAATTGCTCTGAATTGGCAGCAGGAGGGGTATGCCAACCTTAGGGAAAGGAAATATATGTCAATGCATTAATGAATGATTCCAATAAACGCACACATCAGCGGCCTTCATCGGTATTCTAGGAATTCCTATTTGTTTTTTTCACTTATATGTGGATGTACAGTATAAGATGCAGGTCTTCACTGAAACGACCAATTCAGCCCGATGGGAGAAAAACCCTTATTGTAAGATTATTGTAAGAAAAATTTAAAAAATTATTAACATGATGATTTTGTGGAATTATATGAGCATGTAAATTACACCCTGGTTACCTGTGGTGGTGCATGGGGTTTCTGAATTTGCATGTAGGATTGGCTGGGGGACAGGTAGCTGTTGTGAAGGTGCAGTGTCTCGTAGCCATCCTCAAATGAAGCCTAACAGTTGAAATTTGCAATAATAAAAGACAAATTATACAATTACACAAACAAATATTAAAGCATTGTTTTATCTTTTTTTTTTTTCTTACTTCAATGGTGACCCCTTCAGTGTCATCAGCGATGGGAATGGAAAGGCGCACGACTCCATCTGCAGGAACAGGGTACACCATCTCTTGGAACATTGGACCGCCCGGTGTAGAGGTCAAGGGGTCGCGGTGGTCCGACACGTTGGGCATCAGAGGAAGCCTTTCTCCCACTTCCTCCCTCATCCAGTTCCACGGATCTCGCCTGAATTGCATCACTGAAAGCCTCAGCAGCTTTCCCAGGTCTTCCAGCATCAGCGGTTCATCATTGTAAGTGGATATTTTCACCTGGAAAGTCGTCAAAGCGTTCACGTACTCACACCCTCTGCTGTTTGTTTACCATCTAATAATACAATGTCGTAGAGCAGGGGTGCCCACTCTTTTTCGGCTTGCGAGCTACTTTTAAAATGACCAGGTCAAAATGATCTACCTTCATTAAAAAATGCTAAATATATTTATTAATATGTATATACTGAGTATACTTCATATATGTTGGCGTACCTTGCATCCCTGCATGAACCCTTACTGCACAATAGCATTAAATACATTTATGGTCACTACCTTACTCTGATGACTTGCACTGAATGGAGTTGGCCAGGGTTGCATAGTCCGGACAGTAGCTGCTGGTAGCCAGCCTCAAGCAGGCTTCCAAATGATCATCTGTCATGGTGGAACGTTATCTCGACCCAATAATCTTCATGTGGGAAAAGGCTGACTCACATAAATAAGTAGAGCCGAATAATGCAGTCAAGGAGGGAGCACATTTCCTCATGTTTGGGTACTTTTCCTCTGTGAGTAAGTACCAAAACGGTCCATGAGCCCTGGGATTGAGCTGAATGTCAGCCTGTAGTGTCAACATCTCATCCTCCACTGCAGACCAGTTCAGGTGAAACAGTGTTGCAATTTTTGATGCGAGTGAATCAACCTCAATATCTTCCCTAAATGGGAAGCACATAGATGTAGCGATTGGCTTGAGTAAAGCACCTTGAAACCGTTTGTCAAAGTCTGACAGACAGTTTTCAATCTGCTTTGTGTAGCGCGCACTGTCGGGGCGCTCCTCGCACCCCTCCCCTCCCTGCCTTCCCTTGGGTCTCCAGCTTTGATGCAAGGTTTTGAAAGTTCCCCAAATCATGGCGCTGCAGCTCTGAGGATAGAAGTTGCACTACTGAACTGAACTGATCATGTTGACCACGGTTTTGTCTTTTCCTTGCAGATTTTTTTTTTTTTTTTAAATGGCGTGCGATCTACCCGCACTACCTTCGCGATCTACCGGTCGATCGCGATCGACGTATTGGGCACCCCTGTCGTAGAGTAATACTGACTTTCCTATCAAAGTGGACCGTGCGGTTTGCTTTGTGGGATCCTTACCTCGGCAGTGAGGTTTAAAGACGGCCTCAAGGCGACGGGATAGTCATGAAACCTCAATTTATATCTGCACTTTGCCAGATTAACCGTGGCCGTGCTGTTGTACGTCAGTCCTGAAAAAACACAAAGAAGATGCTGTTCACACATCTGGTTCTTTACTTCTGGACAGAGGCGGATGCTGCTGAGGCTTTAAACGACTGGTCCTGTTGTGTTTGGAAACTGTAAACAGCCGTGAGAAAGTTGGCTGACCGATCATCTATCAGTGGAAGTTATCCGCAGAAGGAAGAATGGATATCCGAAGAATGGAAAGCGCAGCACCGGTATTGGGTTGAATCAAATTAAAAATAATTACCTGTTTTGGAATCGGTAACATGAACCACAACCTTCAGACACTCATCGTCGTCCATGTATTCATCCCAATCCATCATATCCTTAGATCTTTTGTACATGTCGTGGTAGGTGGACATGTCAAACTCAAAGTCTGTTGTACCATCAATCTGTGGTAAATTAATAATTATTAAATTATCCACATAACATTGAAAAATCTATACTTTACTACTATATAAACTACAGCCAAGGCCCTAAACATGCATCCATACCTCTTTTCCCTCACTGGATGCCACTTCAAGTCCATGGAAATGATGGATAAATGTTATGTTCATATATCCCTGGACAGACTTTCCATACGTGTACCTAAGAAACAAGGCAGAAATAAATAATAATTAAAACTGGAATATTAAAAATAAAATGCTGAGAGCAAAATTAAAAGAATGTGATAGTAATTTACAAAACAGAGGTGGCACTCTCAGAAAATAAGTAAGTAATTGAATTGAAATAAGTAATTTTATATTGTTAGAAAACGTATTCTGTTTGTATTAAAAGTCCAGGGTAGAGAGGTTGAGACGTACTTGGAAGTGACTGTTCCAAACAGGCTGTCCTCGTGATATAAGACACTTGGTACCTCTATCATAACCCCAAACTTTGGAAGAACTGGAACCAAAGAAGACATGAATGAATTTTTTTGCATATCTATTGGCTTGGAATACATTCCCTGTAGCTAAAAAGAGAACTCACGTCAAGAAATAGAATTTGTGACAGTTATACCTTAAGCCTTCCATTGTTCCAATGTTAGTGCTACGGCTGTTAGTTCAAACTAGTATGTCTGTAAATGTCAATATTTCTCTGTGGAATTTCTGTACAATTACACATTTTACACCTTCACGGTGAATTTATTAGTTTTATAAAAATGACCGGGGAGATGTATTGTACATACCATAATGAGTCACTTGAAAATACTTCTCGGTGACAACTACCTATATTAAAAAAAGAAAAATAATTGTTTTCAAACATGAAACGCCCCCTGATTCTCCTCATTCATGTTCAGTGTTTGACTCACGTTGACTGTGGTCACGATGGTCCACGCGCCCAGCGGAGGGTTCTCCGAAAGCTGCAGCTCCTTGGACACGACGCCCATCGTCCCATTCAGAGTGGCCCACTGTCTGATGACGTTCCCTTTGGGATCCTGGCGAGGAGAGGACGAATAACAACAAACAAACCTGTCGTACTTGTTTCAGACAGACAGTTTTCATAGATGGAGGGATGGACAGTTGAATGGGTGGATTGGTTGTGTTACGAGCGGAGCTAGGAGGGACCCAAACGCACAACACAGAGAGACGGGAGGCAGACGAAGGATGTTTATTAGACCACACGGTGGAGATGGCTGGGGGGACCCGGTCAAGTAGGGATGGAGGGCCTTGGTGGGGAGGGAGAGGGGGCTGGAGACCACCGGCTTAAGCAGGGACACATGAAAGGTGGGGTGGACATGGAGGGAGGGAGGGAGGCGGTGGCGTACGGCACAGGGGTTGATGATGGACACAATGGGGAAGGGACCAACATACCAGGGAGCGAGTTTTCGGGAGTCCACCTTGAGGGGCAAGTCCTTCGTGGAGAGCCATACCATCCGTCCAAGGATGTACGTGGGTGTGGGCGCACAGTGCCAGTTCGCCTGCCGCTGGGACCTGGTGGATGCCTGGAATAGGGCAGAGCGGGCCCTCTTCTAAGTCCTCCGGCAGTGATGGATGTGGGCCTGGACGGAGGGTACAGCGATCTCAGCCTCCTGGGCAGGGAACAGCGGGGGTTGGTAGCCCAGAGAGCAGTGGAAGGGCGACAGGCCGGAGGAGGCGTTGACCAGGGTGTTGTGGGCATATTAAGCCCATGGCAGCTGGTCGCTCCAGGAGGAGGGGCTGGACCAAGGACAAGTTGGGATGGGTAGGGGGCGGAGGAGACCGGGGCGGGGTGGGGTGGAGCTCTTGGACCGGGCGCAGGTGGGACAGGCGGAGACGAAGGACCGGGTGTCAGGGAGCAGGGT
The DNA here is from genome assembly GCF_960531495.2 of Zeus faber. Lineage (NCBI taxonomy): Eukaryota > Metazoa > Chordata > Actinopteri > Zeiformes > Zeidae > Zeus > Zeus faber. The sequence goes on from NC_137189.1 coordinate 3,125,993, forward strand.
CGGTCACTAGAAGCGCTGTCAGACGACGGCCAGGGTGCGGGTGATCCCAGGAAGGCAGCTGAGGCGGGAGGCATGGGCCCACTGCAGAACCTCGGAGCGTGCGGTGTCAGGGACGAACAGGCGGTTAGGGGGTCCAGTACCTGGGTCGGGCTGGTGTTCCTGTGCTCGGGTGACAGAGACTCGATTTCCCAGGTGAGCGTGGTGGCAAGGCAAGGGGGTGGTTCTGGATTTCCAGCCTTCTCCTCTGCCGTGAACATGCAGGACAGGGCGTCAGCCTTGGTGTACTTGGTGCTTGGGCGGTAGGATAAAGAGAAGTTAAACCGGCTGAAGAACAATGCCCACCGGATATAGGCCAGGTTCTTATGATCTGTCCAGACAACGAAGGGGTGGTTTGCTCCCTCAAGCCAGTGGCGCCACTCCTCCAGGTTTGATGGCCAGGAGTTCCCGGTTGCCCATGTCATACTTGCGTTCGGGTGGGGTGAGCCTGCGGGAGAGAAAGGCACAGGGGTGGAGCTTACCGTTGGTTGGAGAGTGCTGAGACAGTACCACTCCTACCCCCGTGTCCGAAGCGTCCACCTCTACCACAAACTGGAGATTGGGCGGGGCTGGGTCAAGACCGAGGCCGATGAAAAGTGGCTTTTGAGGTTGAGGAATGCGGCCTTGGCCGTGGGGGTCCATTTGAAACCGACTGCAGTGGAGTTAAGGGCTGAGAGGGGAGTGACGATATGGCTGAAGTTTCGGATGAAGCGCCGGTAGAAGTTTGCAAAACCGAGAAAGCGTTGGAGTTGCTTCCTATTGTTTGGGGTTGGCCACTCCGTCAAGGCGGTCACCTTCTTGGGGTCCATCCCCAGCCACAAAGACAAACGAATTGAGCATGTCCCGGAGGACATCGTTAATCAGGGCTTAAAGACCGCTGGGGCATTTGACAGACCGAAAGGCATTACCAGATACTCGAAGTGTCTGGGCGGGGTGTTGAAGGCAGTCTTCCATTCATCCCCGTCGCGCCTGCGGATCAGGTGGTAGGCGTTGCGGAGGTCAAGTTTGGTGAAGTGGGTGACACCCCGGATGGGAACGAAGACTGAGTCCATCAGAGGCAAGGGATACTTATTCTTGACCGTGATGTCATTGAGTCCCCTGAAGTCAATGCAGGGACGGAGGGTCTTGTCCTTCTTGGCGACAAAGAAGAACCCTGCGCCCAGCGGAGATGACAAGGGGCAAATGATCCCGGCGGCGAGAGAGTCGCGGATGTTGGTCTCCATGGACTCCTGTTCGGGCCGGGAGAGGTTATACAGGCGACTGCAGGGAAGGGGCGCCTGGCAGGAGGTTGATTGCGCAGTCATAGGGACGATGAGGTAGTAGGGACAGCGCACCCTGCTTGCTAAAAACAGGGGACAGGTCCAGATATTGCGATGGAACCAAGGACAGGTCACGGCTCTCGGGGACCGCCGGCAGCACGTCCGGTGGTGGGGCAGAGGCCGAGCGCAGGCAGTGCGTGCTCCAGGCTCTAACGCTACCCGAATGCCCGTCCATCTGGGGGTTCTGGGTCCGGAACCAGGGGTACCCCAGAACCAGGGGGTTCTGGGGGGAATGGATGAGGAAGAACCCCATAGACTCACGGTGGTTGTCGGAGAGTAGCAGCTTGATGGGGGCCGTCTGGTGGGTAATCCGGGTCAGATGTGACCCGGTCAGTCCCTTGACCTTGAGCAGTGTGGGGAGAGGGACGGGTGTCAGCCCTAGCTGGCGTGCTAGTCCCAGGTCGAGAAAACTCTCATCCGCCCCGGAATCTATGAGAACGGAGGAAGAGAGTGTTATACCCCCCCACAAAATGGTTGCCGGGAGCAGAGGACGGGAGAGAGGGTTGGAGCTGGAGCGGCTGGAACATAACCCCACCGAGGAGTCGTCCTCTCCCAGCCAGCTGGTCCAGGTCCGTCGGTTTGTCCTGCCGTTCCAACTCGTCCCGCAACTCGTCGTTCAGGGCGCGCTGAAACACGTCCTGCAGGGCTCCGTTGTTCCAGCCGCTTTCCGTGGCTAGTGTCCGGAACTCGACAACGAGGGAGGCGAGAGAGAAGAGGAGTCTTCTGGTGGCCTCCTTGCCGTGAACTGGGTGATCGAAGATTCTCCTCATTTCGCGGGTGAACAGATCATAGGAGAGACTCTCGGGACCCCCCTGATCCCAAACCGTAGAACCCCAGCTGAGAGCCGCCCCTCTCAGGCAGGAGATGAATGTGATGCGGGCGCCGTGGGATGCGTATGATGATGGCTGCTGCTGGAAAATTACCGCACACTGCACTAGGAAGGCACGGCAGGTGCCGAAATCGCTGTCGTAGGGCACTGGAGCTGGAACATGGGGCTCATGGGGGAGGGGGGCACTGGGAGCCATGGTGGAGGGAGGAGGGAGGGGCCGGAGGAGCAGGGGGGGCCACGGGACCTGGAGGAACCGGCGGAATCTGCAGGCTGCTGACAGCCGCCGAGATGGTCCGGAGTGGTCCGTGATGTCCTGGAGGGCCTGGTCAAGTTGACCAAGCAACACTCCTTGGTTCAGGAGTGCGCGGCAGAGCCCCTCTCTGTCGGCTGGGTCCATGTTTTATTGCCAGACCGTACTGTTACGACCGGAGCTAGAAGGGACCCAAACGCACGACACAGAAAGACGGGAGGCAGACGAAGGATGTTTATTAGACCACACGGTGGAGATGGCCGGGGGGACCCGTTCAGGTAGGGATGGAGCAGGGCTGGGCAGGGATGATGATGACCGGGAAGGAGGGGTCCAGGATCCGGGTGGAGAGACGGGGAACCGGGCTGGATGGAGAGGGACGGACAGCCTTGGTCGATGAGAGGAGACAAGCAAGTTAACCGGGCTGGATGGAGAGGGACAGACAGACTGGGTCGACGAGAGGAGACAAGCAGGTAAGGGGAAGACGAAACAAGGAGACATAAGCTAGGGACTTGGAACAAGCGCTAGGAGCTAGGAGCTAGGAACTAGGAGCTAGGCCAGTAGCAGTACAACTTGGGTAAGCTAGTTGACGGTCTGGCAATGAGTGACTGGGGAGCTGGAGAATAAATACTGTGTGGGTGATGAAGGTAATTGATCTCAGGTGTGTGAAGTTGGCCTAAGGGAGGAGCCGCGGATGGGTCAAGAGCGGCCTCTAGTGGTGCTGGGAGGCTGTGGGCCTAACAGGCTGGTTCGTTGGTTGATTGATTTATTGAACAATGGATGGATGGTGGGTGGGTAGATGGGTTGGATGATGTTGATTGAATGATGGATGAAAGGTTGATGGGTTGGTTGGTGGATGGATGGATGGGTTGGTTGGATGATGGATGGTGGGTGGATGGATAGAAGAGTTGGATGATGGATGGATTGGCTGGATGGTGTTGATTGAATGATGGATAAATGGTTGATGGGTTGGTTCGTGGATGGGCGGCTGGATTGGTTGAATATTGGATAGATGTAATGGTTGGATGGATGGATCGGTAGAAGGGTTGATGATGGATGGATGGATGGATTGGTTGGATGGTGTTTATTGAATGATGGATGATGGATGGATGGATGGATTGGTTGGATGGTGTTTATTGAATGATGGATGAATGGTTGATAGGTTGGTTGGTGGATGGATGGATGGATGGATGAATTGATGGGTGAATGGGTTTGATAATGGATTGGTTGATGGATGGATTGGTCAATGGATGGATGGATTGATTTGAATGGTGTTGATTGAATGATTGATTCATTGATTCATTCATTCATTTATTGGTATTTTTTGCAGCATAATTATACAAGCAACACATGTCCCACTGACCTTGATGACCATATTGACCGGCTTCTTGTAAGGTTTCCCATCGGGGTGAATGGACACGACCCTGATCTTCACCGTCTGTCCCGCTCTGTAGTTTGGTTTGTCCGTCTGGATGAAGGTAGAGAGGTCCATGGTGTTGAAGGGCAGGTAGGTGGAGTTGGTGAACAGGATGTCGTGTGGGCCGACGTAACCCGTGACTGTCAGCTGGCAGGGCATCCAGTGGCCCTTCTCGCCGAGGGAAACCTGCCGTGGAGAAAGGTCACCAACCGATTGAGATGAAGATCGTTAAAAGTAGGTGAGGCTCGTGACGGGACCTTTCCTTCAAGAGGGGTATTTACCCAAGTATCAGGAAAAGCCCTTTTTATTTTGTGAGACAGTACTGAGTCATACGCTTCACACACTCCAGTACTCGTTACTTGCAGCCAAATCTGTTTTTAAAATCTTATCGATATTTCTCTTAATAGCTTTGATATTGATAAATCACCGGACTGAGAAGTTGGTAAATGTTGTAAGTTGATAGAGAAAGCGTGAAACTAAAAACATAAATAGTTTTATGTGGTGAGAAGAGACTGTAGAGAGTATGAAATTCATTACTTGGGTTACAAATATAATAAGTAAATACATGTAAATACATCTAATAACTAGTTACTACCCACTTATCTTTGTCTGTCTTAATTGTGGTGACTTAAATCTATGATCTATGATCTCATATTCTCGAAGAAGGTTCAAAGAGAATTTAAAATTTAAAATCAGGGGAACTAATCCATCCCCTTCACACACTTTAAATCTAAACGCCAGATAAACACTGTGTGTGTATTGACATGGAACAAATTTATTTTGCATGACGCAGAAGCCTTGGTCGACCCAATGCTCGTCAACCGGATTATTATTATCGTGGGATACTCTCAGACACAATGGCCGACTGCGCTGGACAAAACCTGGCTGATATTTCTGGGATGGTCATTGTTGTTTGTGGCATATTGTTCTCTGCTCTGACAGTGAGTAACGCAATATGAGGGGAGTTCTCTCGGGTGTCTGGGGACGAAACAAAACAGGCGTCGGAGCTTCGGACCCAAGGACTTAGACATCTACAGGATTAACCTCTAACAAACAAAACACAAAAAAAGAAAGTATGTTCCCTGTTGTCAACAACAAACAAGTCATGTATCATAGAATCCCCTCGGCTCAACCGGAAAATAAAATGTACTTACAGGCGGAAGGGTCAGCAGCTGAGTTGAACCTTTGAAGAGAGGAGTTGATAAATGAAATAAATCGACAACATAACTAATTAATTTGTTGGGCAAATGGGGATTTCGTTTTTGGGGAGGGGGTTCACTTTACCTCCGTTAACAGTGGTTTTATTTGAAGCGACGCTGCTGTTGCCGTGTTTGATCTCAGCGTGCACGGTGACCAACGAGGAGGTGAGGATGGTGACGGAGACAGAGAGAGGAATCCCAGGACAAAGGAAACTCGGAGACAGGAGCACGTAAGAGGGCTGCCGAAGAGGAGGACTGATGGATAGATAGATAGATAGATAGATAGATAGATAGGTAGATAGATAGATAGATAGATAGGTAGATAGATAGATAGATAGATAGGTAGATAGATAGATAGATGGATAGATAGATGGATGGATGGATGGATGGATGGATGGACGGATGGATGATTAATTGATTTTGACCTTTTATTAGTTGTTTGCCAATGAATAAACCCCTAAATAGATCAAATAGATATTTTTTTTATATAATAAAACCAATAATGATAATAATAATAATTAAATAAATAACATCTTACTTAATATTTAATCATACTTTATAATATTACTTAATCATACTATTATTATTTTTGTATTACAGATAGATCCCTAGATACATGGATACATTCGTACATACATTCATACATTCATACATATATACATGTTTCATCATGTACAAGTATAAGTCCAAATACAATCCTGGTTTTGCTCTGACCTGGTTGTGGTGCTCTGATTTGCTGTGATTAAAACAGATAGTCCTAGGAACCTCCACACCTGAAGCCACTCCATCTGCAGAACCACCCTCCAGGTGCTTCACCTGCTGTTTGCATCCACAGGTTCAAGTCCACAACACTTATAAGCGAAGAGAAACCCCTCCTCCATGCATTCTGCATTCATCCCTTCCAACAGGTTCTGATTTCATGATCAAGTGTCACCGCTGCTTCAAAAGATTCTCATAGAAGACAAGCAAATAATGTTTTTGGATTTTCCATTTTATTTGTTGGTTGGCCGGTGACACCTCACTCAACGTTTAATATTAATGTGTGTGTGAGTAATGCATAAGGATAATTGTCATCTGGAGTCCATGAAAGCATAAGAACAATAAAATCATGGAAATAAAAAGAGATAAAGAGATAGCAATAACTGGTTAAAGTGCAAGTTAGGGGGGAGCTTGGGAAAGATGACGATGAATGGGCTATAACAGGGATCAGAGTGAGAGATCCATTTTACTTTTTGAGAACCTTTTCAGACAAAGTTTAATGACTCATTTTTAATGAAATGGTTTTTTGGACAAATCATCTCTCTATCTTCGGCAATTTTACGTCTTTTTATTTGGTTGGTTTTATGCTAAATGTGCCTTAGGCAAAATGGGTTTATGTAAGGTGACTCAAGACTTAACATACTACCATTAAACAGCAAAGATAGAATTAAAAAAACAAGATCATAATAAAACTTTGTTAAACATGTATTATTAGGTTCATGCATAATTTAATATATAAGTATATAGATAAACTATTAAATGATAACAACATAGCATTAAAATAATAATAATAATAATAATAATAATAATAATAATAATAATAATTTTGAAATTAATAATTCATAATAAATGATTTTCCAAAATGACCTGCGTTTATGTTATCCAATCTTATGTCATTAATACTAATATAATCATTATTATTATAATATGGAATAACTCTGTACTGTCTGGGTTTGTTGTTACCATAGCAACATCCTGCGCGCTTACTCCCCCGTTTGACCAGCGGGCGGCGGCGGCGGCGTCCCGCCCGCAACGCGAGGGGGCGCTGTTCGAAACCCGGCGCCCACTGTTTACCCCGGTCCCCTCCCGACGGGTCAAAGGTCAACCCCGAGCCACGATGACGACGCTGCGCGCGTTCACCTGCGACGACCTGTTCAAATTTAACAACATGTGAGTCGACCCGCCCGGCGTGTCGCCCCGCGCGGTGTTCGCGTCCGGGTCCGTTTATTTTAAACGCCATCTCAGATAATCGATCTCAACACGGATCCGTTCGATGTATTCGCGCCATTCGCATTTCCTCCCCCTTCCCCTCGCTCATTGTGTTGCGTGGTGACCAGGGACCGGTGACTGCGTCGGCCTAACGTCTCCTTTCCGTCCGACAGAAACCTGGACCCGCTGACGGAGACCGTATCCTTCCCGTACTGTGTGGTCGTTGTCGTCACCGTTGACGTTGTCATTCGTCATTGTTATCAACAAAGCACCGTCTCGTCTTATTATCGCTGATAATCTAGCGAATGCCAACCCGTCGCTACCCAACAATGCATCTGGCGCAGTGTCTCTAAGATGGATACGGAAGTGGTGCAAAGTGTTTCAGTGACATCATCCTGTGTTGTCTTTAAGCTGCAGTCAAATCATTCAAGATCACTGTGATATTCTTCATCGTCATATCATCTCACTTATCTAATCGATTATTTATTAGATGGTTCTTGTGTGTAAATATCTTATGAAAGCACCGACAGTTGTTCCCCAAATATTGTTATTTTGAGTTCGAAGCTTGTGAACATGGTTTAAAATAGTTTTGGGTGTTTTTTTAAAGATGGAGGTGAACAACATGCTCCATCATGTAAGTTGATGTGTTGTTCTGGGCACACTAGACAGGGTCAGTCATTAACTATTTTAAATTAAATGACTTCTTTAACTTCTTCCAAGTATGGAATCCCATTTTACCTTCAGTACCTTGCCCACTGGCCTGAGTACTTCATCGTAGCAGAGGCTCCTGGTGGTGAACTTATGGGTTACAGTAAGTAGCTGTTGTATGAGAAATAATTATGCATTTAGAATAGGGACCATTACATTTTCAATAATGTTATCATATTCCATCGTTTGGGTTAGGGTTAAGTTAGGTTTTTTCCAATTGTTTATCGGGGTAGACTAGATCAGTGTTTCTGAAATGGGGGTTCCCCAAGGGGTACTCAAAATGTGTTACTTAAAAAAAAAAGGTTATATATGTTTAAAAATTCCCAGATTAATAAACTGTACAAATACAAGTTTGACCGCCTACATCTTTGCTAAACCACATGTTCAATGCAACCTTTTTTAATGAGCGTATCATCAACTCTTAAGTATCTGCAGCACCTTTTTAATGTAAACACTGCCACATACTACACACATTTTCTTTTTTTTTTTTTTCCCCAAAATGCCAGTGAAGGTACTCAGTTGAAAAAATGTATTTGAGGCGGTACACTACTTAACAATTATAATAAAATCTATGTCTGTGTGTCGCTTAAACATACCTATGTTAAAATGGTTTTCTAGTCATGGGGAAGGCAGAGGGGTCAGTGGCACGTGAGGACTGGCACGGTCACGTCACTGCTCTTTCCGTGGCCCCGGAGTTCAGGAGGCTGGGTCTGGCCGCCAAGCTCATGGAGATGCTGGAAGAAATCTCAGAGCGGTGAGTTCCTGCTCATGTTTTCACCGTGCGGTGGCTCTGGGTGCACAGGTGGCCTGACTGCTTTTTGGGTTTTCCTCTTTAAGGCCCCTGAAGTCTGGGAAATTATACTTCCTGGCGTAAGAGAAGTGCAACTGTTTATATTCCTATATTCACTGACCAGGAAATAAAGGAAATAGATTTGCTTTATTTATGTACTGTCAAAAAATTTGGGATGTCACAACTATGACATTTTAGTTGCAATAAACAATTGCAATTTTCACTATCATAAGCTTATAATAGTGCACCCTGTATCTATTGTAGAAATTAGTTTTATTATAACTTATTATTTTATTTATTACTTATTAGTTTGCAAGAACCACACTGATGGAGATGCACCTAATTCACATGTATTTAGTGCAGCGTTTCTAATGTTCAGGTGGAAATTTAAGGCTGTAAAAATTTATTTATTTATTTTTTTAACGAAATGATCACAACCATCTCAAATAATTGTGACAGCTCTCATCAGAATAGATTTCACTTTGGAATGGAGCAAAGTGCTTAAATGGAGCAAAAAGGCCCATTAAGTCTCACTGCAGTATGTACCAGGGTGGCTTACACATCCTCGTGATTTCTTCCCGTTATTTAGGAAGGGTGGTTTTTTTGTGGACCTCTTTGTGCGAGTCTCCAACCAAGTGGCGGTGAACATGTACAAACAGCTTGGCTACAGTGTCTACAGAACTGTCATAGAGTACTACTCCGCCAGCAACGGAGAACCGGATGAAGACGCTTACGGTGAGAACTCTCTTGGGGGCAGGGACGCTCAGAATGGGGGAACTATAAAAAAGATTTTGTTGCGTTTTTTTTTTTTTCTTCTCCCCCATGAAAAACAATCTTGGGACCTACTTGTTTATTTTGTATTTTATAAGTACTCAGGGACACCGAAAGCACCAGGTTTTTAGGATTCTGTCTAACTCAGGTGGGCGCTGTTCTATAGCAAATGTAAAAATAAAAAAGGATCAGTGGAATTTGGTGTAGATCAGTCCTAAATGAGCACCATGTGAGCTTCTCTACAGGATGAGTTAACAACCTTAAACTACAATAGAATGTACCAATGGGTAAGAAATGCTGGAATTGGATTTATATATTAAGTTATGGACGATCATGGAACTTATCCACTGAATTTAAAAAAGGACCAAACCAAAAAAAAAAAGCCCTTACGGTTTAGCTTGACATTTGAGATCACACCATCAAAGGCCAAAACATTCAACGATGGTTGAATCTGTTTCTCCTGCAGATATGAGGAAGGCACTTTCCAGAGATGCAGAAAAGAAGTCCATCATCCCACTGCCACACCCCGTCAGACCGGAAGATATAGAATAACACGAGGCTGTGGCTCGCGGCACTTAAGTGCTGTTGAACTGTACATAGTTAAATGATAGGTCAGGTTTCATAAACGGCGACGATCTACATTTGCTTTCAATGCTAAGTTAGTCAGAGCCACTGGTTCAAATGTGAAAATTGATACAATGTCAGTTTTATTTCATCTATTGTAAATTCTGATTAAAACATTTGCGTAAGGAAATAATTGAAACGGAAATTTGCTTCTGTTAAGATGTATTTACAGTGGCACAGTTGGAAGCAACGGTGTACAATAAAGCGCTTAACCAATTGATTTAATTTGTACTATTATAAAAAATAAAAAATAAACGTTCAAATGCTGTCAACCTTGCTTGGCTCACACAGCAGGTCACCGAGGGCTGGACACACCCGGCTCTTCAGGAAGAGGTGGGCGGGTCCGCGGGCTTGTCAGAGGGCTGCTCTGTGTCCTCCTTATCTGAACCCTCCTCCTGTTCTCCATTGTCTTTCTTCCCCTCCTCCTCTTCTTTGTCTTTCTTCCCCTCCTCCTCTTCTTTGTCTTTGTTCCCCTCCTCTCCCTGTTCTTCATTGTTGTCATCTTTCTCCCCCTCCTCCCCCTGTTCTTCTTCAGCCTGCTGCTGCTTTTTCCACATCTTGACCATGGCCAGCAGTTTGAGGTTGGGTTGGTTGGCAGCATCCTCTGGGAAGATGTAGTCGTAGTACTCCTCCCAGCCCGCATCCGACTGGAACCCAGAAAGAAAGTTACTCAATCCGTTGTCATAAAATGCGACACTATCTGCAAGACACTGATACTCAATATCTTCAAATGTGGTTGAGATGTAAGGTACTGACGAAAAATCTCATGCCCATAGAGATCTTTACAACATGAGGTTAGTTAATCGCTAATACTCATTTTTTAAAAGCGGGGGGGTTTCCAGAGTATTGCAAGGATATCATACTGAAGAGAAACTCCTCCACGAGTGGCAAAACAGAGCTTACAGAGAAGGATTTTAATAAATGTATTTCTGCAGTGGCCAGTCTGCACGGTGCTGACGACTGGAAAACTTTGTCGTAGACGGTTTGTGTCCGGACAAGATGTTTTAGCTCGTCTTCGGGCTGGCCCAGTTTGTGTTCTATCAGCCAAGAAGTAAACTGGGATCCCAGCGGCCTGTTTCTTAAAGGGTTTTTTTTTTTAGTCCCTGGCAATCGGTCAGCCATGACATGTTTCAATTAGCATGTTATTGTTTTGCTAGCCAGGTTGTTTCCAGTAGGGACTCATTCCATGTAACGTGTGCTAACAGAGCCCTGCCCCCAGCAACATGATTGGTAACATCACAGGAAGCGGAAGATAGTGAAACACTCCGTTTACACACATTCTAGCACCACTCCAATCAAGACTTCGCCTCCCCAAGTAAGATTTTTGAGACTAGTTAATAGCATGTTCCATCAGAAATTGACTTTTCTTTAATCGAGTTATTGCAGGCCTACAAACACAATCCAAAAGTTTAATAGACTGATACCAATTTAATCCATGAGTTTTACAGAACATTATAGACTTGGAAATACAATCCATTTTCTCCATTACACATGTTTCTTTCATAAAATATCACACGGTAATAAATCTTTTTATTGGAGTTAATATCTGATACACGACCCAACAATCTTACTGACATCCGACCAATACCAGTATAATTCTAATCCGGCCCTCACTGGCGATCAGCATCATATCAGACTCTCGGCCAAATTTTGTTAGTTATGTTGTCTAACTAAAACTCAGGGACAGTTTCATGTTCTATTATTGTTCCATAGTGAATAAATGAACAATGATAAACAGTGTCAAAATCATCAATCCCACTATTGTGGTAACTGAAAATTGCAGCAGTAGTCTGTATGTGCAGCTGTCCTGTCAAGTGATCACATAATGTGATGTATTTGTCATTGACATACAGCAGACGTACCCAATGAGACCAAATGATAAGACAATTTGATTTCTCAGATCATGGATATGAACTGAAAATGATTGGACGACAACGTAAAATATATTTAACAGTCAATGTTTTATAATGAAAATAAAATTGAAGTTTCCATTAAAGAAAAGTTATAAAAATGTTTGTATGCTGTCAAATACAGTGTTTAGAAAGAAAGTAAATTGCAATTAGTACACCTAGTGACATCAATTGCCTCTGTAAAAGTCATTGTTTAAAAAAAAAAAAAAAATTCCATTCATTAAGGTTTTGGCAAATTAAGAAATGTAGACGTCGAGCACTCACCCCGTCTTCGGCAGTCAGCTTCCTCCTCTTCTTCACCTTCTCGGGCAGAAGCTTCTGGACGCGCTCCCTCGTGGCGTCAGAGCCGAACTCTCTCTCGAAGTCCCTCCAGGACTCGAGCAGCGTCAGCCGCTCCTCCTTCTCCTCGCAGCTCCGCAGGCTCTTGTTGGCCTCCTCGTACGTCTGCCGGCTCCTCTGCAGTCGGTCGGCTTCAGCCACCGACAGTTCGAACTTAGCACTGCTGATCCAGACCTGCAGGAGATGCCGAGCGTTAAAACAGCAGAACACAGGTGCCCTGACTCCTAACTTAGAACGGTAAGATATTTTAATCACAAGATAGTCCAGTAAAAAAAAAAAAAAAAAAAAGGTTTTCTGACAATTTCCAGTGATTTATCTGCACTTTGTGACTTATGTTTTGAGAAGTGCTACCCAAACAAAGTATTATGATAATATCAAACTAAGACAAGCATATACATATTCCAAATTAATATGAAGAGTTCTGTCACCTTGACATGCTGCGTGCGCTGCAGCAGCAGCTTGTACAGAGCTCTGGTGTTGTCATATTCCTCCTGCTCAATCTCAAAGTCGATGTAGGATTTCCACAGCACCTGAGTAGGATGATCAGACATCAGACGCTGCGTGGTACAGTCCACTGACACTTCAGCCATTAAAATAGGAGCAGGCTGGGACTCAGTGAGTGAGGCACCGTAACTCCATTGGGACGAGTTTCTCCATAAGGTCGCCCGTTTATCAGTCCCTTGTGTGGTCACAATAATTAATGTTAATTAATTACTTGTGCCTACAGTATTTTGATTCTAAAATGTACTTTATAGATTTACTACTGGGATCCAATCAAAGCATTTCCTTTTTTGTAACTTTGAGCCCATGGTTCCTTATGCTTGGATTCTCCCTCTCTTTTGGCAATTACTACTACTACTACAAAATAACAGAAAACATCTTCACTAATAGCATCGCAAGTTTTGAGAAAAGCCACTGCAAAACAATAAATTTTTGGCTAAAAAATTAAAAAATTGGTTCATAAAAATGAAGGCAGTCAGTTTAAAATAATTCAGAGAGTTTAGAGTTCAGAGAAATGCACTGATCCTAAAACAAGCAAGGACTCAAAAGAATAAAAGCTGAGTTTAAGTTTGCTTCCTAATACTGATCAGAGTGTGCATTACCTCCGGCATGTCGAGGCGCGGCTGGCCAATTGCGAGCTTGAAGATGGCTCGGGCTCGCTCCACGTCTCCCAGGATGGTCTCCAGCTCGGCGAACTTGATCCAAGTGGTGCAGTTTTCGGGGGTGAACTCCAGGTACTTCTCGTAGAGCTTCCTGCACCTGTCAAACTCCCTGAGCTGCAGCTCCAGCGCAATGTAGCCCTTAAACAGTTTGTTCTTTGGACATTTACCGATGGCTGAACCCTGGAGGGGAAAAAAAGGACAAGAGATGAGATGCTCGGGACGTCAAGACACTAATATATAACTAACTCTTCTTTTAGAGTCCCCAGGAAACAGTTTAGAGCGCTTTTGCGATTTGGTGCCTTTCTGAATAAAACAGAATTTTGTGATGTTTCACAATGTAACCATTAATGGCAAGTGGCACCCACTGCCATTAATGTCAATTTACACGTCAAGTAAAATTTTCAATCTTAAAATGTTGAGTTGACATAGAGTGCAACCAGAATCGACGTTGAGCTGTTTATTTCCGGGGTTGGTTAGAGCTCTTACCAGGCCTCTTCTGGCCGCCGCCAGGTTCTTCTGCCGGATCTCAAACTGTGCGTACAGCAGCCACATCTTGGCAAAGGTGAACTGAAAGAAAGGAAACATGGCTGTTACAATTCAGAAAATCTACTCTAGATTACAGCATAATACTTAGAACTATTTTAATAGAATAAGAAATTAGCTGAACAACTACAACAATAATGAAATATGAGAATAGATATCGTCTGGAATTTTCGCTATATGGCGATATAGTAAAATGTTAAGGCTGCATTACAATAAAAACATTTCTTCATATATTTTTCAAGAGGTTCTAATCAATACCTCTACCTGCTTGGTCATAATATGCACATAATTAGTGATTGTTTCTCAAATGTGTGTGTAAATATCTTTTGAATATTAGCCAATAGTCAACCTCAGAAATAATCAAATTACCAATGTATTGAAATATTGTGATTGTCACCCAACCCTCAAACTCAATTAGAAATAGTTAGGAAAATAAAAGTTTGACACAGTAGTATTTTAATAGAACAACAGGGTTGCCTGACTAACTACAAATAGTTAAGAAAATAAAGGTTTTCCACTGTACCTTTTTATGGGGAATGAGGTCTAGACAGGCTTGGTACACCTGCCTCGTCCTTTCAGCATTCTGTAAAGAATCAAAATCAATATTTCCTTTTACAGGCCATGTTAGGGGGCGAACACGATCAATGGGTCATTAGAACGTGACTGTGTCCTTGTTTCATATTATAGTTAAAAAGTCAAGACATCTACTTCGCTTTAGATAACCTGTGAAACGACCATCATGTGGACTAAATTCAATTCCTAGATTCACCAAAAATTGTTAGCTGCAGCCCTGGTCTGAATGTATTGTTTTATCTAAAAAACTAAAACGGGGGGAAAAGGAATCAATCCCTTGCTGTTTTTAGGGTCTAACTCACAACCTTCTAGCCCTGAAACAACCCTGCATGAACCCACCTTGACCTCCAGCTCCTCGTACAGGGCGTAGTTGATCCACAGGTAGATGTATCTGCGCCAGTGTCTCTTCTCCTGAATGGGCGGCATGTTGGCGATGGCTCTCTCGTACACATCTCTCACCGTGTCCGGGTCGGCGTCGCTCTCCACCAGACGCAGGTAATCGAACCAGGCATCGTAGTTGTGCGGGCTGGCCTGGGTGAGACGGAGAAGCAAAGTTAGAAAAAAGGTCTGGACTGAAAACAATCCATGCAAACTCATAATTTCACCTTTCAAACCAATTTTGAATCAGAAAAATTAACATAAGTATTGTCTATTCAATGAATTATATGATTTATTATTGGTTTTGAGGCTGAGCTTAATATGTTCATCATATTGCAAATTAACTTACCCTACTTGTCGTTAGTTTGAGCCTAAACTGCATTAGAATTCAGATTATTTTGGCTGTTCCTTTGCCTAAAGACTGGAAACATCCTAAGCGTTGCTATTCTGAGTAAATACTTTGACCCAAATACTTAAAATTTATAAGAATTACAGATAAAAAAAACCCCAAAACTATTAGTTGCAATTATTACCTAATTGACTGATCGCAATTGAGCAGACAACGATCACTTTGTAAAATCGTTAAGATTCCACAATGATTTTTTTTAAATAAAAGGTTCCATAATCACGTTTCCATACAAATGTCAAGGGAATTTTAAACCAATTTTAGAAATGTTGTAATAAATGAAACGTGAATTAGGTCCATTTCCATCAAATCCATTAGGTTGAAGCAATTTTTGATACAATCGATAGCTGTTTCTGAAATAGGTACACATGTATTCAACTATTATAGGATTATACTACTATAGCTGTATAAAACAAATAAAAAAAATAACCACTACAAGACTGACTCTAATCATTTAGATTATTTGTATTACACAATGAATCATCACTGTGAAAGCACAAACTAGAAGAAAAGGAAACCCTGTGGCCTTCACAGGGTTGTATGTGTACGCTTAACTCCCCAAGGCCGATGGCGAAACCTTCCTTGGTTTGTTGGGAAACTTTTACCTTTACTTCCTCTTCATATTGAAAGCGCCTCTTGCTGACGATGACGTCCTCTATTCCCCTCCTGTCTCCAAACTTCTTCTCAAACACGGTGTAGTTCTTGAAGAGCTCCTGTGCTTGCTGTTTGGGGATTCTGTCCAAGGCGTACTTGTAGATGATTCGAACCCGTTCAAACTACGAGCAAAAGAGAAGCATGAAACGCAACACCTGTCACATCCACAAAGGGACTGAATAGACAAATCACTCATATCACCCACGTTTCAAACTTCAGCTGAATCACACCCACCTCTTTTTGAGTCTCTTCGAATCTGGCAAAGGCCACAAAGAGGTTCTCGTCCACGTGGTCCTCACCGAAGAAATCCACGGCTCTCTCAAAGACCTTTCTGCTGTGTGCGATGTAACCGTGTTTGTCTTCAAACCGAGCGTACTTGATCCAGTTCTTCACCTCAGGGTGAATGATGACGAGTACAAAGGAGTAAAGGACTTTTAACCAGCGTGCATGGTAAACACCAAAAAAACAGAAACATAAAATGTATGATTTATCGTTTGCAGCTTGCAGACATTGGTTTGTGCCAATTCCTCTCATGATGTATACACCCATTCCAAGTCAAGCGACAAGCACTGTTACTATTTTTTCAGACAGTTACAACACATCCCAACACAAGGGAAAGGATATATCGCTCATAAATGGTGCGCGCATGTTCCACTTCCTTGTAGCGCAGCTCAAAGTTGATGTAGGAGTGCCAGGCCTGCTCCTCCGGCTCCCACTCCATCCAGCGCTCAAACACCTGCCTGCAGCCGGCGACGTTCCCCAGCATCTCCTCCATGTACGTGTACTTGTACCTAGAAAATAAATCCTCACACTGAAGGTTGGGAGTATTCAACAAGACTAACAAGTCTTCTCCATGCATTTCCTTCAAACAAAGGACATATTATATAAGCCAAACCAATTAATTTATTTTGCGGAATTTAAAAACATTTGTGAAATCATAGTTTTGCCCCCCCCCATGGCGATATTCAAATAAAGATGTTTATTTATTTACTCTTAAACTTCCTGCTCCACGGTTATGTACTTTGCCTGTAAGTATATGCAAAGTATTGCAAATATATGCAAAAGTAAAAGAAAAAACAATGATCATGCATTTAATTTAAATTATTATGCTGTACATTCTTGAGCTTTTTATTATTATCATAATTATTATTATTTAGTAAATTATTATTATTTCTCTAACTGCTGGACTGCTCGTTAGAATGCATGTTGTATATTGTGAACTCAGTTGACAGCCTCCTACTTTTACTCTGTACTTTATGCTTCCCCATTGAGCCGCTGCAACACCTGAATTTCTTCCACAGGGATCAATAAACTGATGATATTATTGTAACGTTTTCACCATATTGTTGCATTTTTGGAAACTTCCATAAGGAACTAGGGCTGTACCCAACTCTGAATATAGTAAAATTGGATTTGGCTGTTCAATGCGAATATTCGACTATTTTCCGACGAGGGGGAAAACTCCAGTTTTACTCTTATAGGCAAGATAGCGTCCGTCTACAGTGCCATCATGAGGCGGAGCGAGAAGGAGCAATTTGGGTGCATCTTGCACACCTGTCTCCCTCTCCGCTGGTACAGAAGAAGCGCACCAGTAATGGGGTGCCTGTGATCGGCACGGCAAAACGGCAAGTTTTTACTGTACGTCTCCCTATGGTTGTTTTTTATTTGGAGGATCCGCCATCGGGGTGCATGGGGAGACGTGTTCCGGTCCGGACGCTTCACACACATAAAAATATATTTATGATTTCCCTTATTTATAATTGAAATTGAAAATCACTGAAATTTGATGTATGTTGTAACCATAAATATTGCACCAATGAAGTGTGATCTTTTTTTTTAATTGAATATGAACAGTACCAGAACTGGTTGACTCGTGGGAGAATCGTGATGGCTTTGTCCCAGATGTTGCGGGCGTGGTTGACCTGCCGGTTCTTCATCTCCATTTCGGCGTACTTCAGCCACAGAGCGATGTTGCGATGATCTACATCCAGTGCACGCTCGTAAATAGAGCGGGCCCTGAAATGCAGGGAAGGAGCGTTTAGGGAAGATAGATAGATAAGATACTTAATTCAACAGCGAAGGAAAATTGCCATTGTCTCATCAGCTCACATCAAAACAGTACACAAAATAATAAAGCAATAAAATAAAAATATTAAACGAAAAATGGCAGTTACTGTACACAATTAAATATTGCAGTATACACTAAACAGATATAACCTAAAAATAACAGAAAAAAAAATAAAAAAGACTGTCCTATACAATAAGTAATGAAATAAACCTTGAACCAGAAAGATAAACTTAAGACAGAAATGGTGATGTACAATAAACCTGACATTAAATATAGAAATCCAAAGTAAACATACACTTCTGTATTAACAAATTCACATTTGAAGACCTCCAGATAAATAAATAAAATTATTCATACCTCTGGACTTCCTTCAGACTTTCCTCCCATTGTGCGTACTTAATCCAGTTGCTAATGACCGTTCGGTTCTTTCTTATGTTGTCCTCAAACCCCTGCAAACCAAACAGTTTAGGCTCGGATAGACACTGGTAAATGGGTTAGAGTTCTGAACATGCAGCCAATAAATGTATAGTTTTGTCAAGGATATGTTATTTTATTATGTTTGACTAAGCAGCGTTAGTTGTTTAGTTAGTAAATACCAAAGTATATGTGAAAAGGAGGATGCAACAAGCATTCATTGGGCACCTTCATTTCAGCTCGTTAGCTCCTGTTTATCTTTTGCTGCTGAAAAATCGCAGTTCCAGAATGTTTTTTTATTTTATTTTATGCAATTTATACAATTATAGAGGCATAAAATGAACAAAAAAAGACAACATTATAAATTTCTATTTTTTGTTCGACAATTGTTAAACTAAAATGTCATGATCGTTACAGTCCTAGGTCTGGTACAGAGTGAAAAGGCTACAGGTTAACTCCCCAACCGGGAGACGTAAACACGTCTCCGTCAAGAGGAAACTCCACCATGTTGATCTCATGTGCATTACCTTCCTTTTCTTCAACTTGTAGTCATTGAGCTCTTCCTCATCTGTGATTTTCTGCTTCGGAGGCGGAGGCAGAAGCTCCAACTCCCTTTCTTTCGCCTCCCTGAGCAGTTGCTCTGCCGTGATCTGAACCTCTGCCGGGGCCTTGTTCTTCACCTGAAACGGAGCAAGACATTACTGATGTGTTTACCAGCAAGCACCGAGAGAGGCAGAGAGAGACGTGAGGGGGAAAACATCACAAGGTTTTTAAGTGATTAGAAACTACAATTAAACAACAATGAATGAACGAGAGAGAGAAAGAAAGAGAACAAACAGCCGCTCACATTGCAGACTGTGTTCATCAACAATCACAGCATACAGCGGGCGCCCCTGTTTTTATTCTAGGCGAGTTAAAACACTGTAGACTTGAAGTGTCACTGCCTGGGTTCGAACTATATGTCAAGTGTGGAATATGGGATAATAGAACACTAGATGTGCTACATCTGCTGTGCTACAGAAACATCAAAAATGCTTATGTTGCCAGATCCAAACCCCCAAAATAACCCTAACCAAAACACCATCCACTTAATTCCCACATAAAACCAGCCTCAAAGGCAGCAACCCACAGGTTGATGACATAGAAAAAGTGAAAGGGTGTTTCCTGTGCACGGACTGGGAGATATTTAATGATAGACATTGACGTGGCTACAGTGACGATTAGTGGGCTATATTATTTTCTGTATGGACAATGTACTCACTAAAAAGGACATAATTGTGTACAATGAAGCATATGCACGTTTACTCATTGATTTTAGTTCAGCTTTAGTTCACCACTCTTCAGCCTCATTCATTACTGGACAAACAAACAGATGAATGTAATTAACTGTATTTGTGGTATTTTTGGTAACCTGTCAGCACAGTTAATGTCTAAGCTTGCACGTTTTATTCAAACGGCCGTGAAGACCCTAGGGAGAAAAGAAAATCACTATCTTCCGTCTTTATATAAAAAAATCTGTGCTCAGGGAGGCACAGAAGATTCTGAACAACCCATTGTTCAAGGTGTTGCCTTCAGGCCGGTGGTCCAGAACGCCAAATTTCAGACTGAACTGGCACAACAATTCATTCATTCCATCCTAACCTCAAAATATCAAATCCCAACAAGTAGTAGTACTACCTGATTTCATTTGAGGACTAGGATATTGCGATTTGATTATTTATTACCTGGTTTGAGGATATCTGGTTTTATTATTTCAAACTATTGTGTTTTTATTACCTTACATTATTATAAAGAACTACTGTCCCATACTCAACATGTGAATTTAAGCACGTTAATGTATGATCTATGTCCCATGCGTGTATGTGCTCTGTGATGTTGTCTTGTATTATATTATCTTGTCTTATCTTAGATACGTTATTCATTTCTGGGAGGGAAATCGCTGTCATGACAGATTCCATCAAATTAATGGGCACAAATAAGTATTATAATAAAAATGCCCAAATGCACTTCCAAGTTAATGAAAATTTTCAAAATGTAAATATACAATAGACCTGTTTTAAAACAAAAAACAATATCTATAGAATAAAACTAAAAATGAACAATAAACCTCTGTATGAACAATTCACTGTAAAAAACCAACATTATATCAAAATATAATATAAATATAATTTCAAATAGATAAAATAACGTGTTATTTCAGGGAAAATGTAAGAGTTTTATCAATAGTATATATATGCAATAAAGGAAGAGGCCGGTAATGCGATATTAACTGGATGGGAAAAGAAGATGATGAACTTAACCAACTGATCGCCGTGCGTTAGCATAGCCACCCAGCAACGTTGCGCGCTCTGCGCTTCCTTTGTTTTCCTCACCTTCGCCACCTTCGGTATCCTCTGTTTCCCCGCCGCCGTGGACGCCATTCTGTCGGCAGGCCGAACGCAGGCGGCCCCGCAACACGACTTTAATTCTACCGAGAGAGACACCTGAGAGTGGGGCGACGTTCGAACACGACGAGGGCCACCATGAAAGTACAGTACCCAGCATGCATTGCAAAGTAAGTGACGCTTTGTGGTGCATTCGCGTCACACGAGGGAGGTGGGAATTACGAGTTTTCAATTTGGGAGTACCCGTGTCGTGCCAAAAAGCGATGGCCATCCGGCGGTTGGGCTGTAATCCGTCAAATATAAACCTCATGAATGAAAGTCATTTTGTTTTGGTGGTCTAGTGATCTAAAGGTTGCTGGTTCGATCCCAGGCTCCTCCTGCTAGCATGCTGTAGTGTCCTTGAGCAAGACACTTGACCCCTAATTGCTCCTGATGGCTGCGTCCATCTGTGATTGAACAATTGTAAGTCGCTTTGGATAAAAGCGTCTGCTGAATGAAATGTAATATAAAAAACTGCATTTTATGATTTGGGACGTGCAAAGCTGCATTTTATGAGTTGTATTGTCCCTTTAAATGTATTTAAACTGGTAAAAAATGACTGGATGGGCTATGGCATTTAAAGAATAACCCTCATGAATGGAACCAAGTAATTTTGAGGCACAAATAACCTTTCAGTGACAATGTAGATGTCGCAATCACTTTTTGGCAATCGTTTCTTGGCGGACGATCGCATTTTGGAACAACACCGGGTTGCCGTCAGCTTTCAAACGGTGAGTTAATTAAATTTTTATTAAATTTTACTGTTCCATCCCGATTTGTATGGCAGAATCCTCCGACTTGACCTCACAAACTGCGAATTTAGTCTTCAACAGCCTCCAGGCAGATCAACCATGGTTAATGAGCCCAGATCATTTCCCACAGAGATTAATAACTGGTATAAAATAAACTAATAAAATAAATACAAATAGAATAACAGTGATGTAACATTTTCTGTATTAAGTAGACTGTAAATAAAGAGAAGGTCACCAATACCATCATGTGTAGACTGGCCTACATTTCCTACATAACTTGTTTATTGATTCTATCATAAAATTATTATATACAATTAAAAACTATTTTTCAATGATCACTCTGATATCCTTTTAATCTATTTTAGCGAAATGTAAAAATGGAGCGAACATTCATTACAATAACAGAAAGTAAACCTCATAACAGCGCGTAACTTTCTAAATACCAATTGTTCCCATATGATTTGAAGGCGGCATCACTTTTCCCGGCGTTCTGTTGCTATGACTACCGACCCCCGTGTCAACAGTATGATGCTGCGTCATCAAGACGTCGAACTGACATTCACTGTGAGTTTATACTACTACTACTACTACTACTATTACTATACTATACTACTACTACTACTATACTATTACTGTTACTACTACTACTATACTACTACTACTATACTACTACTAATACTACCACTACTACTACTACTGCTACTACTACTACTACTACTACTACTACTATACTACTAATACTACTACCACATCGAGCTGACATTCATTGTGAGTTAATGGAGGTTTTGTTTTGGAAATGCCTTATTCTGATTAAGTGTGTTGGCAGCGCTACATACTTACTAAATTTACATTTACATTTAGTCATTTAGCAGACGCTTTTATCCAAAGCGACTTACAAGGGAGAATAACATTCAAGCTACATTGCGACAGAGATTGGTGTAACAACAACATTCGTGTAACAATAAATACTGCAAGGTGGTGCTATTGTAGGTTAGGACAGGAGGTACTCACTGAAGAGCTGGGTCTTCAGGTGCTTCTTAAAGACAGAGAGGGAGGTCCCCGCTCTGGTCATTTTTGGCAGCTCGTTCCACCAACGTGGAACTACAAATGAGAATAGCCTGGATTGCCGTGGCTGTATGGCCGGCAGAGCCAGGCGACGCTCATTTGACGAGCGCAGCATCCGGGGGGCAACATGTGCTCTTACAAGAGCATTTAAGTAGGCGGGAGCGTTCCCAGCAATCACTCTGTAGGCCAGCATCAGAGACTTGAACTTGATGCGAGCGGCTACAGGTAACCAGTGGAGCTCGATGAGCAGCGGAGTGACATGTGCCCTCTTTGGCTGGTTGAACACCAGTTGCGCCGCCGCATTCTGTATCATCTGTAGTGGCTTCACCGCACAGGCCGGCAAGCCTGTTAAGAGGGCGTTGCAGTAGTCGAGACGGGACATCACCGAGGTTTGTACCAGCAGTTGAGTGGCATATTGGGTCAGGTACGGCCTGACTTTTCGGATGTTGAGTAGTGCGAAGCGGCAGGACCGGGAGACGGCGGCAACATGGTCCGAGAATGTCAGTTGGTCATCAGTACTACTACTACTACTACTACTACTACTACTACAACTACTACTATACTACTACTATACTACTACTATACGATACTACTACTATTACTATTAGTACTACCACTACTACTGCAATACTATGAATACTACTACTACTACTACTACTACTACTACTACTACTACTACTACTACACTACTACTTCTACTACTAGAACTATACTACTACTACTATGGCTACTACTTCTACTGTACTACTACTACTACTACTACTACTACTACTACTACTGTTCTACCACTATGGTTGTTGTTGTTGTTGTTGTTGTTGTTGTTGTTGTTTGATAATATCCAAATTCCACCAGACTACTCATTGTCATGTGATGTTGTTGTGACATCACAACTCTCCCCCATTAAGCTGACTGGTTGGAGCTTCTGTCAGTTTATGCCAAAGAGGAACGCACGCACGCACACACGCACTATGAAGGCCATAGCATCGGTTCATGGCAAAGTGGAAGTGAGAAGAACTGAATCAGTTGATGCTCAAGAAATTGACAGTCTGACAAGATCTCCTGTGTTCGGACCGCTCAATGTCATTCACCTCCTGTGAGTAAACGAAAAGCAGAGTGTTTCTAGATACACATGATACTCCCACAAACAACGAGTTGTACGGAAACATCCCCCAAATCACAATTTCATTACTGTATTGACTAATTTAAAACTAATTCTGGGAATAATGCAAACATTTGCAAAAATGTAAGAATTCCAAGTTTAATTTCAGAATTTTGAAATTACATTTAGTATTCAGATTTAATTAATCTGAGAACGTTGGTTTTTTTCACGTGCAAATTACATTTTTCACATCCTCTTCTGTAAAAACATTGTAATAGCTAGTTAAAGTGACTGTGCTCACTTTCTGTGTGTAAACCTGCAGAGAAAAGGCCAACCTGGCGGTGACTATGGCCAATGAGAAAAACAAGATCCTGGCCCACGCATCCTTCCTGGATTACCCAATCGGAGACCTCGTTGATCCAGCGGAGTGGGAGCCTTTTCTGCGCAAACATTTTAAAGCAGAAAAATGCACGGTCGGTATTATAGATCCAAAATATTTCCGTTAATTGTATGGCTGGACCGCTTACCTTTTTTTTGTTGTATGAGAAACAATGAACTCTAAATAATTTCCAAACGGAAGTCTTGTATGCTATTATATGCAAGATTGAGCGGCTCTAATAGAAATATGTATTTTCTCTTCTATGCAGCCTCTAAACACACTCTTCCTCCACCTCTTTGTGGCACAGCCGAACTACGAAGTGGGATGTCTAAAGGAGATAGTGAGGTGACCTTGGACCCGCAGAGAAAAACAATCATTGTTGTTTTGAAGTAATCAATACATTTCAAATCAGACACTGAATCTAGTACTTAAACATGTTTTTAAAGTGTTTATTCAGTTGATTAACCTTGAAGTAACAGAACATAACATGCTTTTATTTATCCATGACACTGTTTGTCATAGAGATCAGATTATAAAATGGTGGCCCTGACAGCACCGGTCTCAAGTACTGCTATGGAGTTACCCAGACTTGTGTAATAATAATAAAAATAATAATAATAACAACAAGAATCCACAAATTACATATTTAATTTACTCAGTTAAACTCAGTTTAGTCAGCACAGTACATGTATGAGGCAAAATCTAGACCAATCTTATGATTGTTTGTGCTGCATCGTTTCACAGAACTATCTTCACTGCCCTCACAGAGCTGCAGTACATCTGCCTGGTCAGCCCGCATGTCAAACCTATAGGTGAAATACACTACATTACCTTGCACTCTGTTGGGTCTGCTTTAATGTTTCTTTCTTTTAAAAAAAGGAATGTACTTTCCAATCGGATCATCCCTGTTCATGTCTGTTCTTCTAGAGCCGGTACTGGAGGCCATCTTTGAGCCGATGGAGAAGCTTAGTAAGGACGGCCCCCATTGCTTGGCGTTGGTCTGCCAGAGGCACATTTACTGTCCACGGCTGCACATCCGCCAAGCCAGGTCCGCACAGTGTTTTCCCAATACTATAGTTGTTTTTCACAGCAAATTGTTATTTACATTCATGTATTAACAGGGTCAAGTTTTTGATATTTACATGTACTGTGACCCTGACATTGGAAACACCAGGACACATTTTCTGTCCATATGAGGCTCAAAAGGCTTTAAAGGGGAATTATTATGAAAAACTATTTCCCTAAACCCTATTTCAATAAACATGTGATTCAACAAGCCGGGGAGATTTGTCTCCTCCTGGGAAGCCACACGGGGCGGGGCCTCAGTAGAATTAGAACCGCCCCCCATCTGAGTAACTCCACCCACGGCTTGAGTGCCACCGCTAGAAGGTCAGGTTACTAAGAGCTAAGCTAATGGCTAAGCATGCGGATCACGCAAAGTCGGAACAAACATTTAAATGAGGCCTTGTAGATCTAATACAGTATGCGGCACGGTTGCACAGCTGCCTCACAGCAAGAAGGTCCTGGGTTTGATTCCCGCCTGGCGTGCTGTTGGCAACGTGCCCCGGCGGGTTATCTTCCAAATAGGAGCCTTTCTGTGTGGAGTTTGCATGATCTCCCCGTGCTCACATGGGGTTTCCTCCACCTAACGTCAGTAAGGACCCCCACCAAAAACATGCACACATCATCGTCTGACCAGCGATGGACACTTGGTACCGGCAGGAGCCGGGCAGGAGGCAGGCAGGAGCAGTGGGCAGTATTCGTCAACGCGCCCAGGTCTCTGGGCGGGTTGACGAATACTGCCCACTGCTCCCCTGGGCGCGTTGACGAATACTGCCCACTGCTCCTGCCTGCCCCCCGGAGGAAGGACAAGCCAGGATGGGTGAAATGCAGAGGCCACATGTCACTGGCCACCACCCAAAAAAGCGTGTGTGTGTGTGTGTGTGTGTGTGTGTGTGTGTGTGTGTGTGTGTGTGTGTGTGTGTGTGTGTGTGTGTGTGTGTATGCATGTGTTGTAGTGTGGTGTGTGTAAAGATTCTTCTAGGAGTGAAGATTCAGCAACTAGATTTGTTATTTCTCGCCTCAAATTTGTTCAGAAGCAGATTTTGGTGGACTGATAAGGTGAAATAAGAGAAAGTTAACTTACTTCATTCAACGGAATGCTTCTCAGGTTCAAACCCCATTGGCTCACAGAACCCTGCCACTCATGCTCAAACCCCATTGGCCCCCAGAAGGGTTCTGGGCCCACGAAGGGGACGGACAAACACTGAAACAGCGCGTTGGGAGGAGGGTTAGGGAACAGGAGGGTTATAGAGGCATGTTACAATGGCTAGAATGTATCATCTGAGTGGTATTTTCAGCAAAACGCTTCAAGGACATGTTTTGCTGACCTCAGAGACCTCTATTAACTTGTTGAAAAGGAGTATAGTAGGTCCCCTTTAATGCTGGTTTAAAATGTAAAAAGTATTTTATACGCATCTGCTGATTTACTCCTGTTAAAAAAAATTACAAAAGAAAACTAAAATTAAAGAATGTTATGGCGCTGTTTTATGTTGAAATGAACCCAACTCATCTAGTTTTTTTTAAGTTTTTTTCCAAGCTGACCCTATAAACTCCCTATACCTCTATCTGTGCATTTCTTTGGTTGTCTGAAAGGGATTTATTAGATGAAAAATGTTGCTAAATCTACCCTCACGCCACAGGGTAGAAGACCATGACGACCTGACGCAAATATTTTCGGACCTGTCGGAGGAATTGTCCAACTGCTATGGCTCTTACTCCTTGGCGGAATTCATCGAGGAGCAGGACGAGGAGAACCATGCCGCCGTGTGTGAGGTTCGTCATGAGTCCCCGAGATTAGCGCCTTTCATTTTCTTTACCCTTTAATTTGGGTTAGAAAAGTCTTCCTCCGCGAGCTCTCAAAACCGGGGACTTCTCCCAGAGCCTCGCTGCCTCTGAATGCGATGCGGAGTTTCACCGCTTCCGATGTTGCTTCTGATCGACTATCGGACGATTTCAAAATGTAATCGCGGCGCAGCAGATGCTTTCGCCCGACTGAGGTGTCCCGCTGTGGGCGTGCTCCCAAGGGGAGGCGGGAGGTGACAGATCTCGGGCTGACATGTGTTGGTGGCGGCATATGGCAGATGAGACTTGACGCTCGGCCAAGACATGCTCTCACTCAGCATATTGTGTCCAGACATCTGTAGCTTTTTTGGTGAGGGGCGGGGTATGGGGGTGGGGGCTTTGAATATGCTCTGCCTCCGGAGAACAAACAGTTTTACATTGCCCCCAGAGGGTTCGACTATTTGCTGAAAAATGTTATTCGTTATTTGTATGGTTGCGGAATAGGCCAAATTGGAATTACACAATTAAATGATCATGCGTGAAGGCTTCTTCTTGGGTCTGTGGTGTTTCTCTCGTGAAGCTTGACGCAAACCAAAATGTTTCGGTCAAACCCCAAAGCCTGATAGGTCACGCGTGAAGAATGAACCTGAAACCTAACCCTAGAACCTAAACCGCTGATGTTCAGTCAGGTCCTGTTTGGTTCAGGCATCATTGTTGGCCATTGATTGAGGTCAGTCCCTGAAGTTGAAATACTATTCTATTGTATATGTATAATTCTATATTTATATAACTTTTTTTCATTTGGCTGCATAGTAACTCTTAGACAGAACAAGTGAATATCATATGTTCGAATTAATGTATTATCAAACACTTCGAGAACATTGTGCCTCCATGTCATTGTGCCATTGTTGCCTCTGTGATGACCACCGGGCGGGTTTTGCCTCTGCAGAATGAAGGACTCGCCGTCGGCTTCATCAGCGTCACCGCAAATGTTGACTTGAAGCTGCTGAACGACTGCTTCGAGCTCAGCGTGTTTGGTGGTTTGTACAAAGAGCAGCAGCAGCAAGCCGACCCCGACGACGCCACTCCTCAGGGCGACGGAATGGACGACACCCAAACCGCTCCAGCCTCTGCCCTGCAGGGAGTGAAAGCAGAGGTCCAGTGGGGATGTTTGAGCCCCGTCTGTCTACCTGCCTGCCTGTCTGTCTGTCTGTCTGTCTGTCTGTCCACCCCACTTGGCAGCATCCACTGACCAGAGATCAGCTCTCATGGCCTCATTCCTACCATTACTGTAGTAGTTGGAAATGGAAAACTGGCCCTTTATCAGCGGATCAGCTGTCATCATTGGTTGACCAGCGTTTGTCCCGCCTTCTTATGTTGATGAACTTGACCAACAACCGATCAGATCTGGGGTGGCCACAGGGGTGGCCAATGATATTTTGGCGATGGCTGTGTTCACCCCAGGCCACCCCCTTACATCGCCGCTGTTAAAAACACCAATGAGTTCCCCCTTAGAAATATTGACAGATACATTTCAGACCAATCGTATCTTTATTTGTATTTTTTTATTATTTATTTTCTTATTGCTTGATGACTCTAAACGTTCATTAGCTATAGATGCCAGATAATTTCTGATCATTGGTGAACACCCACAAAGAAGATTATATAGTTTTTAAACAGTACGTTGCCGTAGAAATCATCTGCTTCAGCTGTACGCGCTCCCGGGAGGTGCATGCAATTCTCATGGCGGATGCAGAATTCGGCATAACACCCGATGGACGGTCGCTCCGAGGCCATCCTGCGAGGGTGGGGTCGAGGGACACTGTATTTTAATGTAGATTTAATGCTTTGGAAAAAAAAGTGTATAAATAATCAATTATTAACGGTGGTTAATGTTTTAAACATGTTTTTAAGTATGCCGATTACCGGTGCTTCATTGACTCCTGTGTTTGACTAATCACCGTGGACTTACGTATGGACTAATCACTGTGCACTAACGTCACTGAATGATCCTCTTGTATCGTTCAGTCCCTGGCCTGGGGCAGGAGCGAAAAATGTCCCTCAAGAACGGCGTTTTATCAATTACGATTGTTCCTGAATCATGCAGTGCGAACACAAAAGAAAGGGACGGTTGCTCCAAAGGTTCTTAGAACTTCCTGCGGTGCGAAAATGCCTTTTGTGAGCGATTACAGTTTTCAGGGTTTTGTGAAAAGTAGAACGAGTTACAGTTTGCAGAGTTTCCTTTAAAATCAGCATCGGCTCGCGCTAGGCTGTCTACACGTAGCAACTGCTATGCAGTCCACAGGGCACATGTAACTGGATGTGAATGACTAAGCTTTGATTTATATAACTTCTGACTATGATGTCACAAAGCGCCCCACTCCTCAAATTAATCAAGTCGCACCAATGTTCTTCAACTTCCAGTAAAATTGCAACAGTTTCTCACTAATTTTTGCTCCAAATGTAGATCTATGTTGATCAAACTCAATGACAAGTGGTCTGAAATGTCCCGGTTCTAAGGAAAACTCAACCATGTCCATGCGTACTGCGGTTGCCGTCTTTCAGACACTTTTAGCCCAAAAATGCCAAGAATATTATTAGGGGCTGGACCCCTAATAATAATAATAATAATAATAATAATAATAACCTTTATTTCTATAGCATCTTTCATACATGACATGTAAGTCAAAGTGCTCTACATTCAAATAAGGCATCAGATAATAAAAGCAAAGAAAAATGCATTTACATAGTAAAAGAATAAATAAATAATTTAAAGAACTAAATAAATAAAAACAGGGTAAGAAACGTTCCTCGGCCAATTATTTTCATATTTGAATGAAGTCTTGGATTTTACCGTCACGGCACCCACCTACAATGCAAAATATAAAATAATGATGAATTGCATGTGTTAAAAGGTGTCCGTCCCACCTCCTGAGGACGTTTCACTCTGTGTCGCTGCAGCAGAGGTCCGTGTGTTCAGACTTTCAACTGCTCATTGAACGTTTATTTTAACTTTACAAACCACTTTAGGATTGAACTTGTGTCGTTTTGTTTTTCAGCTGCAGAAAACACAGTGTGCCGAGATGGACGAGTCTCCAGAGAACCCCAATGCTTTCTGCATCCATCTGTTTGTCGTGGACAAGAATCACGAAATGAGGTAAGGTCACGAAATGAGGTAAGGTCAGCATGGCTGACCTTTTGATATCCTGTGTTTATTGCTCAGGGGTTCGGGGCAGCGTGTGTTTGTTGGGGTTCGATTAAAAAATAATGGGAAAAAAATCCTATTTTATAGTGTGTTTGACTATTACACAACTTTTTTGTAACATCTTTACAGCTTGAGGTCAAATGTTTTTATTGATTGAATAAGGCTTTGGTGGTCTATTTCAATATGAATATATCGCTTTTTGAAAACCCTTCCTATACTGTACTGAGATAATATATTTTGTATTCACTGAAATCTCTTTTGGGCGGGTGGGGGAGGGGGGTACCTTTCAGAGGGTGGCAGACTTCCAAGCTTTTCCCAGCAGCGTGCTGTGTAAGAGCAGGGAGAGCGACTGTTCCTTGGCTCCTGCTGAGTCCCCCCCACTGCCGCCTTGCTCCCCAGCTGTTCCTGAGTACGGGGCTCAGTGGCTCCCTGCTGAGAGTGTGCGTGTAATTAATGAGAACGACGCCCAAAGTGACAGCAAGTCGAAGGGCGAGGTGTTGAGCTCCAACTGAAGGGGGGGCGGAGTGGTAAGTTCCAGATCCTTTTACTTTCTTAACCTGCTCTCTCTCTCTCTCCTCTCCCCTCTTTTCCAGATCGGTGGATTTTCTGCCGTACATATTCAAACTTTTCCCCGTGAGTATTACGTCACCCAGTGTATTGCACTTTAAATTATGTAAATTTAGCAGTCTCACACAGAGTGCACTATTTACAATAGATAGATTTATGCACAGATTTATAAATTCAGACTTCACATGCAAACTAATGGAAAGAGGAAGATGGATAAAGATGCATCCTACTGTCTCATCAATAGTCCAAGGGATTCCAGCATTCTATCCCCAGAATGATTGAATAATTGTGTTTGCGTATGCCGGGGTACCCGGGGTATCACACACACACAGATTTGGACGCATGACAATGAAAACCAATGCACCGGCCTGCGTTGCGCATTGTCCTGTCACCTGCCACGGTATGTGCTGAAGCCCACGTCCCTGTTCTCCTCTCAGGACCGGGACTACTGTGTCATCCTGATACCCAAGCTTTCCCTCGAGTTCCCACTGCTGCAGAGATTCATCCGGGTGGCCCCCCACCCCTCCTGCACCCTGGACCAGGAGCTGTACATCCTGCACCGCTCGGGGCTGCTCAAGTGGGTCCTCCAAGCATTTCTCCCGCAACTGCATCTCATTTGATTTTTATATGAAAAGCTTAGTGAATTTTTTTATTTCTAAAATCAATAGTTTGAGCCATATCCCTAATTCCCCACTGAATACACAATGACATTACAGAAGGACTCCCCATCGCATAAACATGAAAAGACTAAGGCAGTGGTTCCCAACCTGGGGTGCCCGACCCCTACAGGTGGTCGCTTGTGATCGCAGGGGGATCACAAGACACTCCCTGGCTATATGTTCTAATGTAGATAACCTTGCTCTCTAGCGAGAAAATAGAATCAACTCAGGCAGAAATGACCACTTGTACGAAAAATAGGAAAACATTTTATTTATATATATATATATATATATATATATATATATATATATATATATATATATATATATATATATATATATATACACCAAATGTAGGGGGATGTCTTGGGTTGAATCGGGTTTGATTTAGGGGATAGGGTGGATTGGGTGCCCCCGCATTAAGTGAATAACATTATGTTAATTTATAGCGTTTATTAACACCATAAAGAAGAAACTAGTTTACAGACATGTCAACTCTTCATGGTGTGATTCCTTCCAGGAGTGTGGAGGTGAGGAGTGCGCTGACTGCAGACAGACCTGCCATCACGGTCCTGGTGCGGGCACTGAATCTGCAGCAGTCTCTGCTGGATGACCTGGTCGCCTTCCTCCAGGCCCGAAGGGACCAGGTCGGTCCCGGCTCCACTTCTGCTGGTCTTTTAAAACGGGCTGTACCTTCTCATTATGCTGCAGATGCGTCATATTTTTTTAATCTATTTATATTGTTTCTCATGTTCTCTTTTTTTAAACATACATATTTATTTATTTTTCTAATTTCTCACATAGCTTTTTTTTAATAGTTTTTTTATCCCCTATTTTTCCCACATATATTTGTTTGTTTAATGCATTTGTTTATTTAATTTCTTACATAACGTTTTATTTCGATATTTTTTATTCCCTATTTTTTAATGTGTTTTATTTCTCACATACCCAGTCATTCATTTATTTGTTTTTGTTTAACAAATTAATTTAATCTTTTATTTACTTACATTCCTTTTCGTTCATCTTTTTGTTTGTTTGTTTGTTTGTTTGTTTGTTTGTTTTAGTTTGCTTATTTGTTTCTGGTTAATGCTTCACTTAATGTATTGATTCATTTAATTACTGAGGAAGTGTGGACCTCCAATGCTAGCTAATTGGCGGTAAAAGAAAAAGAAATCTAAATTTAAAAAATGATGCCCAATTAAGCCAAAACGTTCACCTCTCAAATGACAAATTATTGTATTATTCAATTTATGCAAAAAAATTTATACAATTGACACATTTCAGTAAGTCAGTTGGTTGACGAAAAAAAAATCAACATTGTAAGTCTAAACATAGCCCAGTAACTTAACATAGAAAATAAATGTTTTGTTTTGAGATACCAACATATGATTTTGCTATTAACAGTATTTGGGGGGGTCGCAGGGGTATTAATGTGTGAGTGTAGCTGGTGATTGTTTTGGAATGGAAAGCAACACGGTGTGTCTGCCAAGGAACAGATTGGTGCGAATTCAGTTCAATGGATCTCCCATTCCGTCCGACACCCCAGCTGTCCCGACTGCCGCTCCAACTCTCATAATTACATCTGAAATGGAAGCCGTGCAACTGGATCCGCGCTGGTCACCGCCTGGGTGGTTTCACTTCATCCTCAATTCAATAGTCAATAGCAATAAATTTGGACATATTTCTGTTTCTGTTTTGTTGTTTGCAGCATGGAACGCCCATC
The DNA here is from genome assembly GCF_960531495.2 of Zeus faber. NCBI lineage: Eukaryota > Metazoa > Chordata > Actinopteri > Zeiformes > Zeidae > Zeus > Zeus faber. The sequence goes on from NC_137189.1 coordinate 3,159,065, forward strand.
CAAGCTTTTGTGGCCCAAGTGGAGGGCCAGGTCGTGGGCATTCTAATCACGAGGAATGAGGAGGTATTTGGAGAAAAATAACCGTTGAATTACTCTTATTTTGTGATTATTATTTAGGTCCTCGTGTCTGAGGTGGTACGATTGGCCACGGGTGAAAAGTAACCAAGTACCTTCTCTCAAGTACAGCAAGAAAAGTGCAAATATTAGTACTAGTATTTGTATTAGTACTTTTCACGGGTCATTTCATTATAGGGGAATAAGACTTTTGTCCCGTTTACACCTGGCATTAAAATGTGTGTTGGGTGATCCGATCACAAGTGGACACCTCTCAGTACAGATTTGAACGCACCCAAGATGCATTGAGATCTGATCACTCAGACCACATTCGGAGGTGGTCTGGGCCGCATTGAAGGACCGCCTACTCAACTGACGTCCTCCGCGCAAGTTTAAGTACGTACTCATTAGTTTTTGTTTTTTTGTTTTTGTTTCATTCAATAAAGAAACGGAGGAAAAAAAAATACATCTAAAATAAAAACACACTTTGTTTTTAATTGTTTTGTTCTGAGACACAGGAACCAGAGATCGCTTCCTCTCCACTGTCCTGATCCAAGGTGGAACGGGACAGTCCCTTAACTCAGTTGTGCTTAAAAACTTTGTTTAATACAAGTAGGAAACAAACTAAAATAAATACATCTAAAATAAAAACTCAAGAAAACTGGCGTGAAGTGTTAGGCGCACCACTGTCTAGAGTTATGTTCCAGTTTTTAATTTTCCATACAAGTAAAACAAAATAAATCCTGAACCCTGCGCTGTGTACGGCATCACCAGGCACCAATTTCACTCTGTATCGTTTTGATTTTTTCCGCGCGCCAAGGTCTTCCCATTTGGTCTTTGCAAACAGACATGATGTATGATGCATATGGGGCAAGGAAGTGAGATCCGATCACAAGTGATTACTCGAGACGCATGTTAATGCCAGGTGTTGTCAGACGTACTTAGAGCTGTCCACTTGTGATTGGCTCACCCAAGACGCGTGTTAATGCTAGGCGTGAACAGACGTACTTAGAGCTGTCCACTTGTGATCGGCTCACCCAAGATGCGTGTTAATGCCAGGTGTGAACAGACGCACTTAGAGCTGTCCACTTGTGATCAGATCACCCAAGTTGGTGTTAATGCCGGGTGTAAACAGGGCCTTCTACTTCTAGTTCCTCTAGTTTACGTACTTTTTCCACATTTATCTGTAACCTGCAAATACTGTATTGTTTGGACATAATATATACCGTACAATTTCATTGAAAATAATGTATTTTTTTCAGTTTGAGCCTGCCAACAAGAGAAAACAAATAAGGTTAATGTATGGAACTGAAATTACATTACTTTTAGCAGACGCTTTTATCCAAAGCGACTTACAATTGTTCAAACACCGACGGACGCAGCTATCAGGAGCAATTAGGGGTTAAGTATCTTGCTCAAGGACACTACAGCATGCTAGCAGGAGGAGCCTGGGATCGAACCAGCAACCTTTAGATCACTAGACCACCAGCTCTACATTCAAATGAAAGTATCAAACTTGATACTTTCACTTGAATGGAATCTGAAATGGAAGGCTTCTGTTTTTATTATGAAAGTCATACTTCCACCAAGTGTAGGGCAGAATACCATTTTTCTACTGCTGATGTCAAAAGAGTAGTATTAAGTTTCTCCTCACCTCAAATATGACGCTGCCCCCCATTCCCTTTCAGATGATTTAACAAACCTTTTCACCTCATCTAAACCTGATGAGGGGCCAACACTTAAACACAAGTGTTGGTCACGCTAGCGTCCTTGGCTCTTATTGTTCCCTCTGCAGGACATCGAGTACATCCGTGCGCACTACAACATCGAGAACTTCATCTACTTCAGCCACCATCGCTACGAGGAGCACGCCCAGATGTGCCACTTTGCCATGAACCCCATCTTCCAGCACTACGCCAAGCACTTTCTGAAGGAAGCGCTGCGACAGGCCCACAAGTCCTGCATCTACCACCGCATCTACCCCCCCAATCACGCGCAGAAGGTGGGTGTGGGGTACCAGGGGAGGCCTGGGGGGCTTGTGTGCCCTGCCTGGATCTTCACTATGCCCAGTCTAGTGGCTCCATGTGCACTCGGGCGCAGATATTAATTAGCACTATGCTCCTTCATGCCTTCACTGCAAAGAGAGTCCACTGTTGCAAGCCATCTAATCAGACTTGATTTAAAAGGGAAAAAAAGATTGTTCTGGCTCTCTTAAATTAATTCCATCAGTCTCCTTATTGCCCTTGAGAAAGTAGAATCTGGACGTTTATTTGTTTATGCACACATTGTAAGAGTTATGACAACTTATTAACAATTAATGTGCATTTGCGTAAATATTGATCGTTAATCCGCATCCCACTTGAGTGCTGTTCCTTAGTTTCACGCCGCTACCATTAAAAACCCCTGAAGTCAGCCTCTGTCTTGGGTACTTTTTGGGAGAGTGTTCAGCTCGCTGCACGCATACACATAATGAGGGCAGAAGACACATGATTAAATGTTTCTAATCTGTTTTAAATAAGAACAAATCCCTAACAACACCATTAACCTTATGCTTATGCTACCTTAACCAAATGCTAGAGTGAAATACAGCAGATCACTCCTCCTGTAAACATACCCAACATTCTGAAATTATATTCCTAAAACTCTTTTGAGATACATTTTGAAACAAATTCTCTGAATTGTCTATCAAACATTGGTTATTTATTTTTGCAGAGAGGATTTAAAGTTGATGGAATTGATGGTTTTGTTTTGCAAGCCAAACCGACCTCACCTCTCCTTAGCACCCTGACCATCTACAAGTAATTGCTTGATAAGTAAAGAACCTACGGACCAGAGCTGAACTGCCCTTGCTTATTCTGGGGGGTGAATTAAAGGCTGGTTAAGATGGGCTCTCGGTGCCGAGTGCCCCCGTGGTCCCCGGGCTTGGGGGCAGCAGGTGCAGCCCGGGCTGCCAGCTCCACCTCTCCAGAACAGAAGAAGACGTTTCCTTACCGCATGGAAAGCCTTCCACTTCCTCCGCTAATTACGCCTCACAAACAGGCAGCAGATTGGTAGAGGATGAGGTGCAAATAGAATAATGAGAAAAGCAAGTCATAGGAGAGAATTAGTGGTATTCACCGAGTGGATGGGGGTGTAGGTTTTTGCCAACAGTGATTGTGGTGGCAGCGGTTTCCAGCCTTTGGCAGGAGATGTCGATGGTGTAAATCCTGCTTCACCCAACCTCTTCGCCAGAGTTAATTATCATGTAGGGACCTGCCAGTTGCCTCTGTGGCCCTTACGTGGATGCTGCAAAGTCTATTTTAACTTAACATTGCGCCCTTTGTCTCTTGGCACGCAGAATTCCTGCATCCACTGGTTGGGTTCCGTCCTGAACTGCCTGGTCCCGGTGCGCCCACGGCAGCAGATCATCTACCCTCTGGAGGAGCTTGGCATCAACGCCCCCTCCAGGCAGATTACCAAGGACCAGGTGGGCACAGCGACAGCTGCTTGAGAGGGCACAACACGCCAGAGAATGCAGATGAGTCCAGCCTAGCTTTCAGCTGAAGGGAGGAAGGGAAGGGAGGGAGGGAGAGGAAAGAGAGGGCAAGGGGTGGAAATCTGGCCTCGGTCAAGAGTTTCACCACTAGATGGCGCTGCTTCGAAAGGTACAGGTCTCATTCCATAGTCTGTCAGTATGTTCTTAGAGATAACGTGTCACAGAATGACAATTCACTTTGTAATGTAATAATTATAATATAAAAGGTATAATAATATATGAGAATAATACAATTATTATTATTATTATTATTATTAATAATTTATATAATAACATTACATTAAGCAGATGCTTTTATCCAAAGCGACTTACAATTATTCAAACACCGACGGACGCAGCCATCAGGAGTTAAGTGTCTTGCTCAAGGACACTATAGCATGCTAGCAGGAGGAGCCTGGGATCGAACCAGCAACCTTTAGATCACTAGACCACCAGCTCTACCGCCTGAGCCACTACCCCCCCAATGATTGACAATATATGATTATAAAGTAGTCCCCCTATTCAAATGTAAAAATATTTGCTATTCTTTTAAGGGTTCATTATTTTAGATGACATTTTATGTCCATAAGTGAGATGATGTCACTATCCTACCTGTAGCAGGGTTGTTACTGTTAATGAAACAAAAACATTTTTTTTAGAAATGTTCACTGAAAACAACAAAAAAAATAGATAAACATATCTGTAAAGTGCACATTCTTCCCACCATAACAGCCACATAACAAAAAAACACTGTATTCCTAAGCCCACTAAAAATAAGTAAAAATGAAAAAGTGTGTAAATGCACATTTATTTTTATAGCACATTTCATACACAAGGGATTTAAATTGCTTTACGTAAGACATAAAAGCAATGAAGAATAAAAGTATAGAAATACTGATAGTAGTATCTGATTGAAATAAATCTGCATAAAATAAAACCACACCCAAAAACAAACCAAAGCCACACAGAAAGCAATCAAAGTCAAAACAAATTAAAGAAAAAAATCGAATTTGTAACACCGCTGACATGTAGTGTTCTTAGGTTAAACCCCCGCCTGTCTGTTAGGCTGTTTTCAAAAAAGCATCCCAATCTGCAGCCTCCAAAACACCAGAGGTTCAAAGGTCACCGGAAAGAAATGGCTTCTAGACAATAAGCCAACAAAGCCGTGAAAGGTTCTCACTTGTTACTGTGACATGTGCAACAGGGATCAGCTTTTAAGGACACATAAAAATAAAATCATAGAGTGACCAACTGTCCATAACCACAAAATGTTTGTTTTAAATGAATGATGACGTATGTTCTTCACCCTTGATTAGGGCTGTGCCATGTTTAGAAAGGTGCCATACTGATGCCTATTTATAATATACATTTACATGGAAAAAAATGAATTACTTTTGGCTCACTTCTACTTGGGTATTTGGCAAAAAATGTCACTTTTACTTTTTTTGGTATTGAACAATATTGAAGACATTTCCATATCCAGTTTGACCCCCGGTAAGGATTTTAAAATTAGCTGTAATGTAAGAGCCACGCCTCCTCCCCAGCAATGGACCTCACTGATCGTCTACGGTTTTCCTCCTCATCACACCAACGTCCCTACGCCCCTTCACTCCCCTTTATATCCTTGGTGTTTGTGTCACTTTTCCAGGCAGCGTTGAGAAAGCCGGAGGACTCTTCATTCTCCAAACTATCTCCGAGCCTCCCCGCCAGCCATGCGAATGTGCTTCGCCGGCTTTTGTTCCGTTTATTTGTTCTATTTGGAAACCTGTCCTTGGTACGGATGATGCTTGCCTTGCACTTGCATCCTGCCTCACTGGATTCATACTGTGTAAACCCCCGAATAAAAAGGATAATCTGAATGTTACCAGCGCTTTTATCCCAGGATGTATTTATTTTTACTTTGCACAAAGAATTCACAAGCCAACTTGAATCTTTATTATTGCATATAAATCATGATTTGTGAAATGGTCAACCGGGGAATTTCTGAATGGTCAGATCACTGTGGGTATCGATGGGATGGGATGAGAAGGTGATTTTTTTAAAGGTGAAGGTGCAGAACAAGGTGATTCATTGTTAAGTTGCTGACCCTCGCAGTCTATTTAACATCATGATATAGACACATCACATCCCTCACAGCAACAGCACCCTCAGGACCTAAAGAGCCAAAATCGCCCCGCCCCGCCCCTTCCCTTCCCATTGACCAACACGGCAACCATCATTTCCAGAACGTTGTGCAGATAAGAGCGCTCGTCTGAGCTTTGTCTGAGCCTCAGCGTGTAAGCCTGGGGTCCAGCGCCGACGGATTAATCACATTTAAAGCACCTGTTCCCTCTCTGTCAATACGGGATCATATTACCCGTTGGCATGGTCACCGCTCGGGGGCCTTTATGTTTAAGAAAGGTTGGGCTTCTCCGCCGCGATAAGGGTCGCTGCACCTGCTCCGTGCTGCATGCGGCTCTGAAAAAAGCTCTGTCGGATTGTTTACCCCCATTCGCTTGAGATGTCTCACGGAAAGGGAAGAGTTTTTATCCATCATGTGAATTTTAAGTATTGCGAGAGCTTACAGTCATTTTCTGTTCTTACTCTAACCTAGACCGTGTTCTTGTGTATTCCAAGAGAGTAGCGGTGATATTTACACACATTTACAAAATAATATTAGAGTAGAATTAATTTTTGTGTGTGTTTTTTGCCTCGGTGATCACATTGCACATGGTTCCCTATTCAGATGTATGCACACAACTAAACTAACATTATTTAACTGAATGCAGGTTCATTTTTGTGTCATATCCGTTTAACACATTAAAGATGTTTGGCGTGTTACTCGATGTTAGCTTTTGGATGCAACGCAGGCTTAAGTACGAGCAGTTGAAGTACGATTATGGCAGACTGTCAGTCGTGTCACAGGTTCGATTCCCACCACATGCATAATACAATCTTCTGGAATGCAGTAGCTCGGGGATCCAAACTAACAAACAAACAAAAGACAGAGAGGAATTCTCAATTTCAATTCAGTTCAAATCAAACCCATTGAGACAAGAGAGTGTCTTATCTCCCATAAAAAATGCTCATCTCCAAACGTCCATCTAACGCAATTACATTTTGGAAATTAATCATAGTGTTATTAGCACTTGACAATGTCTAATAGGAGGGCTGGCATTCAATACGTTTCACTAAGCGTACATGTTGAAAGTGTCTTACATTTGGAATGAATGTGAGCAGTGACTCTGTTGGGCGGTCAGGATAAGTGGCTCCATCAGTGCCCGTCCCCGCCTTAGACAATTCCAAAAATTTCACATGCACCATCATCTGCTGCTTTTCGCAGTTTAATAGTCAAAGATGCGTTTGGCGGATTATTTCATGGGTTTTATTTTGGGGCCGCAGACATTGCGATTGAGACTTGTGGTGGATGGGGTGGCTTGAGCAGCCACACCGGATGCTCGTTGGTTGGGCCAACGAGGATCAGGTTTAAAAAACCCTGTCCACCCACTCAGTCAAGAGAGGAGCCCTGTGTCATGACATGTTCCATCTGCTCCTGGCTAATTCCAACTAGCCTCATCCCTACAATAAACTGGTGTTATCAACCCCCCCGTTGTCTGTGTCTCTGTGCTGGAGGTCCCTGAGCACGCCACTTGGGTGGCGAAACTGCCACAAGACTGTACGGAAGAGCTCGGGCTGTGATCCACAGAAATATGTATTTTGGAGGGAGTTGCAACAGGGTGAACAGTGGAATTTTTCTGCCAAAGGGGAACCATTTGCCTGTTTGGAGCCATATTGATAAATACGGTACATATGCAATAGCGGGCTAAAGAAGATTGAACTATTGCAGACAAAAAAGGTCAGGTTTCACCATTTTATTTGAAAATGTGTTAAATAAGGTACGACGGTCATGTAGGAAACCCCCAGCGGGCCATGTGATGGTGACTAGGAGGCCCACGGGCCAGAGCTTACCCACCCCTGGTTTATACCTTTTCTCTTCCGCCCAGGAACCGTTCGCTCTCAACCTCATCAGCAGGAAGTTGACTCTGGAGCCAAAGGTCACCATCAACACCAGGATCGTGGTGGTGGGAGCGTCAGAGATAGGCCTGGCCTTCCTGGAAGTGCTAGCTTTTTGGTGAGTCAAGCTCCAGGAGTGGCTAAAAACATCCAAAACAGGACCAGAAAACTAAGCCGGTGGTGCAACGAGAACTTAACAATGCCACAAGTTCAAGACCTCTTCCACGCGCCCTCTGAGTACACCCCTGCGCTGGAGACACAGAGACAGGATCACTGCATCACGTGTCTCCTGCAGAGGAATTTGTGATATTAGTGTATTGATCAAATGACGACATGGAGGATTTTCAATACTGTGGGTGTACTGTGCAAGCTTACTGGAACTGTCCTTAAAGGGCACCAAAGACGTTATTGTTAAATAGAACATTAGAAAGCTGTAAAACAGGGAGATTCTTATTCTTCGGTAAGGGCTACATTGCAAGGTTTTATTTATTTTTTATACAACATATTTAATATTCTCTATTTCCCAGATTCAAGTCTCTCTAAATCTCACTTGACTGTGGTTTGGAGGTGGTGGTAGATGATCGCATTCCTCCTTGCCTCTTTTTTTTTTTTTCCTCCAGATTAACCGCTTCACAAAATAATAAAGAGAAACCGCAGGGTTGTGGATTCAGAATGATAAGATAACTGCCTGGCAACCAGCTCCATTGTTTAGTGGAAGTGGGAGCGCAGAGCATGGCTAACTGGCTGGGCTGGCACGGCTGGGCTCAGGGCGGCCTGACAGCGGGCACACAGCTGCCCGGTATCTGGCATTCAGCGGGGCCAGTGCTGGCCCCTTTAATTAGCCACTCCACTCTTTCCCCCGTCAGGGATCTGCTGCCCTGATCTATGTTTGCTGTCACTAATGAGTTGACTAATGAGGCTGTTAGTGTCCGCTAAACTAATGGCAAGGTGCTGATGCATTGAGAGGGTGAGTGATGGGTCAGCTCCGGCCTGCTGGGCCCCCCTTATCAGACCTTCCCCACCCGCTGCCTCGACCCCCCACCGTCTTCACTGTCCACCCCCCTCACACACACACACACACACACACACACACACACTTTTCCTCCCCGGGACAGGACCGGCCAAAAGAGATAAAGAGACCGGCGGCAGCTCAGTCTCTGCTCGCCGGGGCCGGGCTGCAGGGTCAGTGTGACCGTCTGTCACCGTCTGATAACAGCTAAATCCAGAGTCTGATACTTTAGTCACGTCCAGACGCCGATAATGGCCTTTAATGCTTCAATACTGTGGCATAAATCCACCTTCTGGCACAGATTAGCAAAGGAAAGTTTGGCTGAAATGATGTCTGATCTCTGCGATTGTAATTATGGTTGGTTTCAAAGCTCTCGGCGCATGAACGCGGGCCCGCTTCCCCAGAGAACACGCAGATGAAAATGAAAGCAGCGGCCTCTCACGTTTTAGATTCATTCTTTCGCAGACGGTAAAATCTATTGATGTCAGTGGGAAGCTTTTATCGCCTTCGCTTCTCCAAATGTTGTATTCAGTTACAGTTTTCAAGCCTGAGCAGGACATTTCCTAATCAGCTTCATCAAACAGAAGCTCTAAGCGATAGTGGCCAGCCAGCGCAGGAGACAGAAAGGGGGAGAATCTATCACCAAACGTGTCAGTTTTACGGTCGCGGTGCTGCAGGATGACAGCAGCAGGTGATCAGAGGCTTGAAATGATAAGACCGTGCTGTGCAAGTTAAAGCCTCTGCCATTCACCCGACCTGGAGACCGTAGCCGCTGTTATTACTAATGGGTGGCCTGTAAAGTCCTATAGGCCCCGACAAAAGAGGTCATTTACATCACAAGAGGCCTTTTACACTGCCGATTAAACAGATGTACTAGAGGTACATCACAGCGGCAAGCTCCGGCTTTTGTGAGTAAAGGAACAGAATAGAAGGGCATTGGACCGAGGACTGCCATCCCACAGTTAGAGCAGCCCTAAGAAAATCTCGTTTCTGGCTTGGATTTTCGTGCAGAATCTGTTTGTCCAGTTAATAAAACCATGCATCTTGTGTTTTCCGGTCCAAACGCGCACGCACTCTAAATATACTCTGCGATTTGGATTGGGTTCCATCTTGTGAAATATTTTCATCATTATGGAACCACATCACAGAGCTGCTGAGAACGAGTGTTTGAATAGCAGTGAAAACAAACAGCGCCACAGCACTTTAGAGTAGAAGGAGTAAACGTGGACATCTATGCACCCAGGGAGGCGAAAAATCAATTTAAATCATATCAAATTCAGTCCTTTGATGCTTGTCTTTACATTTCATTCATGAAGCACTTTCTAATCACCGCGACTGGGGAATGAGGTCGTCAGCAGCCGATAGTGAGTAGGGTCCATATTGAAAGCCAAAGCAGACAGTAGGGAAGGACAGGGTAAACAAATAAGAGCTGGAAAGAGCCGGGTTAAGATGTGTTTCTCTTTTTTTGTGACCTATGTTTTATTTTTAGATATGGGACAGGAAAATAAGTTCAGTTTTTGTTGGTAGGTTTTTATGAGGGACCAAGCCTTCAGATATAGGAGTCACAGGTAAATTAACGCAAAATTAGGATTTATTGACCAAATAAACATAATCAATTTAGGAGGGTTGCAAAACAAGTGCAGGGGGAAACTTAAAAAAATGAACTAAAGTATGATACAACTAAAGATGAGGTCAAAATAACTTAAACAGCAGTTAACAAAGACAACTGGATGCACCAAACAGATCTGAGCAAATTAAACAGGAGGGAACTTATATAGGGACATGGTCAAAACAAAATGACACAAGAGGGGCGAGAGAAATATCAGAAACAAAAATAACTAACTCTAAATATTATTTAAAAAAAGGGATAAATAATACATGTGCACATGTTTCAATGACTGCAAAATGAATACAAAAACACTCATCTAATGAAAGAGATTATTATGAGAGGAAATACAAAATAAACCATCCCCGCCATGAGGTTGAATTGGATGGACTACTCCACAGCGCTTTAAGCCCTGCAGCTGTGAAGTTCTTGTCTTTCCCAGCAGGGGCAACAAACTTAAATTGTCATGATTATGTGTGTTAACTTTGTATGTGCATTATGAATGTCGGGTGTAAAAACATAATTTTTAAACATAAGGAAAATATAAGGCCGGAAAAAAACTGAGGGCGTGGGAGTGTCCATCACAGTTTTAAACATTGTTCGACTAATCACTGTGCACTTTCTTCACTGATGTCCCTCAAGAACGGTGTTTGAACAAATACGATCGTTCCTGGATCATGCAGTGCGGACGCAAAAGAAAGGGACGGTTCCTCCAAATGTTCTAAGAACTTCCTGTGGTGCCTTCTGTGAACGATTATACTTTTCAGGGTTTTGTGAGACGCAGCACAAGTTCTTTTTCTGAGTTTTCATTAAACACATCATCGACTTGGGTTGTCTGTCTCGGCCAGTGTTACTCTTTAAACTTTAAACACTTTAAACACTTGCCATAACTAGTCATAAAAGAGCCAAATGCGGCTTGCAAGCATCAGTGGCCTACGCGTAGCAACTGCTATGCAGTCCACAGGGCACAAGTCGCTGGATGCAAATGACTTCCGAGATAAGGAGCTTAGATTTAGATAACGTCGGCTGATGATGTCACAAAACGCCTTTCTCCTCAAACGAATCAAGTCGTGCCAACATTCTTCCACTTTTCGTAAAATTGCAACAGTTTCTCACTAATTTCTGCTCCAAATGTAGATCGATATCGATCAAACTTGAACGACAAGACGCCTGGAATGTCCCGGTTCTAACGAGACTTCAACCCTTTCTGTGCATACTGCGGTTGCTGGATTTCAGATACTTTTAGCCCGAAAAACACCAAAAAGATAAATAACAATCCAAGCAAAAACAATAGCATAACTAATAATAATAAAAATAATAATAATAATAATAGCCAACTCTCAAATAACAAATGAGAATCTGGAAAATCCTTAAATCCTTATGTCTACTATATATCTTAAAATAAAGGTTATTTGTTGTTTATTGTTGTTTATTTATTTGGTGTGTTTTATTAATTCCCATTTCATTTTATATTCATCTTGGTCACGTTGATAGGAACACACATTTTTCTGAGCCACATACGATGAGAACATCCAGGGTTTCTCAGACTATGCCGTTCAAATCGATTTGTCTTCCTGTTCCAGTTCCCGTTCCTATTTGTCCAGTTCATCACACCGCATCATCTTTCTTCTCCTTTTGTCCATCTGGCTTTTCCAGCCCTCACCTCAGGTTCAACAACGTGACCCTGGTCTCAACTCACGGTTTCCCGGGTGACCACGACAACACCACCGGATTCCTTTCCACAAGGTCAGATTCCGGAAAATAATCTCTCACCTGTTTGGGAAGAGACAGGATGTTACGTCATGATATTGGAGTGTGCGGGTGTGAGATACTTATTCATAAGAATAACTCATAATTACTGGATTGTATGAGTAAGACTGAATAATGTTGGTCGCAGTTAATTATGTGAATATAAATATAAATGGGGCCAAAGTATACTCCCTTTGGTGCTTCCAGACTTAAGAGTGTTTGTTTAGCACAAAACCGCATAGCCATGATAAAATAATTACGAATATGGATCATTTTCTCTTCTCTGCACTTCTCTTGACAGCCATGCTTACAGCAACAGAGACTTTGCGCTGCTCTCACTGCGTTCCTCCATCAACGTCGTCACGGCGAGGATGGAGGCCATCGACAGGGAGGAAAAGCACATCCTGGTCTCTGGGAGCAGGAAGGTTCCGTACGACCACCTTGTCCTCTGCTCGGGCCTGCAATACCAGGTCAGAGCCCTGAAAAACACGTCCTCAACTAGAAGCGCTGTTACATTACTGAGGTTTTACGCAACTACAAGTAAAAGTAAGTGTCAAATCCAATGGAGAGAGTCATGTAGGAAATATAATTCAACTTCTGCTCAACAAAGCATGACAAATTCTACTACTTCTACTACGACTACTAATAAAATGTGTGATTTTTTTATAGATTTGTTTTTTATAAATAAACCAAAATACAGCTATAGAAAACAAATACAATAAAGAATAATATAAAAAATCTCTTTAAAACTATGTAGAACACACATACTTGTATAAACTTTGCCTGATGCAAAAAAATGGCCGGAGGATGATTGTAAAATGATTGCGTTTCGACTAAAATTGTACTCAGCAGCAATTTAAGTGGAATACATACAAGAAATGAATACTTAGGTAAGTAAATTACAGGTGGTAGATGCTCATAAAAGTGCACAAAAAAAAGACACAAAAAAACAAGTCTCGTGAGTAGTAGAATTAGAATCACACCGTTGTAGAATTACGGTGTCAGACTGATCCTACACTACTGATATACCATCCAGTCCAAGTGCAGTCCAAAGGGCTGCGCAATACTGGCCTCAAGTATTGATCAGAATCAATAGACTCACGTAGACTCATGTTTTTTTCCTTGACAATCGAAAAGTGGGAATTTTCCTCTTAGTGCGGCAGTCAAAAATCCCAGAAAACTTGTGGCCGCTAATAGCATCATAAATTGCGCATCAATTGCGCCTGCAAAAGATATTGTGCAAATGATATGAAAGGCATAAAGTTTTGCTGGAGAGTGCAATTTGCCATTGTTTTGCGTCTGATCGCGGATCCGCTGAGATGCGTAGATTCCAACACGCTATACTTTTAGATTTAAATGTACTTATTAATTTAGGTCTATGTGCAGTGGCTATAAAACATTTTAATAGTATGAGTAAATCTATAATAAACTACTACTCTATCACAAAGTAATTTTTTTCTGTGCAGCCAGTTCAAGGCATCGCTACCTTCGGATGCCGTGGCAGTAATAATAATCATAATAATTATGTTAAAATATAACTTAATTTTGCGCAAATGTGTGCATAATACCTCATTTCAATACTCGCAAATAGCGCAATCCTTTTGTAAATTCGCCCCTGTGTGTTCCAGCCTGTGTTTTCTGACCTGTGCTGCTGTGTTGCAGGTTCCTTGTCCTACTAGTGATAATGTGCGCCAACCTGTCAACGGCAGTGAGCTCCAGACTTGGCACCGTCCCCCCAGGTACACCGGCCACGTTCCCTCCAACCTGTTCACCCTCAACGACCAGCAGGACTGTGTGGAGCTCCAGCTTTGGCTGCGCAGGGAATTCATAGAGAGGGATGGTACGTGCCTGACACCCCCTTGACCCAACCCATCCCAGCCCAGCCCGCCGCACAGCATACGCATCGCCGTACCCCAAAATTAATCTGCAGCTCCATGTCATTATTCAGCTAATCAGCACTCAAGTGCATCGGTATAATTGCTGCCTAATTAGTTGCAGAGAAATCTTTCATCTGTGAGAATGAGTCCTGCCTCCTCCATCCATTTCCCAGGATCATATCAATCTCTGAGTGCCCAGCTTTTCACTGGAAGATGGAAAAAAACACTGTGTCATTTAGAAGAATGAATATATTTCTCTAGAGGAATTGTAATCTATAGTAACACCATTATTTGTACTAATTACGAGGTCCTCGTCATAAAGGAAACCATTAGCAGATGCAAATAATTTCACAGAACCAACCAAAAACCACAGCCTGCCTCTATTTGCCACTTCCTTCAAAACAGGAAGAGAAGCATCTGAATTTGGGAGTGACGCAAATGCAGAATGAAAGCAGAAAGTAGAATCTCGGGTTTCAGCACCACGGAGAGAGACTCCCACAGAGACTCAAGCTGTAGGGCAGTACAATGAGACATCTACTAACACTGGAAAAACAGCCTTTTATGAACGAAAATAACTATGATAATGTAAAAAAAAAAACACAGTACACTTTTCAGTAGAGTAGAACTATTCTGCAGCTCTATTGAAATTAAAATAGATGGAGATGTATCCCTGTGCTTTGCTTTTGACATCCACTATGATATTCAGCTCCCAGAACACGGTGCTAATTAAAATGAGAAAGGAATGAATGAGAGACTGAATATGGTATTGCTTTGTAGTGTGGTTACACAACACAGCATTGTGTGGCAGTTAACAAGTACTTTCCATTAACAGAAACTGAGAAACTGCAGCCCATATTCAACAAAAAACAATTTGCATATGCATTACCCCAGCATTGTCCTTTTAATTCAAAATAACCCTCTTACACTTACATAGTATACCTTCACTTAATTGCAAAAAGACATTGCAGTTCTGTGCCTAGACACTTATATTCCTCTGTGGTGGAATATGTCTTATTTTTATTTTAGATTTCCTAGTTTCAAATGGGGGCATATTATTATTGTTATTACCATTATTACCATAATTATGATTATTATGATTATTATGATTATTGTGATTATTATTATTATTATTATTATTATTATTATTATTATTATTATTATTATTAGGGGCAGTTGCTCAGGTGGTAAAGTGGATAAAGATTACCGGTTTGATCCCCAGCTCCTCCTGGTCTTTGAGCAAGACACCCCCTAACTGCTCCCTGGGCACCGCTACATGGCAGCCCACTGCTCCTAGATACATCAGTTACAAGGATGATAAAATGCAGACTGCATTTCATTTCCTCAGTACTTGTACTCTTTGCAATGACAATAAAGTTGAATGTAATCCATTATTATTTATTTATTTATTTTATTAATGATGTAAGGAATGCCGGTATACTGCCAAACCAAAATACCCATACATTAACACACTTTTATACAAATAAAAAATGGTAGATAGTGGAGTACTGTCACATATATATACATATTTTCGACAGTCTCAGTTGGTGGTAATCTCATTCATATGAATTCAGCTTGCACGTCACATATTTGTTTTGGCCCCCCCGATGTGACCCTCCAGATAATGCCATCGTGTATGGGAACAGCCTGGATGTGTACACCAGCGTGGAGGCCTTGCTCGGCCTGTGTATCCATGGATCTCGCATCCACATGGTCCTGCCCCCTGCTGCACCCGAGGACTCCTGCTTTGCCGACCCCCACGTGAAGCAGGCTGTGATGGGAGCCTTGGAGAAGGCCAGGGTGCACGTCCACCACGACTGCCTGCTGGCCCAGATGAATAACAACCAGCACCCAGAGCCTCTGACGTCAGTGTCCTTCACCACAAACGGTCCCATCCTCCATCTCAAATGTGGTGTGAGTTACTACAAAAACATGAAGGTTTGATTTAAATGGCTGGAGACTTTAAAGGGCACCAGACAAATGAAAGGACCTGTACCTCGAACAATATGGTGACAAACCGACCTAAAGATGATCACCTGGTCGCCCTGACAAAGACATGAGCGCATGTTTGCCAAAGTTACATGATTGTGCCGTAATTTGAAAAACCAATCCATGTTAAAGTAATGGTGCTTCTGGTTTCTCACTGCATCGTTCAGATTTCCATAAAAGTTCAGTCGAGATAATATTAAAAACTAAATTTGACACCAGTATGGTCCTTGAAGGCTTGTCGTTTAGTTAACTCCACCTGTAACAAAGTGAGTCACAAAACTGTTAGTGACATTTCTGCAGTTTTAACAGCACCTTCTGTTTAGGAGCATTTGTCTCATAGTTCAACACCCTTAATATTTGTTCTCACCATATTAGAACATTAGTCACAAAGACTATTGATTGTGCATTGTATTAAATTCAATTAATTATAGAATTGCATTGGATGTCATTGAAGAGATTTATGATGATGAGTTCAGGAGTCAAGCTGCTATTTCCTCTCCCTGCAGGTCTTCATAAACCTTTCCTCCAAAAGCGTAGACTATGCTGCTTATCAGAGCATCAACGACGCCTGTCTGATGTTTGACGAGCGGCTGGTTGTAGACGCCACTTTCCACACCAATGACTGCACCATCCGTGCCGCCGGGCCGCTCACTAAATTTGCGCGACGCTACTACGCTGGGACTTGGTCCCATGCCGACTTCAACTCCAAGGAGGTGGGACAGGACCTGGCCGCTGCGCTGCTGCCCCTGTTTGACCCCACGCTGGAACCTCCCACCAGCCCCAAACCCGAGGAGGACCGCTTCATCCCACAATACAAGCAGGCCAAAGTTCAGGGTCACAACTCTTTTTTTTTTATTGATATTATTTTTTATTATTTTTCGTTTCAATTCATTTCAATTTTTCTCTTGCTTGATTTTGCGTTGCTCCATCCACTATATAACTTATTTAGCTAATATTTTCATGTTCTGGAGCCGTAGTGCCTTGTTTTTTTTGTAGTTGCGTTCGTTAATAATTCCAGTTTTTCCACCCACCCACTCACTAGTCTGCATTACTATAGTGGATGGATACACGAACTATTATCCTCTCTATTCAAGGTACCCAAGGCCGTTCCACGGGCTGCAGTAACAAAATAGTCGCTCTTATTTGACCCTCTGCAACAGATTAAAACCCATGAACTTTTCAGAGGGAACTGTTCAGAGCATCGATGGCATGTCACACACAGCCTCATGTCTGAGTCGAGAGCTAACATATCACATTTTATTCTAAAACTACTTTTTGCAATTGCCACAGTGCATCTATTCAAAAGAGCTGATTTGCAGAAGTGCAAAAGCCTGAAAAATCTGATGAAATGCATGGGTTGAGACCTTTTTCTTCTGTATAACATATACTGTAAAGGCTGCCTGACTCTATTGGGATGTTTCAAAAGGAGATTTTATGTTATTTAAAGGGGACCTATTGTGCTAAAGTTAATATATGGTCCCAAAAACATGTTTTTGATTTTTTTTGCTGAAATGACCACTCAGATTATGCATTTGAGCCATACTAACATGCCTCAAAACCACAGTGTTCCAAAACTAGCTGTTTTTTGTGGGTGGAGCCACCCTACTGAGGCCCCTAGTTCTGTGAGCCAATGGTGTTTGAGCACAAGTTCCGGGTTCTGTGAGCCAGTGGGGTTTGAGCTTTACTTCGGGTTCCCTCTGTAAACTTTCACTGATTTCCCCTCTTCAGTACACTAAAATCAGTTTGTGAACAAATTTTGGGTGCCAAATAAGCAATCCAGTTGCTGAATCTTCATTCATATTAGATCTACAATGCCTCATCTAAATGTTTGTTTTGAGTTTGGAGAAACGCAGGATACGGCGGGGCTTGGGGCTTTTTTATTTCATTGAATTATGGAAATGTCGGAAAATAAGTAAAATAAATACATCTACTGTTTTGTTTGGAGAACACGGAGTGCATTGTGTGCCACAGCACACAGTACAATCAACCTACCATGGACACACAATTACACAGAAAGAAATACACAGCAAATGCAATTCTATCGTCTGCAGTTTTGTCACAGGACAGTTGGAATTAATTACTCTTTTATTTTAAAAGATTTGTGCTGGTCTGTAAACCAACAACAGAGCACTTCCTATGCTTAGCTCTTGGCTTCGATGCTAGCGGGTCCGGTCAGGCTCCTGCCGTACGTGGAGTTACTCAGATGGAGGGCGGTTCTTATTCTACCGAAGCCCCACCTGATGTAAGAAGGGGTTTGGAAAAGAGGTGTGCATGTAAAAATGGATCTAAACTCTCAGACCAAAAAAATACATTTCTGAAATCCACCCTCAGAACTGAAAAAATCATTATATTGTATGTTGGTCTTGGTTTAGCGTAAACCCTAACAGACTAATTTATCGTCCCTCACCCAGGTGGGATATTGCCTGGAGGATACAACTACC
This sequence comes from Zeus faber, assembly GCF_960531495.2. Classification (NCBI taxonomy): domain Eukaryota; kingdom Metazoa; phylum Chordata; class Actinopteri; order Zeiformes; family Zeidae; genus Zeus; species Zeus faber. Next base: position 3,177,294 of record NC_137189.1, read on the forward strand.
TGCACATCACCAAGCCCTCCACCCCCTCAGCCAGGCCCCCGCTGGATGAACAGGCCAGTTTGATCATTGCTATGGTCATCATTTGTGTTTTATGATTGATAATAATGCCGTTATCTTTATTATTCGGTGTCCAGCCAGCAGGGAAATTGAAATTGCTGAGGAGGTTAAAACGAAACAAAACCACGGCAGAAGTTACGAACATGGTTGATGTCTCATTTTAACCGGGACGTCACAAACATCTCGTGGTTCAAATTTCATCCAAATCGATCCACATTCAGAGCAGAAATTACTGAAAAATTGACCATAATTGACCAACAATAACCGGATGGTCGTGCTTCACCAACACGCCAACTTTTGAAAACAAATGGAACGAGATGAGATTTAGAGTAAGATGCTTTATGACATCATCATACTATTTACTATAAATGTGCAGGTTCTGCTTCAGAATGTAAATTCACACCATCTCCAGTGTGCGGTGTCGACTCCGTTGCCCAATAGTGGTTCGACATTACAAACTAGGCGTGTGTGTTTATGTACTTTCTTACCTGGAAGATGTCTGTGGATCTGTTCGATTGACATTTTATCTCTTTGTTCCTCTTTACTTTGCCCGATTCATGAAAAAATACGGAAAAACATACGCACACAGTCCACAAAAACTCATGACCACGTCGAGTTGAGTTAACTCGACTGCGAGTAAGTGATGCATTCAAAATCCAGCGAGGCGTCGGAAAATAGAAGCCGTGATATTACTATAACAAAAATAGATATTACAAAAATACCACAGTGTTTTTCGTATTTCATGGAAACGTAACTTACTGGAAATGTAATAATCCAAGAAAAAAACTCAACAAATAAATTACGTAAATTCGAATTATTGTAAATCGACGTGAATACGTTATAATTGACGTATACGAGATACAACATTACCTACCGTCACTGATACTCCGAATGTATTTCAATGCAACAGGGTAAGTTATAACAATGACAAAATGTAGTTTAAAGCAAAATATAAGCAAAAAATATTTAATAAACATCATGTATAAACATTTTCCTACACCTAAACTTAACAAACTTTAAAGAAAACGCAGAAAGTGTTTGAAATATTGACAAATTCTTCCATAATAATTCTAATGCCAAATTAATGTTAGTTAGATAAATGTTGTCTGCCTTACAATATAGACAAGTAACCTATTAAACTTCACTTATCATACACTTATGTCACATTAAAAATGGAAATCAATGGTTGACGTGTGGTTCCAATGGAACAGCTTCATACTTAATGCATGAAAGTTGGATTTGTGAAATGACATGGACGTAACTACTGCATTACACAAAAACAAAAAATGTAACATGTGCCTAAAGCAAATAAACTGGACCCTGTATATTTCTGCCTGCAGCTATATATATTATTTTAATTGTGTGTGTTCGGTGTATATATATATATATATATATATATAAATGTAATTTTTTTTTAATTAAATTACACAATGAAGGATACAGACCATGTCCATTTCATTGAGCAGGGTAAAGCACAGCAAGCAGGTTCAAATCATTTGTTCCACCCGGTCCAGGTGATGCAAGTTGTGACGGGTCGGGTAGAGACCGGGAACTACTTCTCGTTGCACCTGAACCGCTTCGAGGCGGTGGAGAGCATCATCTGCCTGTCGTTGGAGCCCTTCCCCGTCTCCAATTACCTGACGCTGTACGGAAAGCACCAGCAGCTGCTCAACCACCTGGTGGCCCGCTACGACCAGGATCTGGTCTACGACCTCTACAGGTGGGACAGTAAGAGACCTTCGCCAAATAGGAAGCACTACCAAAATACAATCTGACCAATAGCACCATTTCAACTTGCAATATCATTTTGTTTCTTATTATCTAATTATCAAAGGTGATCTTATCTTAATATTATGAGCCCTAAGGGTTTTTTTCAACCACCTATGCATATGTGAGATTTTTTTGACATTATTGGTCATTTTATATATTTGGGATTATATTTATAATAAATATATGGCACCTGGGATTGATAAAGTACTATTTAATGTTATCTTAAAATAACTTAAAATGATTACTTACTTTCGGTACATCATTCAGTGATTCCAAAACATTGGGGATTTCCTACCAAATATACTGTACATAATATGGTTATTTTTTCTAAAATATAGGAAAGGTGTTTCGTATTTTGCACTATAATTTCACTTTTCTAAATTTCGGAGATGATGATGTCATCTAAAAGTTGAAGAGGGCAGGGCCGTGAACCGTGTCAAATTACACAGCGGATAGATAAACAGCATTTCCCTGTCTCCAAACAACTGCAGGTCACTTGCTCCCGTTTCAGTCCGAGCGGATAAACAAACCGACCTTTAACCGGACTTAAATTCCCGTCCCGACCGACCCGTCTCCGTGAGTCAAACCACGCTGACTGGCAACCTATATGCGGGGGTTGGGTGAATTTAGGGAGGAGGCAAAGTAGCTTTTGTCTGTGTGGTGTCCGTGTATTAGTAGTGTGACTTTGAGATGTGTTTGTGGAATAGCGGGTGACCTGTTTCTGAGATTTCAACACAAATGACCCCCAGACACTGGGCGCTATTGTACGCCTCGCCCTAATCTGTTTATGCAGCCCCCCAATCTGTCCCCCTGCGCGGCAGAGGGGAGACAATGGGCCAGCCACCCAGCAGCAGACAGGAGGGGCTGCCCCACACGCATTGAATGTGGATACCTCACGGGGCCCTGTCACCGGGCTGAATGAGGTGACTCTTAAAGTCATTGTTGGGGCTGACTGGACATCATGAACCGTTAAAATAATTGATTGACCGTACTGCTGCCGCCGCTGCTGCTGCTGGGGGTGGGCGGGGGTGGGGGCGTGGTTATTCAACGACCGCTGTTTGTGGGGTTCCCTGTGGTTGTGTGCGCGTGTCCGGATGCTATGAGGCCGTGCACTAATGGACCTGAAGCTGACTCGACACCCACGTCTCGCCCTCACCCCCTGCAGCTTCTTCAGGGAGAGCTGGTGCATGGCGCTGTATCACGACCGCTTCCCCGACTTTGAGCTGGAGGTTCAGCAAATCCTGGAATCCACCACAGTGGAGGTGGGGTTTTGTCAACGTGAAAAGAAAAATACAGTTGCCAAAAGGGGCTGCTGTATCTGTCTATCGCACGTGGATCTCCTTCCCCTTTTACTTTACAATTGACTTTGCTGTTTAAAAAATAATAATTCTCTAACTCTGCTGGTGTTGCTTGCTCCGAAGAGAAGGTTTAGCTATGACTGAGATATGTGATGCATAGATACCGTGACGGAATGTACTTATTTTAAGTTGCTTTGGATAAAAGCGTCTGCTTAATGACATAATGAGATGTAATGCAATATGCTTTTAAACCCATAGTTAAGACTACGAGTTTGCTTTCCTTCCTTTACCAGAAAACAGCATCACATGCTTCCGAGGAATCCTCTGTGTCTTTTTAAAACCACAGAGGCACGGTGATGGGCATCTTGATGCAAGAACACTCACAACCAAATCGGCAGTTTTAACAGACGTCTTCAAACACGCGGCTCTCGCCCTGTTCCCTTAACAGGACCATGGCTCGGTGTCCATGACAGCGCTCGTTCGTCAGCTGGTGGCGGGGAGGCTGGAGGCAGCGGATGACACGGAGCTCCTCCTCAAGGAGGCGTTCAAGGGCAGCGGAGGCCTGGCGTCGCTGAAGGGCAGCGCTCTGAATTATCTGAGGTACAACAGGAACCACCTGCCCGTGTATGCGCTGCCGGGGATGCTGTGACCACAACTCACTGCTCCCCCGCATTCATCCTTTCTTCTCCATTCGTACCCCTCTCACAACCTGTGGTGAATTCATGGAGGCGCAAATAAAAGCTGCAATTACACCGACCCCGCTGTTGTTGTTGTCGTTGTTAATTTTGTGTTTGCTTGATATGGGGATTTGTTCATCTCTGTAAACTATATAATTCTGGTTATTACATGTGCAGTGTTAATTTTGAAGTATTTGTTTGTCTATTTTCAAGTTATTTTTATTTTATTTCTTATTAAATTGTTAAATACAACATACATAGCATTGCATTGTTTTCCTACCTAGCCAACTGTAACTCCAATGCTCACATTATGACTTGGCAGCGTGACTGATGGACCAGGCCTGTGCAACCTCTTGGATGAAAGTGGTTTTGTGATGGTTTATACTCTACAGCTGTATGCTAATCTGCTCCCCAGTCCCTACTGCAGCTCTGCACAAATAACCGCACACGCCTGTACATTTAAACAAGGTGCCCGTACGAGGCCTACAGGAACCAGTGTCAAACACGTTAGTTTTTTCGAATTATTTTATTAAAAAAACTTAAGGCAGTTATTCAAGGATTCATCTATAAAATATCACTATTGTTAAGGGTTAACCACGTTTTATTATGCATTTGTGTTAAGAAAAATAGAATTACCAATGTAAAGCGAAAAAAGCAAAAGATGTGTTATTTTTGATTCAGATAGTATGTTATATTGTAAAACTATATAATAATAGAATATAATATAGGCCTACAATAAATCTAATAAATTCATATAATGAATAAATATAATAAAATAACATTAAACTGGCAACAGTGGCAATATTGATTTCAGTCTGCTGACCATTACATAGGAGCAATTAAGAGTTATGGCAATAAAGTGAGTAATAAAGTAATAAATAATTAATGGTTAATAGATTTATGGATGGCAAGTCAGTCGTAAATAGGTTTACTTTTTATATACACTGTTTACAAAAAAAAGTGATACTGGTCTAAATGTGGGCAGACAATCAGTAAAAAGCAAAAGAGCGCGCGAAACTTTCTTTATAATAAACTTATTCCAAACTGTGTCGCTGCTTCATATCAGATTCTGGGACACAGTTTGTAAACATGACAGACATGACAACAAAAGGGACTTGGGTCAAAACTGCAACTAAGGGGCCTCAATCGTGCACTGAATGCACTCAACGGTGATTTTAAATGACTTGATAAATACACTGTAGAGAAATCATTAAATCTATATCTCTTTCTGTCTGTATATATATATATATTTTTTTTTTTTCTTTTTTTTTTTAATAAGGACAGGACATACATGAGGGACTGGGAAATCATCTGACCTGGAGAAATTGAGTTTGGCTATTTTAAGTAAGAGATAATCTCGCTTTGCCCCATTTGCAGACGCTTTGTCCAAAAAAATAAAATGCAACAAAACGGCAAAAAAGAAGCGGCGCAGTGATCAGGACCAGCACGCGCCGTCGGTGTCCAGAGAGCAGATTGCTTTTCGGGCCCGTTTCACCTTCTCCATCAGGGGGAGAAAGGAGCATTGTGATGCAAAGCAGGAAACCCCTCCGCAGCTCGTTAATTATGCATGCCTAAAATGACTGATTCGTATGGCAGGAGTTAACTGTCACGGAGAGCCGACGCCACAATTAAGCTTTTTAAGCATATTTTTTTGTTTTTCTGTTTGTTTTCGTATGTGTCTTTATCCGATATCGGCCTGTTAAAGTATTCAGAATATGAAGAATAAGAAGAATGTATTTAGAATAAGGCCCTAGCGGCTTTTCTCTTCAGGGCTCATTTAAACGTAATCAGGTTGAAGGAAAGAAATCGAAACAATTCATTGGTGTTTGGGTGTTTTCAGTGTTTTGGGGTGGGGGGCGAGGCTGAATTTTAACATTGTCCGTTTTTTTAATTACCGAGTGGACCTCGTTACGGACGGATGACGTCTCCTTTTTGGACAGAACACCCCCACCCCCCTTCCCCTTCTCCTCCACCCCCACCCCCCCCCCCACCCCAAAAAAAGAGAGACACATAAAGCCGGGGCACGTGCACAGCATCTCCTTACAGACGCATCAGACCGTAAAAACAGGAGGCTCGTGGCGCGTGCCCCCTCGTCGAGACTTTGAGGAGCGGGGGGGCCGCCTCCTCCCACTCCTCACCCCCCCCACCCACCCCCACTATATATCTCAGGTACATCTGCTTTGCGATCTGCGAAATCCCCCCCTAGACCGACCCCCCCCCCCCCCTCCTCCTCCTCCTCCTCCTCCCACACCCGCACCCGCAACCCTCGCGGGGGGACCCGGGCTCCGTGTTCTCTGATTGGTCGGGGGTGAGGCCGTGGGAGACGGTGTCATCGTGTCGCCTTAAAACCAGTGCAGCTTATGTTGGATGGGTCCACAGCAGGAGGAAAGTAAAAGCCTCAGATGTGCGCGTGAACCCGGCTCCCGGATTTCCTCCGCCCCGAAGTGCCTTTGCGCAAACATGCCACGTGGATTTCTCGTCAAGAGGAGTAGGAAAGCGAACCCCGTGTCGTATCGGGTCCGGCCGGACGAGGAGGAGACGGACCAGTCGCCGCCGATCCGGAGTAACGATGCTCCGCTCCCCTCCTCCTCCTTCCTCCGGTCTCTCGTCCCGGGGCGCACGGCTCCGTCCTCTCCGCCCCGCCCGCCCTGCGACGCGCTGGCCGCGGCCCCCGAGCAGGACGCGAAGTCGGTCCAGTTCGGGAACCCGGAGACGGCGTACCAAGCGCTGTACAGCCCCACCCGCCCCGTCAGCCGGGACCACGGACGGTCCTCCTACCTGGAACGAGGGCTCAACCTGGGCTCCCCGGTGTCGGCCGAGTCATTCCCCGCGCCGCCGGCACCGGCGCTGACCGCCTTGGACCATTTATTCGCCCCGGTGGACCTTAAGATCGGCACCAGCAACAGCAGCCGCACGGGGACCGCCGCCGCCACCGGAACCGGCACCGGCTGCGCGGTCCCCGGGACCAAAAGAGCATCCGGCGACCACGAACGCAAAGGCAAACCGTCGTCCAAAAAGGCCAAAGCCATCCGGAAACTGCACTTTGAGGATGACGTCACCACGTCCCCGGTCCTGGGGCTGAAAATCAAAGAAGCTGCGGCCGACGAAAAGCCCCTCAGGCCGCATCCCCCGGGGAGCGACGTCCCGCTCGGCGACTTCGTGTGCCAGCTGTGCCGGGAGGCGTACGGGGACCCGTTCGCCCTGGCGCAGCACAAGTGCTCCCGAATCGTGCGTGTCGAGTACCGGTGTCCCGAGTGCGACAAAGTTTTCAGCTGCCCGGCGAACCTCGCCTCGCACCGACGCTGGCACAAACCTAAGACCCAGAACGCGGCGGCTCCCTCCGCCGTGCCGCCTCCGGAGGGCGACAAGGCCGCTGGGGACGATGGGAAGGAGGCCGGCGACAGGGACACGCCCAGCCCGGGGCCCTCCGAGTCCGGCTCGGAGGAGGGACTGTACGACTGTCACCACTGCGGGAAGAGGTTCAAGCGCCAGGCATACCTGCGGAAGCACGTCTCGTCGCAGCACGCTGCCCCGAACCCCGACGGCGAGGACCGAGACGCGCACACGCCTCCCCAGGGCGCGCAGGCCAAGCCCTGCGACCTGTC
>NC_137189.1:3189700-3242200 GCF_960531495.2 Zeus faber
GCTACCAGGCCCTGGGAGTGATGCCATACCCTGGCTGTGTGTGTGGGGAGGGGGGGTGGCCATCCACCTGTCCATCCATCCATCCATCCATCCATCTTTCCATCCATCCATCTTTACATAAATCCATCCATCTTTCCATCCATCCATCCATCAATCCATCCACCCATCCATCCATCCACCCATCCATCTTTCTATCCATCCATCCATCCATCCATTCATATATCCCTTCATCCATACATCCATACATACATCCCTTCATCCATACATCCATACATACATCCCTTCATCCATACATCCATACATACATACTGTACATACATCGCTGCATAATACGGTGATGCTGCCAGGCCCTGGGAGTCATGTTATACCCTGGCTGTGTGTGTGGGGAGAGGAGGGATGGTCCATCCATCTTTCCATCCATCCATCCATCATTCATCATCCAACCATCCATCCACCCAGTCACCCATCCACTTACAATAGGCTCTTGTAAATTTCTATCATTTAAGGAGTAAATAAAATGCGTTGAATGCAACACCGAGGAAGGAGGATTTTCTTAATGTAGATGTCATCAAAACGCTACGGTCATTCATTCACAAAGAGGCGGAATGAGTGTGAATAAATTGTTTAATTCCAAGGTGAGCAGCTTGGATAATCACGGCTCATTTATTTATTTATTTTTGCAAAGCAACATTTTAACAGAAGATTAACAGGATAACTTTTAAACTCGTTGGCAGTGACTGTGGAATTGTGGATTTATCCCAGCACGGAACCTAAGAGGAAACATTGAAATGATTCAAAGATGCAAAAATACTGGAGGTGGCTGTTAAAGTGAATAAAATGTACATCTGCAGATCCGGATTAGAGCACCAGGTTGATAGTAATCGTTAAAAGTAGAATCCTGGTGACTTCACCAGCAGGAATCCCCCTCACTCTAATCAAACTCCTCCTCCTCCTCCACTCATCTCTCCATCACGGCTGTGCTCTTTCAGCTGCCCCTGCCAGAGAGCAGGGCACAGCACGCGCCTCCTCTAATCTCCACCACTCCCAAACAAAGAAAAGAAAGGACAATGTAAACAAGGTCTCTCTCTCACTCTCTCTCTCTCTCTGTAGGCTAAGGGAAGTCAAACAAAGGTCCAGGCATTTTTTTTCCAGGCTGGCAGGTGCTGGTGTCAGGGGTGGGTGTGCCATCGAGTGTCAACAAGTGGGCGGACGAGACGAGGCGGCAAGGCAGAGACGAGCAAACACAAACACCAGAACAATGTGTTTGAGTGCAGCTTTGTCGCTTCGGCTATTGCGCTATTTGCCCCTTGCGGAAAAAGTTCCATCGGCTGTGTTTGACATGCGTCTCCATCGTGAGATATGATTCCGGGGAGAAAAATGCCCGGCCCAGTCCGTCATTTGGCAGCCTGGTGTCCAGGGTTTGTGCTGCTTGCTTCATGTCATGGAATGCCCTGAGACATAGATCATGCCCATATGTGACCCAATAAAAGGAATTCAATGGTTCTGGAAGACTGTGTTAAGCTTACAATATATATTTTTGTGGGTCTCCCCCTCATTATTTACACTGTTCTGTATTTAGAAGGTATTTAGAACTTTTTTTAAATTTATTTTATTGACATGTGGGCTTCCCCAATACAGAATAACAAATTCAGAAAGAATGTATTACATTAATAAATTAGATTATTTATTGCAATGACAATCTTTAATGAAATGGAATAGAGGTGTTTCGTGTTAGGGCTGCTTACCTAAAATAATATAGAAATATATAAGACACAACCAGCCAATTCAATCCCCGTCAGACGAGTTATAACTGGTTTTTGTTGTATCCGGAGTTCTCGCTGTAACATATCGCTCAATATAATCACACACTTAAAGCCACCACGTTCAGGGAAATCAGAATTATTCCAGTGTTTTTGGGCCAGTCGTGTTCTGTATGAATCCTAACCCGAGGAGATGAGATCTGTGCTCCATCTTTTCTCTCTGTGTCATTGTTTGGTCAAGTGCATGTCCTGGGTCCTTGCTGATCATTTGGATATTAAGAATTAAGAACTAAGCCACTGTTCACCTCAGAATAGAGATCAGAGTGCTCTGTTCCTATTAACTGCGAGTCTCTTCGGACCTCTGACAACATTTCCAAGGTCAGGTGGGCGTGGCAGATGGCGGGGATACAGGTGACTGTGATTAACTGGGCTCGTGCTAAGCCCTAATCACTCTGGTGATGGGAAAGGTCCTTAAAGTGCAAAAGCTACTTAATTCTGCCCGGCGACCTAGAGATGGAGAAAGGGGATCGTAACCCCAAAAGCACTGTACTTATTAATCTATTCATCCATCTATCTAGCCATCCATCCATTCGTTCAAACATGAATCGATATTTTATATAAATTACAATAATAATAATAATAATAATAATAATAATAATAATAATAATAATAATAATAATAATAATTGGCTCAGAAGGTAGAGCGGGTCGTCCAGTAACCAGAGGGTTCCTGGTTCGATTCCTGTCTCCTCCTGGTAGCATGACGAAGTGTCCTTGAGCAAGTACCCTAACTGTTCTCAATGAGCAGGTGTGCGCCTTGCACAATGTATGGATGTGTGTGTGAATGGGGTGAATGTGAGTCATGTATTGTAAAGCCCTCTGTCTTTGCAAGAAAACACTAAATAAATGCAGTCAATTTACCATTTAGATAGATAGATAGACAAGGCCCAATATCATGGTTGCCTCCTTCAAGCAGACAGCTTCTATTCGGGTGCAAGGTGGTGTTTGAGGGACCGGGGTGGGAGGGGGGGGCAGCTGATTCCGGAGCCCTGATGCCTCATGCGCACAAAGGGGCCAGGGCCTTCTCCACACATGGAAAACACAAAGAGCCCGTCCTAATGCTTGTAAATCTATTCACACATCTAGAGGCTAAGATAATAGGACGCCATTCAGAATGAATTTCTAATGAGGAGAGCGATGCCACTCACCAATAGAAATCTGATTGTGGCAAACCAACTGAAAAAAAAAAGAGAAAGAAAAGACCCTGCTTTCTGGTCAGAAGTGAAACAAATTGGCTCATTCAGCATCAGTGCTCAGATGCGTTTGGTCTAAAGACGAAGCGTGTGCCGTTTGATGAACAATGAGTGAGAAAAGACGACCTGCCTACAAAGGAATCTCAGCCCAGGGCAACATTCCTGCTTTACACCAAAAAGCACCCCAGTAATACAACATGCATGCGTGCGTTTACACCGTGTTATCTTTCCACAGGCGTTCTCCCACTCCAATCCACATTGGCTTTTTAATAGGTGCAAAATGTGAGCCTGAATTCCCAGATAATGAGCATTACAAACAGATGATAATAGAAAGGTCAAGGGTCACAGCTACAGCGACCAGACAATAGATTTTACAATCCCTCTGTCTCTAGAACTCCCCTGATAGATAAATAGATAGATAGATAGATAGATAGATAAATAGATAGATAGATAGATAGATAGATAGATAGATAGATAGATAGATAGATAGATAGATAGATAGATAGAGAGATAGACATAATATTTTAATGTGTCTGTCTGTTTGTGAATATGTGTATAGATACCGATACTCAAGCAACTTGTGTGTGTGTGTCTGTGTGTGTGTGTGTGTGTGTGTCTGTCTGTGTGTGTGTGTGTGTGTGTGTGTGTGTGTGTGTGTGTTCCTACATCTTTGCTCGCCCCCATAACTGTCCAATCATCTTATTCAGGCATGACCTCCTGATGACTGCAGCTAATGAATAGCCTGCAGAGAGGTCTGCTGGGGGGGGGCTCTTCTTCCTGCTCCCCAGGATGGAGCCTCCTCTCCCTCTTGGCGGGAGGAGGAGGCGCTGGCCTCACCGTTGCCAAGGAGCAGACAGAGCCTCAGCCTCTGGGTGACCGTCTGGCAAACAGAACTAGCATCTCATCCTCACCCCCGCCGCCCACCCCCTTTCCCCCGCCTAGTGGGCACGTAACAGCACATCGGGCGTGGCCCGGGCCATGACAAATCACTCAAAGGAACCTGCAACCAGAGGCTGATCAGCACCTGAGCCGGGCAGCCTGCAAGGGGCGGGGAACGACGGGGCCCCCCTTGAACCTAATACTTTACAAAATCTGCGTGTTACTTTGTCTCGTATTCAGATGTGTTTGGGATGCTTTCTCTACCTGTTGTGTCTATTTGGAAACTTTCTATTTGTGCTGTAATGCAGGTATCTGTAGTGTTAACATTGCAATTGAATCTAAGACATGCCAGGGCATCATGAAGCCAATCAACAGCACCAATTTGGTGGCGCCCCTCCCCTTTGATTGGTTGAACTGCTGCAATTATGAAGAAAGAAAAATAGAAACATGCATGCCAAGAAACAGCGTGTGAGTAAATTGTGTAATTACTAATTGCATGGAAAAACGTCATGACAGGATTTTGCCTTGATAGCAGTGGCGCCGTGACACGACTGGCGTTGTGTCTAAATATTTGTAACTAGGTGCGATTTGAATCTGTGTCTTTGAGGGAGACTTTTTGATGGAGGCCTTTGGCTAAGCCACACTGCTACTGTACATATACTGCTATACTCACAGAATGAATATTAATGAATGTAAACAGTTTACTGATGTGAAATCCTCAATATGAGGTTTGCAATTAAACACTTTTAGTTGAGTTTAACCCGAAAACCAACCTAAGAAAGAGGACAAGATGGCTCGCCATCACCTGCAATGACTTTGAGGTCCTGCAGAAGAGAATAATTCTGCTTTTATAATCAACAGGTCTCAGCCAAACACAGAGCTTTTAAAAAAGGAAATGGCAGCTCAGAGATGTAAAACAACAAAGCTGGTGGCAAAAATGTTAATGGTCAGCACAGACCTCTCCTCACCCTTTTATGGATGATAGCTCACAATTGTGCATTCTTAATATTGTCTCTATTTTTGTGTTTTGGAAATTTTGAACAATATAGTCAGAAACCCAGAGTACCTTTTAATTTTCTCCTTGTCTCATTGATAAGTACGGTAATACAGGTCAGCGTAAATTCATTTTGTCGTATTTTGTGTTTGTTAATTCCATGTTTTATGTCTCTTCTTCTTTTGAAATTGAATTAAGTAACTTGAAAAAAATCTAAAACACACAACACACGCTGTAAGATGTGAAACTGTAAAAACTATAAATTTGGTAGTTATTTTTTACTTCAAGGAGTAAAATAACTGACGCATGCTAAGTTATGAAGACCACAACATTAAAACAAATTATAAAGGACAGTGGCGGTTTGACCGCCATCGTGCTAACTTTTTCTCATAGCAAAAAGACAGGTGCGGAGATTTGTGAAACACTCTTCTATACTACAACGAAACCCGGGAAATAAATGCAGCGCAGCAAAGGCCAGACGCATCATGTCATCATCAGCCCTCTCGTCCTGGCGCTCAGTGATCCGTCTCTTTGGGTTCCATCGGGTGAATTAGGGCACTAACAGAGCATTACAGGTTTAGCTGCCATGACAACCAGGGCCACATCACATCACCGGGGGCTTGTTTCAATTTGTGGCCTGATGACAACAACCTACACGACAAGTTCTACGGCAAAGCAGAAAATATCACTCATTCATTCATTCATTCATTCATTCGTTGCATTTATTCATTTGTTCATTTGTTCATTCATTCATCGCATTCATTAATTTGTTCATTCATTCATTCATTGCATTCGTTCATTAATTCATTCATTAATTTGTTCATTCATTCGTTCATTTGTTCATTGCATTCGTTCATTAATTCATTCGTTGCATTTCGACATTTCCCTTACTTCTCGCACTTTGCCTCCTCTACGGATTGTGGGACTGTTGTACTCGCTAAGCAGCAGGTTTTTCAAAGCGCAAGAATACCCCTTTCCCTGATCAGGTCAGAAATTGTGGAAACGTTGAAAGGAAATGCCTGGCGTGTACCGTATGAAATGCACACTGTAAATTCACCAAACTGAAGCAGGGCCCACACTACAAGATTATTCAAATCTTAATCTTAATTTGGAGAATGTGAGTGACCCCACACATAACGACATACCGTGTCATGATAAATTCACCAGTACAGTGTTTGGAGAGAAACGATTGCCCCAATACAGAAAACGACACACAAACACTCACCAAAATCCATTCCGCAAAGATTTGACATGAAGGCATGATGTGCAAGATGACCAGAGTCCTGACTCCCGAAACCGGACATCTCCAGCAATCAAACATGACTTTAGAGTATACAAACACGGCGGGAGACAGGCTAGGATTAACAACTGTATTATACACACTATTCTTTTACAGACGATCCAAAAACGAAAAAGTCAAAAACAATGTTGGACATCAACATGGACTGAACATGTTACTTTATGCTCTCGCAGCATCAGCATTTTCCACCATGGCTGCTTTTGTGTGTTTGTTTTTTTGTATTAACTTCTTCTGTTTCCGTCAGCTTGCCCCCCCCCCCATACTACAGGATATCGGATCATAAATCTTGAACATGTTTAATCTTTGTGATTTGCGATCGTTGCGGCCAGGACGGACCTCTGAGCGGATTGGGGGGAGGTAAAAAACACTTATAAAATTTGAGACTTTGCTCACGGTTATGGGAAGGAAGCGTGGAATAGGGGCCATGATCTGCTTTATTATCTGGCAGTGTGTACACCGCTTAAGTTTGGGGTCGTTGCTCTCCATCAGAATAGCCGCTCACACAAGGGGAGAAGAAAAAGAGGACTGTCAGAGGAATCCCGTTTGGGTTGCATGAAACCACAATGGTCGTGGGGACCTTCCACGTCCCTTATTGAGTAAATATCGATCGTTAAGCGAAGCATTCGGCGGATGTACCGATCCTGGCACTCAGCTCTTCAAGATAAAAACAACGACAACAACAACAACAGCACAGCTTTGTGAAGGAAAATCCTTTGCCATCACCCTGTGACAGCATCAATATGTTTTGTTTCCTATATCCCTCTATGTTGACCTCCTCAGCTTGTCCCTCCCAAAAGCCCTTCTGACCTCTGCCTCTCTGCTGAACTACATCTATGTAAAAAATTAAAATATAAAATAATGAGTAGGAATGTAAAAAAAACAGTAAAATAACTATCTTAATTATACCTTACTGTAGATCAGGGGCTCCTGACCTCTATTTCCCTTGTCGCAAAACAGCATAGACTTATTTATTTATTACTATATAATTACAGATATAAAATCCTTGGACTCTTCTGATATGATAGTTCAGCTTGGTTTCAAGATGCTATCCAGTAACGGTTTGTTCCCAGTTCATCCTAAAATCCTTTCTTTGTTTGTTTCGTTTGTTGAATCTTTTATATCTTCGCGAAACATATTTTTCACTGACTGGATTGTTTTAATTTGAAAGCAGAGTTTTCAGATGTAAATACATCGGTGTTCTTGAACTTCTTCCTGTATGTGGATGTCTGTGCGTGTGTGTCTGAGGACTTACAAAGAGGGGAGGCAACAGGGGGGGTTGGGCAGTGGGGGCTTAACCCGGGGGGGGTTAAGCAGGAGAGCTCGTTCCACTGCTTAGCGGAGCTGCGTGCGGGCGCACACAAAATTTGCCCCCGTATTTCAAAGAGTGTTTGATCGGAAATCATGTTGGAGTGACAAGCAGTGAGAAACAGGAGAAGGGCAGGGGTAGAGAAAGGGGCCGAATCTCCATGTTACACCCGGAGCCCAGGGCCGTCGTCATGACATCTATATTGCAATGTCCTAAAACTCCACCTGACTGTGACTGAGTCACTTAAGACAAAAGTGTTCTGCTGCTGAGCATTCAAGAGGACAGCAAGGTGTGTTTTTAACTGACGTTTTTAATTTGTGATTTCCTTACTCGAGGCGAGGTGATTGCGGCTGATTCAACAGAACTGATCCCGCAGGAGCGGAAGCTGAAGGTCATTTTCAAGTGTTTCAGGGTAGGAGGGGGGCGCCGCGTCGGAAGGAGCGGGCACGTCCTTGAAGGCGAGGCATTCCTCTGACGGCGAGGACGGACGCGCCGAACCCCCCCCACTCGACCTGCTCTTGAGCGGCACTCGCTTAATTAACCTCCCCCGTCAATTGCGTTGACCTTCCCCGTAACGCGCTTAAGGGGCCGGCGGTCACGGCGGCCCTCGGGGAGAGTGATAAGTGGCCTGTAAATATGAAGACGCTGACAGTAGGGGGCTCGGGTGTAGGCTGCGGCGCGGGGATCTCTCACTGCCCCCCCCTCCCCGGGACAAAACGTGAGGTTGTCAAGAACAGGTTGAGAGCTCTAAACGAACCTGCATTTAAAGTGGAGTTTAGTAGAGTTACCCTTGGCACAGCGGATGGGCGCAGTGGGGCGGGGTGTACGGGCGCAGTGGGTCAGGGCATGGTTACCAGCCACACCGGCCTTCGTGGTGAAATGTCCCAAACAAGAGGAGAAATGTTGAACAACGATTTAATTCTCATTGTTTGATAATACGTTTTAAGTCTGAAATACCGTAAATACTTTTATTAGTTATTGTCAGGAAATTGATATTATATTTTTTATTTTTGCTTCACACTCATTTGAAAATGACATTGCAAGATGATGATCTTCTTTAGATGGTTTCACAATAAGTCCTGTGATCTCCAACTCTACATACACATTATATTAAATGCATTTTAAATGAAACAAAGTCTTGCAGTTATCCAGTTCAAAGGAATTAAAAAATGATTTGTTGTAGTCTGACATAAATTACTTTGAATATGACTGAAATGTGAATTGAACTTGGTCAGTGGGATGTGTTTGTACTGTGTTGCATTACTTCTACGTATCACACGTATGTTTGTTCTTTGTATTTAAAATGGGTCTTAATCAATAGGCCAATCCGACAGCAGCTCTAAGTCTCTGGTACAATGTACCTCATACATATTTGCAGCTCACCCAAAACGCATTATAATTTATTGCACTCTTACAATTTATTTTTAATGTAGTTTAAACTCCTGTTTCTATGGAAAAGGCTTGCGTAGTTCAAAAAAAGAAATAGACCCCTCGCGCAAAAACAGAGATTTTCTGTATTTAATCTGAAGAGGCCACTTACAGCACTCCGCCCATTTTGGGCGTACATTTTCATGTTTTCCTCCTGGTTCTGCCAAGCACTTCCCTTTTTTCCTGAAGGACTTTAGAAAAGGAATTTATTGGGTTTTTTTGGGTTTCCAGAAGTGATAATTTGAACCCTATTTTTTGTTGCTTCTTCCATCTTTGACAATATGTTTATAATAATATAACTCTTGTGTATAATCCTCCGATCCAAAACTGTTAAATATTTCTATCTGCTGGTGGCAGAAATGGTTTGTGTCTCTTGCATTGCACTTTCTTGAAAAAGTAAAATGTCTGCCGTGGATAGTCATCATTGTGTAAAAATATCACCTCTTCCTCTGTTTTGGGCAGGCTCAGACACAGTGGAAAATGTCTGTATTACCGCCACATACACGCGCACATACACACATCAATGTAATTAGGGCCAGAGGTGAAAGATTATTTATTTATTCATTTATTTTTAAAGGAAGAAAAAGGAAAAAGAAAAACCCTCTTTCGCACTCTGCCACGATATGGCTTCTTGATGAAGTCTTCCTGTGCCTTGGCACGCCAGGACCCAGAGGTCTCATTTGTCTTCCCTGAAGAACCGGCCGGTGTGAAGTAAGGCCAGGTCGTCCCCGCTGTATTAACCAATCACATAACAGCACACCAAGACGCCTTGAACTTTGGAGGAAAGCTTTGTGTGTGTGTTGTGTGTTTTTTTTTTTGTTTTTTTTTACCTGTAATGATTAGAGGGAGAGGATCGGCGCTCCCTGGGCGAGTGTCTCAGCATAAGTGTCTCCCCGAGGTCTGACACCGAGCAGGGGGAGCGTCTGCTCGGGCAGGCGGCTAATGAACGCTGCGAGGACCTGTGGAGAGGAGCTGTAATTGAGCCACGGGGACATTCGGCTGTTCCACATCAGCATTCTGTCGGGGCTGAAGCCACAAACAGAATTCTCTGCAATTGCAATGAATGAAATAAACCATTTTTTCAGTCGACCCAGGTGAGGTGGAACCTTAAACACACAGTAGTGTCGACTCTGTTCGACAAATCAGCAAACAGCGTCTAAGCCTGTATGACTGAATAATTTAAACATGTAAACTGAATGATGTGCACACATGAAAGAACAAATGGCCAGTTAGATAATTGGTTTTAGCCAATTTAGAAAAATGTACAAGGAGGGTGCATCCAACCGGAACACACACACACACACCTGCACACAACACCTGGCCTTAACTGCATTGAAAAAGATCATTGAATTGGCATTATTAGATCAACTTTGAAATAAATAGCTTAAATTTTGTTGAATTTGTATATTTTAGGTTTTCTGAACTTAAAATGTGCAACCTAATTTTTCAATTTCATGTTGAGAACATGTGAAAAATAAAGTTTTTCCAAATTTAAAACATTTTTTAAGTCGATCCAATCACTAATTGTTTTCAGTCTGCATTTCAACAATATTTGGCAAAAAGCAAAAACAAACAAACTCAATCAATGTGAATATTACATGAATGCAAAGATTAACTAATACTAATACAGTTTATTAACCAAATACCAGATTAAGAGAGATTAACAAAAAAATTAAACCCAATTCTTCCCCGTCATCCGATTGAACTAATAAGGACCCAATTACCAGTGAAAGATGCAAAGATCAAGAGAGCTCGCCCTGTGTTCACCCCAGGGGGTCATGGTGCCATCTCATCCTGGCACGGCCTACCATTTTGGGGGTGCGGGGAGGGGTGTCTACCAGGTCTGCCTTGCAGATGGTACCAGCCCCCGCTTCACCCCCCTACAACCCAACACCCCTGGCCCCCCTACGCCGCCAGGTGTCTGTGCGCCCGCGCCCCCCCCGCTAGATGGCCGTGCCAGCCCATGCCAGCGCGTTGCCTTGTTCTTGGCACGCATCGCAAAGGTCTCCCCTCACTCATCTCATCTCACTGCTTCTGTAAATAAATAACAACAACAAATAGCAACAAGAGAGGAACACCCGGTGGACCTAGTCTGGCATATGGGACCTGCTAGTTGTCAGCGTTTTGCGATGCGCTCGGGTCACAGATGGTTGCACCACCACCCGTCCCCAAATGCGCTTGTCCGAGGCGATCTCTGGTCTGCTGTGCTTTCAGGTCGTCCCTAATCACAACCAGATTGTTTTGTAAAGAAACCCCATATTTGATATGTATCCCATATTTATTTACTACTTACTACTATAAGAAACAGCCATCCAATGTATTTGCATTATGCATGTGCTCCCTCTATATCCCTCTGTGTCCATTGTTGGTGGCCAGGTCCGCCTTTCCCGCCAAGAATGCAAAGATCTATCTTTATCTGAGCTAGTTATGGTCAGTACACCGTCCATATGAATGAACAATCACAAAAAAGAGCAGCACCCTTAGATTGAAAAAATATCCCCTATAAATAAAATATCTTCTATAAATAGATCAGAGGAAGGAAGACTTTGGTAAAAGTAAGTGACCATCTTTGAGCGAAGATGGAGGGAAATTCTTTTGGGGAAAAAAATTAGTAATTTTGAATATAATTCTGATCTTATGGATTGCCAATTTGAGTTAATTTAATGCTTTGACTGTTAACATGGGCTCTGATGGGGGAAACACAATGGCGAATTAAGGGAAAGTTATTATGAGGCGGATAGTGGATGACTCACTCGCTTGGGGCTTTGAAGACGATCCCTAGTGACCGGTGTTGGGCGGCTCAGCATTAAAAGCCTGTGCATTTTGGCACCTTACTTAAAGGAAGGCAGACGGTTGATCTCTGCTGCATTAGTGCTCAGACTTTGTTCTCCCAAGGGCCTGTCAAATGGAAAGACATTTGAGAGACACAGCGCCATCAAAGGCAGCTGAGCACTGTCAGGATAAACTAGGCTCAGAGTATCTGGAGTGCAATTATTGAGTATATCCATTTCTAAACATGAACTAATTAGAATGACATACAAAGCTCATGGCATGGGTTTTAGGCTCAATTCTGCTTTTTTTTGCTCTAGCTGTCAGCCAATGCACTGTATCCAATATTAAATGTGTATTTGCAACCGAGGTAATAGGGCAGAAAAATAAAAGTAGTATAACAAAGTTGATCTTTATTGTTAACCTATTTCCATTCTCTCTTTTTTTTGCACATTCAATTGCCGGAGAGAAACCGAACAGTGGAAAGAGCTTTCCGGTGGATTCCCTGGGTTACACCTCGGCTCGGTCTCTGTCCTTGGGCCGGTAACAGGGGCAGTGGATGCAGAAAGCAGGCTCCATGTGGTTCTGAGGACAGCTCCCTGCAGACCATCTGCATCCCCGCTCCATGCCTCAGCTCCATCTGCGCTCCAGCAAAGCCTGAATATCCTGACATATTTTCACCTGTCTCTCAGTGATGACTGATGCCCTCGCACAATTACCAGTCTCAATGTCTATAGTCTATCGGCAAAATTACTATCCAAGCCATACGGACTAGATCTAGGTGAAGTAATTTTCTTTTTTTTACTCCATTACACAGCTCTTTGAAGTTGAAAATAAAGTATAAAAAAATCCCTATCCCTAAAGTCACAATCCATGTCCATAACCAGTCTGAATTATTATCATTAGCTGGGGGATGAGACGGATAAAAATATAATAATCGAATCTATAAAACTTTATTTCAATAAATGTAATTTATTTTGTAGAATTAATGATGATGATGATGATGATGATGATGATAATTATTATTATTATTATTATTATTATTATTATTAGTAGTAGTAGTAGTAGTAGTAGTAGTAGTAGTAGTAGTATCTATAATCTAGCCACTGGGGATGCACTTGCCAGTGTATCATCAGTGCCGGTCCCAATCCCAGATGAATAGAGAGGGTTGCATCAGGAATGGCATCCGGCTTAAATACCATGCCAAATCAAACATGCAGACAACAAATCTGATTTCCATACCGGATCGGTCGAAGTCCAGGTTAACAATGACTGCCACTGGTGCTGTTAGCCAACAGGGTGCCAGTGGAAACTGTGCTACTGTCAGCCGAAGAAGAAGAAGAAGAGGGGGAAAGTGTGTCCGACAACAGCAGGAGAGGAAGAATGGTATGAGAGTACATTTGAGAGTAGGAACCTTGAACTTTGGCACTATAAAGGGTAAAGAGAGAGAGCTGGCTGACATGATGGAGAGAAGGGAGGTAGATGTACTATGTGTACAAGAGACCAGGTGGAAGGGGAGTAAGGCCAGGAGTATCGGAGCTGGGTACAAACTGTTCTACTATGGAGTGGATGGCAGGAGAAATGGGGTAGGGATAGTCTTGAAGGAAGAATATGTCAAGAGTGTTTTCGAGGTGATGAGAGTGTCAGACAGAGTGATGAGCATGAAGCTGGAAATTGGTGGGGTGATAATGAATGTGGTCAGTGCATATGCTCCCCAAGTTGGGTGTGAGATGGAAGAGAAAGAAGAATTCTTTAGTGAGTTGGATGTAGTGGTGGAGAGCGTCCCCAAAGGAGAGAGAGTGGTTGTTGGAGCAGATCTCATTGGGCATGTTGGTGAAGGGATCAGAGACATAGGTGACGAGAAGGTGATGGGTAGGTATGGTGTCAAGGAGAGGAATGTGGAAGGACAGATGGTGGTGGATTTCACCAAAAGGATGGAATTGGCTGTTGTGAATACGTATTTCAAGAAGAGGGAGGAATACAGGGTGACTTTCAAGAGTGGAGGAAGGTGCACACAGGTGGACTACATCTTATGCAGGAGGTGCAATCTGAAAGGGATTAGTGACTGCAAAGTGGTGGTAGGGCAGTGTGTTGCTAGGCAGTGTTGGATGGTGGTCTGTAGGCTGACTCTGGAGGCCAAGAAGAGGAAGAGAGTCAAAGAAGAGCCAAAGATAAAATGGTGGAAGTTGAAAAAGGAGGAGTGTTGCATGCAATTTAGAGAAGAGGTTAGGCAGGCAATAGAGGGGAATGAACGGTTACCACATGACTGGGAAACAACTGCAGAAGTGGTGAGGGAGACGCCCAAGAAGGTACTCGGTGTAACATACGGGAAGAGGAAGGAAGACAACGACTCTTGGTGGTGGAATTAGGAGGTACAAGAGAGCATGGAACAGAAGAGGTTGGCGAAGAAGAAATGGGATAGTCAGAGAGATGAAGAAAGTAGACAGGAGTACAAGCTGATGCGGCGCAAGGCAAAGAGAGAAGTGGCAAAGGCAAAGGTAAAGGCATACAACAAGTTGTATGAGAGGTTGGACAGTAAGAAAGGAGAAAAGGACTTGTACCGATTGGCAAGACAAAGGGACCAAGCTGGGAAGGATGTACAGCAGGTTAGGGTGTTGAAGGAAAATTATGGGAATGTGCTGACTAGTGAGGAGAGTGTGTTGAGAAGGTGGAAGGAGTACTTTGAGGAGTTGATGAATGAAGAAAATGAGAGGGAGAGAAGAGTGGATGATGTGGGGATAGTGGATCAAGAAGTGTAGCAAATTACCAAGGATGAGGTGAAAACAGCATTAAACAAGATGAAGAGTGGAAAGGCAGTTGGCCCAGATGACATACCTGGGGAAGCATGGAAATGTTTAGGTGAGATGGCAGTGGCATTCCTAACGAGACTGTTTAACACCATCCTGGAAAGAAAGAGGATGCCGGAGGAATGGAGAAGAAGTGTAGAGGAGTTCAAGAATAAGGGAGATGTATAGAGCTATAGTGACTACAGGGGAATAAAGTCAGCCACAGCATGAAGCTATTGGAAAGGGTAGTGGAGGCTAGGTAAAGAGGAGAGGTGGGGATCAGTGAGCAGCAGTATGGTTTCATGCCAGGAAAGATTACTACAGATGCAATGTTTGCTTTAAGAACGCTGATGGAAAAGTCCAGGGAAGGCCAGAGGGAGTTGCACTGCGTCTTTTTGGATTTAGAGAAAGCATATGATAGGGTGCCAAGAGAGGAAATGTGGTATTGCATGAGGAAGTTGGGGTGGCAGAGAAGTACATAAGTGGTACAGGATACGTATGAGGGCTGTCAGACACTCCTCAGGTGTGCAGTAGGCGTGACGAAGGCATTCAAAGTGGAGGTGGGATTGCATCAAGGATCAGCTCTGAGCCCTTTCTTGTTTGCAATGGTGATGGACAGGTTAACAGATGAAATCAGGCAGGAGTCTCCGTAGACTATGATGTTCACGGATGACATTGTGATCTGTAGAAAGAGTAGGGAGCAGGTTGAGGAGAGCCTGGAGAAGTGGAGGCATGCATTAGAGAGAAGAGGAATGAAAGTCAGCAGGAGTAAGACAGAATATATGTTCCTGAATGGGAGGGAGGAGGAGTGGAAGTGGAGAAGGCGGATGAGTTCAAGTACTTGGTGTCGACCATCCAAAGCAGGGGAGAGTGCGGGAGAGAGGTGAAGAAGAGAATACAGGCAGGGTGGTGTGGGTGGAGAAGAGTGTCCGGAGTGATCAGTGACAGAAGGTTTTCCAACAAGAGTGAAGGGGAAGGTCTACAGGACGGTAGTGAGACCAGCTGTGTTGTACGGTTTAGCGGCGGTGGCACTGACAAAAACACAGGTGGCTGAACTGGAGGTGGCAGAGTTGAGGATGTTGAGATTTTCATTAGGAGTAACAAGGATGGACAGGATTAAGAATGAGTACATTACAGGGACAGCTCAGGTTGGACAGTTTGGTGGAAAAGTGAGAGAGGCCAGATTGAGATGGTTTGGACACGTGTGTAGGAGAGATGAGGTGGATGTGGTGAGGGAGGACATGCAGGCCCTTGGTGTAAGGGAGGAAGATAGGCAGTACAGAAGGTATTGGAGGCAGATGACCCGCTGTGGCGACCCCTTAACGGGAGCAGCCGAAAGAAGAAGATTATTATTATTATTATTATTATTATTATTATTATTATAATTATTAATATTATTAGTATTATTATTATTAATAATAATCATTTATTTTGCATATAAGAATAATAATAATAATAATGACAATGATGACAATTGGTGGCACGGTGGCGCAGCAGTGCATTGCACTGCTGCCTCACAGCAAGAAGGTCCTGGGTTCGATTCCCGCCTGGGGCGCTGTTGGCACCGTGCTCCGGCGGGTTATCTCCCAAATAGGAGCCTTTCTGTGTGGAGTTTGCATGTTCTCCCCGTGCTCACATGGAGTTTCCTCCACCTCACGTCAGTAAGGACCCCCACCAAAAACATGCACCCATCATCGTCTGACCAGCGATGGACATTTATCACCTGGTCCCCGGGCGCGTCCACGTATGCTGCCCACTGCTCCTGGCTGTGCCCCCGGAGGAAGGACAACCCAGGATGGGTCAAAAGCAGAGAATCCATTTCACCGGCCACCATCAAAAGCATGTGTGTGTGTGTGCAAGCATGTGTTTTAGTGTGGTGTGTTGTGTGATAAATAAAGACTGTTTCTTTCTCAATAATCAATAAAGATCACAGTTTAACAGCCATCTGTTTGTTTGTTTATTTGTTTTTTTGTTTGTTTGTTTGTTTGTTTGTTCATTTGTTTCAAAATGAGTGTTGGGGGGGGGGGGGGGTGCAACTATCCATTAAATCCTGCCCTTTGTAAAGGCACTCGATTCCGGACCCCTTTTATTACGTGCGCTGCACCATAAATATAGGTGCTTGACAATTTGTGGTAAAAAACATTTAGAGATTAGAGACATTTTGAGCCAATCAGGTTCCTTTTCTCTTCAAACCAATTTAGTGTTGTTAACCAATGAGCCTCTGCTTTGTTTATAGCGGGTCAACAGGCAACGTCACATTCTATACAGATTTCTAAATTCACTGGGCCAACATGGTAAGGTACATTAATTATTTTTTTAGAATTTTTTTATTATTTGATCATTTTCATCATATATTACCCCCCCCCCCCCCGCCCAGAATTAATAAAGTGAAATCAGATTTTGGTGAACATTAGTCTCAGTTGTGAGTTAATGTTTTTAGATTTGCTTTTGATTGTCTGTGGGGAAATAAATGCAACCGCGAGCATCACTTGACAGCATGTAAAAGCAAATCGCCTCAGCTTCACTGAGACAAGCCCTTTCTCCATGCCCCGCTATTACCATGTGAAATTTAAACCTGACCCCCCCGCCACAAGCCCAAACCATTAGCCCACCCTCCCCCTCCCCACCAGACGCAGGACTATTCCACTATCAGGGCAAAATCTAGTTGGTTAGTCCTCTGGGACAGAGTGAGTGTGCAACGGTGTGTCGATGTGTATGTGTATGTGTATGTGTATGTGTGTGTGTGTGTGTGTGTGTGTGTGTGTGTGTGTGTGTGTGTGTGTGTGTGTGTGTGTGTTGTGCATACGTGCGTGCACACGCACGTGTGTGTGTGTGTGTGTGTGTGACACTGCTCGTCTGTTTGTCCAACAGCCCTGAAGCTTTGTTGTCATCCAGGAGCAGATGGAGTCGCATCCAACTCAGCTCCTGTTCACCTCACCTCAACCCCCCCAAGCCCATTCCCAAGCAAAGTAAAACCACTTCTGGCCTTCTTTCATTCTGCCCTGCTCCTGCATTTGCTTCCCTTTCATTACGATAGAGTGTGTGTGTGTGTGTGTGTGTGTGTGTGTGTGTGTGTGTGTGTGTGTGTGTGTGTGTGTGTGTGTGTGTGTGTGTGTGTGTGTGTGTGTGTGTGTGTGTCTGTGTGTGTGTGTGTGTGTGTGTGTGTGTGTGTGTGTGTCTGTGTGTGTGTGTGTGTGTGTGTGTGTGTGGCAGTAGGGGGAGGGCATGTAAGCTGTAGAGAGAAAAGAAAATCGACTAGTGTGTGTTCGCTTGCAGCAACAGATTTTTTTAATCCTCGCCCCAAGCCCAACTGTGCAATGAAGCAAACTATTACATGGCAACAATTAAGAGGCTGCAGCACGGCACCTGCTCCTCTTGCTGCTCCTCCTACCCCTTCTCCTCCCGGTCCCCGTCATCCTCCTGGTCTGCCTGGTCCTCCAGCTCCCCATGCTCCTCCTGGTCTCCTGGTCATCCTCCTGCTCCGCCTCCTCCTGATCCTTCTGCTGCCCCTGCTTCCCCAGCTCATCCTCCTCCTGCTCCCCCTACTCCCCATGCTCCTCCTGCTCCTGCTGCTCCCCGTGCTCCTCCTGCACCTCCTGCTCATCTTGTTCCTCTTCCTGCTATTCCTGCCCCCCATGCTACTCCTGTATCCCCTGCTCCTCCTGCTCCCCATGCTCCTCCTGTACTCCTTCTCCTCTTGTTCTTCCTCCTCCTCCTCCTGATCCTCCTGCTGCCCCTGTTCCCGCAGCACATCCTCCTCCTGCTCCACCTACTCCCCTTGCTCCTCCTGCTCCTCCTACTACCCCTGCTCCTGCTCATCTTCCCGCACCTCCTGCTCTTCCTGCTCCTTCCCCTCCACTGCTCCCCCTGTTCCTCCTACACATCTTCCTCCTCTTCCTCCTCCTCCCCCTACTCCTCTGGCACCTCTTGCTCCTCCTATTCATCCTGCTCCCGCTGCTCCTCCTGCTTCAACGGCAGCTGACTGTACAGCTCCCTGCCAGGTGGTTCCACTTCACCCACATTAGCTAGTCACTCTAGGGTTAATAAAGAGCTCGCTGGGCCCCAGCGCGCCCAGAGCCCAGCCCTACATACACCGCCAGCTTTTCTTACGGGGGACCAAAAAGACGCCTGCATTTTAAGACTCGTTAAAACTAGATCCCCTCCGCTTCCAGGCAGAGTATAATTAAGGCACAGCTCCCTGGAATCCAGGGCCGATGTCGCGGGGAGGCTGCTCTATCCGCTTAGTCCTCTGTCTGTAAAGACCAGGGGATCATAATAGACCTTTTCATGAATAGACAAAACAGATGGAGGCCAATTGAAATGAGACAGCCCGGCACTGTAAATATCTGCCTGGAGACCGGCGATGTGGAGTGATTCACAAAAACAAGTGGGAGCAGCGAGGGTGAGCCAAGAGCAATGTGCTGTTAGCTGCTTTTGTTTGTCCACCGCCGATGCTCTATCAGCGCTGAGCAGCTTGAAAAACCAGAGGCGCTGAATTTAAAAAAAAAAGAGCGGAAAAAAATACGGCGGGCAACCATGTCACATACAGTCGCAATCAATAGTCATTTGTAGCCGCAAATTGCCGGAATGAAAAGGACATGTGTACAGAAATTTAATGCAGGTTTCCTTTCAGCTGCACATCAGTGATTCGTTTCTCAATAGATTTTTTGTTTTTTGTTTTTGCCGCCTGTTGCATCGCTGTTCAATTCAGTCGTCGGGAAGATGCAGTGAAATAAATACAGTTTTCGATTTCAGGCATTCAATGTGGATGTTATGTCAGAGATATTTGTTTGGGATTAAATGTTTTCAATGCTTGAGGAATTTGTGATAAAGCTGTGACATGAAAACAACAATTACAAATAGCAGCAGCATGTGCTGTACAACACAATTGTAGATAAAATACAAAGATAGCAGTAAATATAACGTTAGAGGAAACAAAATTGATAATACGAACATAATATTTATGTACAAGTATGGATACTGTATTTGATAAATTTGAGGGATGAAGCCTCATTTAAAATGAATGCCAAAGTAGTGCAAGGTCAAATTCATCAGTAGCAAGAAGGAAAAATAAAAAAACAACATTTAATATCAGTGTTTTTATTTTTTCATGTAGGAATTTGAAACCTATATTCACTTTTCATGACTAACATTTGAAAAATTCTAGTTATTTCCCCACTTGTCACTTTATCCTGAAAATGAAACTGCACAGAATTCCCCCGTCCGCTCGCCCTGGGTGTAACTCAGTCTGTTTCATGTCTTCCATCCTCAGAAGCATCACAGGACACATCAAAGCCCCCCGGGCCGGGCATCAGATTGAGGGAGAGAGGAGCGAGGAGAGAGGGAGGAGGGCGGAGAGAGGGAGGGAGGAGGAGGGAGGGAACACAGGATGCCACACTTTAATCTTCTTTGGTTGTCGATGTGAGAAGAGAACGCCTCAGATTCCATTTATCGGAGAAATGCTGATGCAAAAAGGGGCCGGCACCGTCTCCATACCACAACGGACAAATTGGGATGCAAATGCGCAGCCTTTGAACTGTGTAATGGCTTAATGGGATGATCCATAAATTATTAATCAGTGTTGGTTCAGGGCTGAACGCAGCTGACTGATGACATCATCATCAGCCCTCGCTCGCACCCGGATGTAAAGATACTTTTTTTTGTCTCAGCAGAGACCACAGATGGTTCCTGGTGCGGCATGAGCTCACACTAGAACTTGAAGCTATTTACAGTACACACATGTATAAATATACTATACATTTCTCATGACTAATTTCTATCATGCAATCAATAAAATAAAAAGTAAAAATTGCTCTGGAATGCACTGCCTCACGGTATTAAATAAAAAAAATAACACTGCACTTCAGCACCCCACTTGAAGTGATGTGACACCATTGGAAGATGTCAGATAAACGTTTGATTTTTTTAAGGGAAGGAAATAGACGCGTTGATTTGAGGAGATTAATATTTTCGGCAGAGCCGGCAACTGCTTCTTCTACACTTCTGAAACAAAGAGGCATCTCCAGATTGTCCTAATCTCTGCTGCCTGCCTTCAGATCAGCCTCCTGGGGGACTGGCCCATTGTTCGGGGGGCCGGATTAGCGTCACTACGAGTGGCTCTGCATTGTTTTGTTGCGCTGACACTACGGTACGGAAATTTAATAGGGTTCCACGCCACATGCTGCCCGGGTCAGTGAAGTAGCCAGCCGGCCAAAGGCCCCAAGTCATGGCGAGGCAACGACAATAAATGGGTTTTAACTTCTCGTCAAATCTGAAAATGACCAGAAGTAAAGATCTACAAATCCAGGAAGAAAAGGAAAAGTTACATGGATTATACTTTCAATGTGGTTTCATGTTGAAGAAATCGTTATGCCGCTGTTTTCCCCTTTTTTTATTGTGGAGCAGGACAGTGTTGACGGTCTTAAATCCCTGACTGTAGTTGACTTGCTAAGACGTGTGTGTGTGTGAGGCAGCTGGTCAGTTTGCAGGCCACATCAGCGTCAGGCTGCCTCGCTGATAATGGGATTATGTTAAGATAGGCAGTAGGGAAAGCAGAGAGGCGGAGGGAGGGGCAGAGGATAAGATGCCGAGGGGGTATCTGGGGTTTTGGGGATTGTGGGGTGGGGGTGGGGGGTGGGGGGGGGCGTGCAGGGGACATTCGTCACACACAATAACAACCACCCAAAATCCACGTAACCTAGATCCAGATCCAGAGACATTACTGTAAACTACACCACAGTGTAATCTATCTATCTATCTATCTATCTATCTATCTATCTATCTATCTATCTATCTATCTATCTATCTATCTATCTATCTATCTATCTATCTATCTATCTATCTAACCCTACTAGCATTATTAGTAATGCATATTATCTATATATCTATGAAATGTTGTATTTAACTATCCAATCATCTATTCATTGATCTCTCAGCCACCCATCAATCTATCTATCTCTTAATGGTAACATGAACAATAATATGTTATTATTTTTATGTATGCATTAATTAATTTATTCATTGGTAAACAACAAATAAAAAGCCATTGATTCATAATGGGATCAATGTATCTGTTCGTGAAGGTATTTGCAGTAGGGTTTCTTTGATTCTTCTTGAACTCTTGAATAATATTCCCAAATAATAAACCTGTATTTACAGTATATATGTATAATTTATGATTTATGACTTATCACATAATTTCAATATTGGGCATATGAAAACAAGACTATTACATGTTTTCAGGTCATAGAAACAGTCCCCAGTACAATTGTCATGTGGAGCATTATGGTGCTTCAGAAATTGAATAAACAATTAAGGAAATCTTAACATAAGATGTGCATGAGTAGCGAGGGTTTGTAAACAACCACAGAAGCATCTGGCGATCTGGCAACCCTTCACTTGGAGAGCCATCACCAAAATGAAAAGATTTCCAACAGTCATCCAATGCCTGAACAGTTATGATGCTGATTTAAACACACGTCAGTTTACCTTCTGCTACTACTGCACACTGAAAAAAACACAAGCGCAAAAACAAATTTAAATTGGTTTCCAATGCTAAATAATAATAATAATAATAATAAAAATAATAATAATAATAATAGCTTTATTTATATAGCACCTTTAAAAACAGAGTTTACAAAGTGCTTTGACAGAGAAATAAAAGCAGAGTGTTCAGATCATGAAAATAAAAGGCAAAGGAACATGAATAAACAGTAAAAGCGGATAAAGAGACAAGAAACAAATAAATAGATACAATATGATAATTAGAAATAGAAATAACAAGGAAAATATGAATAAATATATATATATATATAAATAAGTAAGTAAAAAATAAAATATATAAAGAATCACATAAAAGCAGATCTATAAAAATGGGTTATGAGAAGTCACTGACTCTGAAAAGGCGCGGTCACCTTTAGTTTTAAGTCTAGACTTTGGAACAACCAGCAGGGCCCCGCCCACCTGAGAATTTGAGGCCGTGCACTGGCTCATATGGGGTGAACATATCTGTTATGTAGCTTGGAGTCAAAGACGTGCTTTAAAAGTGATTCATGTTAAAATCCATTCTTCAGGGAGCCAACGGAGAGAAGCCAGGATTGGGGTGATCTGATGTCGTCTTTTAAGAAGCCAAGCTGCTGCGTTCTGAAACAGTTGGAGGCGGGAGAAGGTCTTTCGGTTGATGCTAGAAAGGAGGGAGTTACAGTCGTCTAGACGTGAGAAAATTATGTCGATTACTTTTTCCAGGTCGCCATGTGATAGTATTGGTTTGATTCCTGAAATGGTTCTCAGTGGAAGGAAGCAGTACTGGGCAATTTTTTAAATTTGTTGTTCAAAGTTTAGGTCAGAGTCAAACAGTACTCTCATGTTTCTGGCAACAGACTTAATATTTGTGGACAGAGTGCCAAGGCCACTCTCAGTATGACTGGTAGAATTTGGGGGCGTGAACAGTATGATTTCTGATTTCCTAGGCTTCCGGGCTGATGGGAATTCAAACCTTCTTTAAAAACAGTGAATGTCCTCTTATCCCAATACTTTTGAAAGCTTCTTATATAATCGATGATAAACTCCCTTTAATCTGCTATCTTGGACAAGTGCAGTAAACATGTTAATCAGCCTTATTTCAATATGCTTTTAAGTAAAGTAAAGTAAAGTAAGTAAAAAAATGGTAGGGTAGAAGGAGGTAGAGTACTGTAGAAGGCGGTAGAGTAGAGGTAAAGCAGAGTTAGAGTAGAAGGGGATAGAGATAGAGTAGAGTAAAGGTAGAGTAGAAGGAGGTAGAAGTAGAGTAGAGTAGAGGTAAAGTAGAAGGAGGTAGAGGTAGAGTAGAGTAGAGGTACTGTACAGTAGAATGAGGTAGAGGTGGAGTACAGTAGAGGTAGAGTTGAAGGAGGTAGAAGTACAGTAGTGTCGAGTAGAGGTAGAGTAGAATGAGGTAGAGGTACAGTAGAAGGAGGTTGAGGTAAGGTAGGGGTAGAGTAGGGGTCGAGGTAGATTAGAGGTATAGTAGTGGTAGAGTAGAAGGAGGTAGAAGTAGAGTAGAGTAGAGGTAGAGTGGAGGTAGAGCAGAGTGAAGTGGAGTAGAGAGAGATAAAGTAGAGGTAGATTATAGTAGAGGGAGGTAGAGGAGGTAGAATAGAGGTGGAGTAGAGGTAGAGTTGAGGTAGAATAGAGGTAGAGTAAAGGAAGGTAGAGTAAAGGGAGGTAGAGCATTGAGTGGAGGTAGAACAGAGATAGAGTAGAGGACGTAGAGTAAATGTAGAATATAGGTAGTGTAGACATCCTTGTCCCTCTCTTCTAGAGGAACAACGGAAATGTGTTCTTCCTTTTACAGTAAATCTCTTATTTTCTTGTACAAGGATTTGATGTTGGTTTGCATTGTCACCGTGGATTTCATCATCAATTCCCTCGGTAATCGTCATAATATCGACACAAAAATCTATTTGTCAAAATACTGAGAAATGTTCTCAGTCCAGAGTTCTACCTGCATAAGAACTTTGAGATGTTTGGTCTTGGTACAATGGAAAGGACAGAACCAAGGCACTGCAAATTTATTTTCCTAAAACATAACTCCAAAAAGTGTGTTTTTTTTTTAAATCTGTAAAGCTCACTATAATAATTTATGCCAGTAATTTCAGCAAAAAAAAACTTCAAACACATGTTTTGGGGACCTCAGAGACCTGCATTAACTTGTTGAAAAGGTGTATAATATGTGACCTTTAACAACAACAGGCCTGGAGTGCTTGTGTTAAAGCTGCGTTGTGCAAAATTCTTTGTCCGCTTAGAATTGAATTCAATCTTCCCTTCTTGCATGCACATGACTAACTGATGGTATTGTAGGGGGTGTTGGGTACACCACCTATTTTATCTGTTGTTATTTTTTTCGTGTTTTTATTTTTGATTCCTTGGTGTACTCAACTTAATGAAGCCCCGTGGGGCATGCTTTGTAGGGCGTGCTTGGTGATATTTGCTTTTAAATAAACTTGTCTTAACATATCAACAATGACGGTCAGTCAGATTTACCAAATTCAGGATCTCTTGGGGTTAAATGTACAACAGCTGTGCATTCTGCTGTCGTGCCATTGAGCAGGACAATCAAGCCTGGCCTGCTCACTCGCTCCGAGATGTTCCAGATAAATGGTGGAAGAAGGAGAGGTCTATCTTATCCAGACCTACAGTGACAGCCATCTATTTGGATCAAAACAGACTACGCAGGTAAACTCAGGCTTGTTATAAGGGGCAGGGGGATTGAGGAGTTGGAGAGGGGGCAGGAGGGTGGAGGAGGTGTATGGGGGTGGATGAGGTCCGCAGGAGGGTGGAGCATTTCGACAGGGGTTGGGAGGGTGGAGGAGGTGGACGGGTGTGAGGAGGTGAACAGAGGCTGCAGGGTGGAGGGGCGGACGGGTGGAGGTGGTGGACGGGGGCTGGAGAGTGGAGCAGGTGGACAGGGGGTTGGAGGGTGAAAGAAGAGAACGGTTGGTGGGGGCGGACAGGGGCTGGTGAGTGGGGGAGGGGAACAAGTGTGAGAAGGTGGATGGAGGCTGGAGGGTGGAGAAGGTAAAGGGGTGGAGGAGGTGGACAGAGGGCTAATGTTTAGGGGGATGGAGGAGGTGGACAGGGGGCTAATGTTTAGGTGGATGGAGGAGGTGGACAGGGGCTCGAGGATGGAAAAGGTGGACAAAGGGCTGGAGGGTGGAGGTGGTGGATGGGCTTTAGTGGGTGCTTACTGGGTGATAAATCACTTGGCTTCATGTGAAAAAGAGCGTTCCGCGCTCCAGCCACTGTCCCTGGGGCTCCACAGGAACAAATGCAACTACACTGGTTAACGCCGCCGTAAACTAACAAGCCATGTAGAGAGGGAGAGAGAGAGAGGGAGAGGAAGAGTGGGGGGTTCTTTTTTTTTCATCTTTGAGTTTCAATTTTTCCAAACCCATTTACATTTTTTTTTCTTTTCAATCATATTCTCTATTAATTAAATTCCCAATTCAACTGCTGTTGTATAAATTGTCAGGGGCAATAGTAACACTTAGAGTGTGAATAAAACTTGTTTCAAAACTGCTTCCATCTCATAATCACTTAGGAAAAGCACATTTGATATAAATGGCTGTGTCGAGGTCAATAGAGCAATAAAACAAGTTATTTATTCTGCAGGTTAGACATTTGTATTGTACATTGTACTGAACAGATTCTTTTTTTATCATTCTAGCGTTGCTGTCAGGACCCTGAGCAGAGACCGCAGAGAGAATTTGGCAACTGGCATGAGGCCAAAAAGTAATGAAACTCGAAATCACCATCCAGCAGACAGACTAACTCTAACATTCAGAGTCACCAATAACACTGTTCACCTAAATTGACAAACATTTTCATCACATACAGTGCAGTATATCGAGGCATTTTGTAGGCTAGAGAGGTGAGACGCACATGATCACTTTCCCCGAATTAGGGAACCATCTAGAGACAATAGGATTAATATTCGAACAGCCCAACAGCACAGCCAGATCCCAATTGATTTGCTCCTGTGAAAACACAATAATGGCTTGTGTGTGTGTGTGTGTGTGGGGGGGGGGGGGGGGGGGGGTGTTGGTATTCAGCCACATTATTGAATATTTTCCAAACTAGTGAAAATCACAGAATCTGAAAAATGCAATAACACCATAGGAGTGGCAGTGGGAGTGGGGGGGGGGGGGTTACCAAGCGTGATATTGATTGATGCTCATTGAGTCTTGAGCTGATAACAAGAGAGAGAGAGAGAGAGCGAGAGAGAGAGAGAAAGAGGGGGAGAGTGGAACAGTACCAGGTTGTTTTCAGATCTCTGGAATGTTAACGTGACTTTGGAACATCAGTACAAATTGGATTAAATATTCGATTTTTCTTAATTGCATTGAATATTTACAGTATATTTACATTCCTTCCTTGTTTCCTCCTTCCTTGTTGTATCTATCCATCCATCCATCCATCTAGCTGTCTGTCTGTCTGTCTGTCTATCTATCTATCTATCTGTCTATCTATCTATCTATCTATCTATCTATCTATCTATCTATCTATATGTCTGTCTGTCTGTCTATCCGTGAGTGTTTTTGAGCAGAGCCAGAGGTGAACCCTTGATATTATATATATATATATATATATATAGTTGTTATAATAATAATAATAGTAATAATAATAATAATAATAATAGATTATAGATTATAGATTATAGATTATAAATAATTGATAGTAGTATCAACATCAATTACAATTTTTCGAATTTCGAATGAAACATAGCATCAGTTTGTGCTGTCGCTCCTCTTTACATCAGCATTACTACTAAAACAATTACGATTTTCCGAATTTCCCTTGAACGTAGCATCGGCTGACATAATGACGCAATGACAAAAGTATTCCGAGTCCTGGTGACACACAGAATTAATAATACAAGGATTCCCTTGTTGTGTGTTATGACTTTATCCTAAAAATTAGAAGGTGTTTGTCTACTACCTGAAGTCCACAGAGTCCTGCCTCATGGTGTCTCTGTGGCAGGAAATCACTCCGTGTGGAAGTTCTTGTAGTTTCTTGATGAATGTGATGTGTTGATGAATGAAGGAGTGACCGCTGACGCTGACTTGATTAAAATAATAGTTTTATTACACAAATTAGCATCAAACCAGACTTGCCTAGGACGTCCAGGAGAGACCCGAGCCGGATGGAATCTCTCCCAAGCGGCGCTCGGCACTCACTTTTAAAGCTGTACAGAGATAACATACCACATCTAGTTCCAACCCATTGGTGCCCCCTCAGCCTCTTTCTTGCCATAAATCTAAACATTTCTTCCTCCGGCCAGGATGGAAGAATCAACAAAATTCCTCTCCCATAGGGCCTCTGAATAGACCCGTTGCTGTTTTCGTTCTCCGTATGACATAGAAGCAATAAATCTACAGTAACATACGTTACTATTATTCCCGCACTATATCTCAGCTTTGGGAGCTCAGTGACCTATTCACCTCAAACCTTCAAGACACCTCATATTCCCCCCTTCGAGACTATACAAAGTCTCGACAGAGAAAAGAGTAATTGAACATACAATGTTAATTGGCTTAATCTGGCAGCTTCCTTTCTTAGTACATCCATCAATCAATCAAGACAGGAAAATTCTCTCACGGTCCCTCTGCCCCAGGCAACCACCTAAGGTACTCCAAATCAATTTACAGAAAAGGATAAAGGGTTTAGAAAACTGTATAGGATGTTACATATAAATGCATACATTTAGAACCTCAGAAATAAATCAAAAATGTGTCCAAAGTCAGGCTGGTTGACCCATCGGACCTTCCAGTGGACCTTTCCCTGCCTATCACCAATGTCCCTCAAAAACCGCAAAAAAAAAAGAAAATACCTGCGGTCCCAATGTATTCACTTCATCCTATTACAGACAACTCAAAGAAAACAATCGCAAATCAAAGTAATATGTCTTGCTAAAAATATCTAGTGTGGAGTACAGGATATTCATCAATAATACAGGTTACATTGTAATAAACAAACTCCAATATTATAAAAACATTCAGGACACATATGTATGTATTGAACTGTTGCTTTTTTAACACCATCAACTTTTAATGATATTTCACTCGACACTCCTGATCATGATGTCCTCATTCAGGGTCCGCGGTCCATTTTCAACCTCCATCTTCCTGTGTCCATGTTTGAGTGTTCAAGTCCATCAGGCTCTCTGGACACAGCCACCCTCTGATTGGTCCTGAAAGAAAGAATCACCAGCCAGTATCTTGTACAAACATCAAATACAGTATAATAATTTCACTTTTGCATTATACTTTAACATTATTCCGATATATATTTAACATTTTCCTTTTCCCCCCTTTGTCCATGCATTTTCCTTGTTAATAATAGTGTTGAATATATGACGGAATCAGATATTTTGAATGGGTATTTCTCTGCTAGTGTTAGATCCTCCTTTATCACTATTTCCTCCTCATCTTCACTGACGTCCTTACCACCCAATAGTGGCATCTGAACACTTTCTCCCAGCATTACAACTCCTACCCATTTCAATATCATGGCCTTTGCAAAAGTCAACAACACCGTACAAAAACAAAACATCACACACAGTGATAGTGGAGCAGCCCCCAGAACCTGAACTACTATAGCTCCTAGTGGTCCTAATTTATCTTGCAGCCAAGCATTAGCTGACCACCCAGCTCCTTTTGATGGCCCAAACGCATCCCTTATTAGTTTCAACACATCTATGACATTAGTCATATTGTCGGAGACATCAGGGATCAACGTATAACAGGCATCTCCGGTTAGATTTAAAGCCATGCAGAGGCCACCTTGTCTGGCCAGAATATAATCAAGAGCCATGTCACATTTCAGCAAAGTTGATCGATGACTCCTCTGGGCGTTTGACAAATAGTCAAAACCTCTTATAGTCTCATTCACAAACCCTTGTAGGGTATATGTGATATTATCAATATGAACAGCTAAGAATGTAACCCCATACCATGGAAACAATCCTATAGCCCATTTTTCTCCTAAAGATATCCTCCAATGATAAGACTCCAAATTGTGAAATTGTGCCAATTCTCTTTTCTTCCTACTTTCGGAAGTCTTTGCAGATCACCCTCATCTGTCTTTTGTCCCTTCTGGATAACAAAAACATCATAAGGAAGCTTCAACTGTGCCATATAGCAACATCCAGTCCATCCATACAGCAGATATAAGTATGCTTTATCACCACATACCCACCAAATATCTTTGAATGTTCCTATAGTCACACTACCCGGTAAAGCTTGATTCTTTAGGCTCAAAGTTTTACTCTGTCGACGATTTGGTGCATGAAAGGTCACTGTATATGTTTCACCAATCGTCCTTTTTGTACTTTTTTCAAATTCCATTATGTAGATTTCACATTCTGATATCCCCATAAACATACCATCTCCGTTATGAGTATCATTAGAACAAAAGCAATCTATACCTTTCGCAGGTTCACTTCCATAGCATCAGGTGTTGCTGTTCTAATATCTTCATACATATCAAGAAGATTTAAATATGGTAATTCTCTCAACCAGGAACACCTACGTCCAGGTCTAAATAGATTGACCGACAGAGCCAGCCATACTTCATTTGCTGCCTGTTGTCTGAATAGCAGCCACAATAATGCATTACTTTGACATTCAGACGTCAAAGGTTCCGTTACTGTCTCTAGAATTGTTGGCCATGTGCCTGGAGCTGGAACTTTCACCACACACGGACAATTTGAATTAGTAGTCATTATAACGGAGTGAGTTATCTGTTGGAACCACAGATTTCTCTTTGCCCATGGGTCTGTTATTTGCAGCGCCGAGGAATCAAACCCATATGCTTTCAACTGGGTTTCTCGCTTCTGTAAAGCATGAAGATGATCAGTCATGTCTTCTGATGTCCACTCTGGTTCAAGAAAATCATTGACCACATTTGTCATAGTTGTCTGAGCTATTTCTCCTGAATTACTATCAGTCTCTTCAGCAATTGGCTCTCTAATCACAGAGCTCTTCTTGCTATTGTTTAACTTAATTTCCAACTTCACCATAGACTTGTGAGTTATATTTATCCACTTCTCAGAGGATGGGGATATAGCGATAGTTGTTAGTGTCTTATCTACCGACTTTGTAGACACCAAATAAGTCATCATTGTTTTATAGGTGGTGGATCTCATCCTCACAACCTCCCTTGTATGATTACCGGGAGTTACAGAAGTAGAAGTTGTCATCATCGTAGTAGTAACATCCTTTTCTGCCAATGTTGTAGTTAGAGTGGTATCTGACGATGATACGTTAGTACTACTAGTTATTCCCCGAGCTTAGGAAATAGATGTCATCGGTCCAACAGTCACCCTTGGTGTGACTAGTTGGTTTTGTATTTCATGAGCAATCATATTTATTTCTTTAGCAACCAGACCTTTTACTACCAGCATTATCTTATGAGTTCTGTATCCCGCTTCCCAATAATTTTGTCTTGGGACGTATTTAAACTCTGGATCCAAATATGTGCATGTATATTCTTCTTGATCTTCCCATTTGACATTATGTACGACAAGCGAACAGTCATTTTGAACTTTAAACCCTCTCCTGTCATTCATCAACACATACTTTCATTGATTGCGAGGCACACTGCTAACATCAGGTCCTGTTAGCACTAGGTCTTCACCACACGCATTTTTTCCATTTGGGGGAAATATTTCCACCAGTATTCCATTTACTACATTTACATGGAGGGTTAGCTGTATTTCCTAATTTAGTTCTAATCACAGTATTCACTGAATTTGGAGTTGTTGGAATCATCTGAGGCGCAGCAGTAGTTAACCGCAATTCCTCTGCAACATTAGTGACTTTCAGACCTAACAAGGCGGACGTCTGCTTTGTTTCTTCAGTTGATGGGAGAGTTGATACTTCAGTTGTCAATTTTCCTACTTCTTCAACAACTGTGGACTCTACAATTTTACTCTCATTTAATACCACAAGAGTCACAATTTTATATCCATAGTCAGGCCTTGTTTGCACTCCATCCTCTCTCACATTCACTAATTTTGGATAATAATAACAACACTTGTAGTCTCCTTGATCTTCAATCTGGGGTCTACGTAGATAAAGACTACAGTCATCCTCCATCTTCAACCTTCTTCGATCATTTAGCAGCACATACTTCTTTAGTGGTGACATTCCCGACAAGTCAATTACCTTCCCATGGTTATCTTCCCACTGGACTCTGAATTCCCCTTTTTCATCATTTTCTTTTGTACACTGACATGGCAGCTGAAATGACTTTCCCAAAGTCACTTCAACCCTAGTCCTCGTATCGTTTTGGTTTAACCCTTTTTCAAGTTTGCCTTGGACTCCTGGGTCCAACTGGGTCGGTGCACTTTCCTGGAGAGGTGTCACAGCCCTCTGGAGTCTTTGACGACTCATATTCTCTGGAATTAGACTCTGTTGTGTCTGGGACATGTTGTAAATCAATGGCACCGAAGTGTATTTCTTGCTCAGGGACTGACAATTCATCCCTGGGATCATCAAAAGTGTGCTGATCGTTAATCCCTTCTTCTGGATCTTGACCTTGGAAGTCCTCATGAACCTCTGCTGTGTCTGCAGCTTCTGTTGGCTTTCTTGAGCTTTCAGCATTTCTGCTCAGTGATCGTGGCGCCTCTTCTTTTGGTGCTCTAACACAATGCGATAAATAGTACCATGTAGGAGAACCTTCAACCTGAACCGCAGTTCCTGTACAGCGAACAACTTCGAATGATCCTTTGTGACGTTCGTTAAACCATTTCCTCCTAAACAGCTTCACGAATACCTTGTCTCCAGGTTGCACCGCGTTCCTCTTTTGCTCATCAAGTCTCTCTAGCACAGGGGTCTCAAACTCGCGGCCCGCGGGCCAACTGAGGCCCACGGGACGATATTTTGTGGCCCCCTACTTGACATCAAAGTTTAGTGTTAGTGCGGCCCTCACGTTTTTCTCACACGCACTTTTTCACTTTTTTTTTTATGTGACCCAGCCTCACCCAGACTCTACCTCCAGCGGCCCCCAGGTAAGTTGAGTTTGAGACCCCTGCTCTAGCACCTCCTCTTGTTTTTGCCTGTCAGAGACATATGTGTGTATTTTCTTATGCAGTGCAGCCATATAGTAAACATTTAGTCTTCTAAAAGGGCTAAACTTGGACCCTTTCCACTTTTGCGCAAACACGGTGTTGGCATCCGTCTACCCGTAGCCAACTCATGTGTCATGCGCAAATCACGGAGCGCACTTGAACGACACACCATTAATGCCAACAGAAGCGCATCTACCCAATTCAGGCCTGTGTGCTGACAGATTTTAACAATGCGATTTTTCAGTACACCATTCATTTTTTCACAAACACCTTGGCTTTGCGGATGATAAACAGCTCCTAAACGTTGTTTAATTCCCAATTTTTGCAGAATTAATTTTACTGTTCTATTCACAAACTCTTTCCCATTATCTGAGGATATGCGATCTGGGAGTCCCCACCTGCTAATGACCTCACGACACAAGAACTTGGCAACTGACTTAGCATCTTTATGCTTAGTTGGACATGCCTCAGGCCACCGTGAAAATCTATCTACGAAGACTGACATGTATCTTTTACCTCCTATTGGTCTTATCATGTCAACAAAATCCACAATCAACTCCAATGGGACCAAAACCAATGGGACCTGTTGGAGTTGGGATGTGACCAGGTGGACTCATCACACCCCTCCGAACATTATTTTTAAGACAGATTGTGCATCTGCCAATAATATAATTTATTTGCTCAAGCAAGTACGGTGCCCAAAAACCATACTCTTTCATGATTTTTCTCCTTACCTCCCCCCTTGCGACATGGGCTAACCCATGTGCTTCCTGAATCATCAGACTTAGTAGGTCAGGGGGTGCTACCATCAGTCCTTCATGATTCCTCCACAGACCAGCAGAATCTTGTGTGGCTCCTCGGTCCAACCATAATTGTTTATCTATGGCTGGCGCCACTTCTTGCATCGCGATCACATCTCTGAGCGTGATTTTATCTTCCAAGTCCACTTCATGAGTGACCAGAAAAACCTTGCCTGCCTTGTTTGCTCCTGTAACTGCTTTAGCAGCCTCATCAGCCACTTTGTTACCTTGTGTGACCCTTGACGTGTCCATTTTGTGTGCTGAACACGTAGCTACAGCTATTTCCTTTGGTTTCATCATCGCATGCAACAATTGCATAATCTGGGCATGATGCTGTATTGGAGAACCATCGGTTTTCTTAAATCCTCAATTTTTCCATACCAATCCAAATAAATGACACACATTATGTGCATATGCAGAATCTGTATATATTGTCACTTGCTTGCCTTCGGCCAATAGACAAGCTTCCGTCAGGCCCACAAGCTCAGCAAGCTGTGCAGAAGCAGGTTGTGGTTTTACTTCTGCTTTCTCAACAACAAATTCAGTTCCCTGGGCTTTGACTACTGTGTAACCAGCACTCAATGTGTCTCCTATTCAATAGCAGGACCCATCAGTCCAATACTCCACATCTGACACATGCAGTGGGAAAGCTTGCAAGTCTGATCTAAGCTTTGCATATCTCTTTACTTCCTGAACACAATCATGTGGCTCTCCATCCTCTGGTGTTGGCAAATTCTCAGCTGGATTTACCGTGACACACCTTACTAAGGTGACATCTTCCTGATCTAAGAGCCTATGATAGTCTCTTAGCCTAGACATAGTCAATGTACATTTACCAAAATTCAAAAGATTTCTGAGACTATGATGGGTAAGAATTGTCACTGGGTAACCCATAGTTACTGATGATGCTTTATCATACATTAGATAAACTCCCACCATTGCTCTGTAGCACCGTGGTAGCCCAAATTCTACTCCTGAATAGGCAGTAGAATAATACGAAACAGGTTGAGGGCTTGTCCCTGCACCTGTGGGCTGACAAAGAACTGCACATGCATATTTGCCTCCAGTGGACGTAACCGCATACAGCAAAAAGTTCTTAGAGTAGTCTGGCAGCGCTAGCGCTGGAGCTTCTTGTAGCCTCTGTTTGATCATTTCAAATGCCATATGACCTTCCTGGGTCAAGGTGAGGTTACAATGGAGTTAAGCATTCCCAGTCTCTTTTATCATGGCTCTCAAAGGCCCTGTTAGGCAGGCATAATCTCCTACCCAGGCTGAAGAATATCCCGCAATGCAAAGAAATGTCATCATCTCTCTGACTGTTCTAGGCTTTGGTGCTGTTCGAATGGCTTCCAAATGACTCTCAGAGATTCGTCTGTAACAATAACCCATGGAGGGTTATTGTTTGACCCAAATAAACAACTTTTTCTTGACAATAATGTACAGTAGCTTCTTCTGAGAGGCCTTGTGTCCTTTGTCTGCCAATAGCTGTAACAGAGTCCTCATGGCACGTTTCCTTATCTGGTGAACAGATGACAATGTCGTCCACATCGTGAATGACAGTACATTTCAAGATCTGATCAATCCCAGCCAAGTCATCCTGCCACACTTTATTGAAAATATGAGGGCAATGTTTGAATTCTTGAGGGAGCCTCTTGTACTTGAAGGTTTGTCCTTTGTATGTGAATCCAAACAACCCTTAACTTTCTTCGCTCAATGGAACACTAAAAAATGCTCCGCACAAATCCAACTCTGTGAAGTGTGTAGCCTCTGGAGGAATTTGGGCTAACAAGGTATGTGGATCTGGTAGATCTGCTGGAAAATCCTACACCACTTCATTTATCGCTCTTAAATCATGTACCAAGCGATAGGACTCATCTGGTTTCTTTAAAGGCAATATAGGCGTATTGCTCTGAGGATCCAAATATATTTCCACTACACCTGCTTTTAACAGTCCTTCAATTTGTGGTTCAATTCCTTTGATTGCCACCTCCTTTAGTGGGTATTGGTTCTTCCAAGGAGGTTTGGGTCCTGGTCTCAATTCAACTCTCACCGGTTGGGCTGACTTCACAAGTCCGATATCAGTACTAAGTCGTGACCACAAACATTCTGGAATTTGTTGCAGCATCTCCTCTCTCATGCTGTCTGAGTCCAATTTAGCGCTAAACATTGACTCGTGTCATCTGTATCACTTGTGGTTGTCTTTGTCCTTGATGATCATGATTTTCATGAACTTCTCATCTTCACTTATCCAGATAGCAAGATTCTCCTTTATTGGTGAAAAAATGGCTTCCTCAGCTTCTGCCATCATTTCTCCTATATGCTTCTGCTCAAATCCTTCAGCCACCATTAAAGTCACATGTGGCACACTTTTCTCAATGTGGTACTCTTTCTCAAGATAGTCATTGGTGTTTATCTTCATAGCTGCAACTTGTGGTCCCACAATTATGCCGCATGAGGTCAGCTGAACCTGCTTGGGTTGACCATTCAACTACTCAATTGGTTTTGTGAGAGGAATCAGCTGTTTCACACCCTCAAACCCGATTGTCCATACCAATTGGTCAGACATGGGAAGATGTATAGCATCTTCAGGCCGAATACAGGTGTATTCCTGTATTCCTGCGAATAAAGCTGCTCCGCAATCTGACATTACTTCCAATGGCTTATCATTTATTTTCACCTCTATTTTTGGATCTTGCTCCGGCCCTGATTCTACCAGCTGACACCTCCCTTTCGAGTCTTCTGGGCACCCCTAGAAACCAGGTTTCCGGACGCCTGTAAGGGTTCGCCGGTCCCCTGGGTGGCTGTGGTTGTCCTCTGAAGCCTCCTCTGAAGCCTCCTCTGAAGCATCCTCTGAAGCATCCTCTGAACCTGTCGCAGTCACGTGCAAAATGACCTAGTTGTCCACAATTATGACACGCTCCTTGAGACTGTTGGAAATTTCCTCCTCTTCCTCTCCATGTTTGTGGTTGGTCAAAAACTGGCTGTGGAAAGGAGACAGTGAGGACCACAGGTGGTAGAACCTGAATCTGTCCTTGCTGTGGTTGTGGTGGTAATTGATTTAGTTGTGACTGGCTCTGCATAACCACAGCTTGTTTCTTTTTCTTCTTATTATTATCCACCAACTGTATTTGGTTGAGTTTTCTGAGAGTCTCCTGGTCCTGTTCCTTCTTCTTTGTACTGTTGGAGCTCGGGTACATTTATATGGTTGTTTTAGCCTTGCCAGTCTCTATTATTTGTTCATCCTCTTTGAAGAGAT
This sequence comes from Zeus faber, assembly GCF_960531495.2. Taxonomy (NCBI): domain Eukaryota; kingdom Metazoa; phylum Chordata; class Actinopteri; order Zeiformes; family Zeidae; genus Zeus; species Zeus faber. The sequence continues at coordinate 3,225,839 of NC_137189.1, forward strand.
AGTTGCCCTCCTGTGTAATCACTGGGAGCTGGGGGTAAACATCAGTGCACTTCACCTCCTTCTCATAAGGCGGGGGCTTCTGTAAAGATGTTGTATGTGAGAAGGGTGCGGTAATCTTCTCCATCAATTTTTCTGTTTCCTTTTCATTTTTCTTTATTTCTTGTCTACTTTGTTCTATTTTTTCCTTTCCAGCTGCGAACCATGTCTGTCCCTCCTTTATGAACAGCTGCAGGATGCCAAGTTCTGTTTGTCTTTTCTCCGTGCGTCTCTTTCCTTTCTTGTCTTTCTTTTGATTTACTTTATATGTGGACACAAGCACCTGCATTGTTTTAATCACATCTGGGTTAAGAGTTCCTTCAACTGGCCACGGTTGTTCAATGTCAGGCCAACGCCTGCTCCATTTTCCTGATATTTTTGCAATATCTTTAATAAGGGGATTTTTGACATCCTAATGATCTTCTTATTTTATTTTATCGTAAATCGAATCAAATTATTTTAAATATGTGTTTATAAAGCCCCGTGTAATCACACTGAACCAAAAACAGCTGAATTCGCGAACCCCAAAGGAGACCAATCACTTCCCACTTGTGAAAGCCAATTCACTTGTTCACCATCTGATGCATCTGATCACACTCATTTATGTTAAATTATCAAAATTATATCAGTGTTCATTCTCAAAACAGCATAGATAAACCATACTCAGATAATGAAACCAATATTCACAAAACTCAACAGTATTTAAATCAAATCAGCTTTTCCACATGTGTCAATTAATCGATCAATCAATACTACTCCATAAATTAGGCAAATGCCTTAATTAGTCAGTCCGTTGCCAAGTCTCTCACTAAATAATTGCAAATGCAATGTATGAAAAAGAACTACTACAAACCCATATGTGAAAACAAGCTAAACACGTATATTATAACTAAATGTATAGGCATATAGGTAAATGCAGGTGAGGTCTGTTTAAAGAGTTTGTGGATAAACCGTACTGGCCTTTAACTGGTTGAGATGGATTCAGGATTCCAGAACGTTGTCATCCACAAGCACACAATGTCTGTGAAGATCTGCCAGATGTCTTGTCATCTGCCATATGGATGATTCAGTTCAGACTCATTCCATCTTCTCTGTCTTTCCCCCAGCTTTCACTCAGCATAGTAAAAGAGAGGAAGAGAGAAAAAAGAAAAACAACAACAGAAGAGTTCAGTGTCTTAGGCTCACTCTAAATTCTTATACACACTGTAATACAATTCAGTGTGACATACATTATCAGCTTTTTTATTTCGCGTGCACTTGAAATAAAGCAATAGTTATTTTTAATCATGCAATGCATTTAAAGTCCAAAGAGTATATTAGTCAATCTGATATCACTTTTAATTAGTTATTTTTATTCTATTTATCTATTTATTTTTATTTTATTTTATTATTTTTATTCTATTTATTTATTTTATTTTATTTTATCTTATTATTTTTTCTTCTAACTACTGAGAGAAAAGAGTAGAGTAACACAGCCCCTCTTGTCAAGAGGAATTAACTAAGTTCCACTCTGTGTGAAGCACCACCCCTTGCTCCACCTCTTATGTTTAGCAAAGACTTCCAGTATGGACTGGTCGTCAGCGAGTGAACATCCTGTTTTGGCTCCCGTAGGAACAGCCCAGCTCAATGCAGTTCGACACAGTCATAAATCAAAGCAATTTTCTCTCAGCAGCCGAAACACAAAACCTCTTTTCTTGCATCAAGAACCAGCGTCTCCCTTCACCCCAACAAGACCATCCGCTTCTTCAACCAGACAGGACTCACAGAAATCACTGCCACACACACCCCAAGCATAAAAAGAAAAAGAAAAAACCCACACACTAATCAAACAATTCACAAATCATGTATGTGTAGGCAGACTGTGGCTCTAGTCCTTCAGAAGGCTCATTTTGTTATCAAATATATAAAGTCCTGTAAAGGTTCATATCCTTTATCAAATCTACGAACGTCCTGGAAAAAAGGCTCAAATATATTTATCAAACGTCCTTAAAGAAAAAGGCTCATATATATTTATCAAAGGTCCTGAAAGAAATGCTTATATATATTTATCAAAAGTCCTTAAAGAAAGGCTCATATATTTTTATCAACTTTACAAAGTCCGTAAAACAGGCTCATATATGTTTATCACTAAAGGGGCAAGAAATGTTTCTCTTTATGTATTATTCAACTGCTCACCACATATGTATACCTATTTAATAACACATATATTCTATATATCACTTACACATACACAAAACTTACACAAAGCTCTTCACACATCTGTAGCAGCGGCACTTTCACACTCACACACACAAAAAGAAAAAAACAATCAGATATGTCTGTCCCGCAGCACATCTAATCCCCCAGAGACTTCCACAGCACTTAGCTTTATGTTTTCACATCGACTTATGTATACTTTTCTAATTTCATCAAAATGTTCACTTTGGCCAAACTTTTAACAAATTATCTTTTTAATCAGATTCTCTCGTCATGCATGTTCACTAGTTCTCCTGGGCAGGTTTTAGCCCAGTTTTTTCCCGCTTTTCTTCTCAAACTTTATTTTTTATCTTTTAAGCCTTTAACTTGTAACTCTTTTTATTTCACTTTTCATCTTTTTCATCTTACTTTAGGATTTTAACTTTTATCTCATTTTCACTTTTAATCTTTTTCATCTTACTTTAGGCTTTTAACTTTTATCTCTTTTTCACTTTTCATCTTTTTCATCTTACTTCATATAATTTTTTATTGAGTCAATTCTTTGTTTTTCCTACCTAGATTTGACTATATTATATTTTCATTCGGCCAACTTTCACGCAGCATTTAATGTACACGTCTTACTTTTTAAGGAGATACGGGCCCTGTCTCCATTAATCTTGCATGGTTATTTAAATAACTTTTGGCTCCTAGTTCTGCCATTCTACAATTACTTTTTACTTCTACTTTCTCCACATCTTTTAAGCCTTTAACTTTTACTTTTAACTTCATCTTTTATTTCTCTCATCTCTATTCTCTATTTCAACTTAATTCTCTTTAGGTTGAGTTTTATTATTCACTTATTCCCCTTATTTACGTCGTTTACATCTTAATTAACCCCAATTTAGACGGAAACTCACTTCACACATCAACACATCATCTCCATCTCTGCATAATCTGCTCTCTGATAGTCAGTGCAGTCTCTTTGCCAAAAACACAACCGCTCCAGACCACATAACAGCTCAATTTTGTGAGAGGTCACTCACCCTGAGAGCGGCAGCTCGCTGGAGCAGGCAACATCGGCAGATGAGGCCCAACAGATCCTCATTTGTGACGCCACTTTGTAGTTTCTTGATGAACGTGATGTGTTGATGAATGAAGGAGTGACCGCTGACGCTGACTTGATTAAAATAATAGTTTTATTACACAAATTACTCAGCATCAAACCAGACCTGCCTAGGATGTCCAGGAGAGACCCGAGCCGGATGGAATCTCTCCCAAGCGGCCCTCGGCACTCGCTTTTAAAGCTGTACAGAGATAACATACCACATCTAGTTCCAACCCATAGGTGCCCGCTCAGCCTCTTCATCACTGGCCTGTTACATTACTTCACTGGCCTGTTACATCGAATCTGTGCAAATTGAACATATTCAAATTTTGAGTCAGAAGTAGATAAGGCGTCCGGGAGAAAAAGTAAAGATTGAGATGTATGTGATGTAAATGTTTCTATGCAATGTTGTGCGCTGGTTGTGAAATAGACGGACATGTATTAAAACTATTTGTGGGACTGGGATAGAACCCCCAGTAGTCGGCTGCAGTTTTCCCAAGAATCTGTAGAAGCTTGCCCGTTAGGTCCCAGAATAGGGAATTGCGTCCATACATGGTCTGTTGATCACGTGTAAGAATTTTGAAACTGGTGGCAGTTAAAACATATGTGGTGAAGTGGTAGCCGGCCCTCGTGCCTCTCTGGTAATCAATCAATCAATGAGCCTTTCCCAGGACGTTAAAAATTTTAATTGATAAGTATATGAGCCGTTTTACAGGACATTGATGAAAACATATGAGAAACAAGGAACTTGGCCTTTTTGTCCGCGTTGCGGAGGATTGGGGGTCTCTCGTTTGCGTGAGACCCCCAATACACACCATCCAAAACATCCAAAATGTAAGTTTTTTCTAGGTAAACCGACCCCTAGATGAGCAGGTAGAAAGGGCAAATAGAACGGTTAAGGCCAAATTGGCTAGGATTTGCGCGGACTCAAAGCTAACTTGGGTAGAAGCCTTTCCAATAGCTCTCATGTCAATAAGGGCATCCATTAACAGCGGCCCCATTTAACTTATGCACAGGAAGGAGGTTCGAGAGTCTGGCCACGGTGGGTCTGTGGGGGAGGCCCCTGGACCTCACCTGCTGGATCTCACCTGCGTGGAGCACGCAGTGTACGATGGTATCCTAACTGCTCTGGAAGAGCCTCTCTCTCTCTCTCCTCAAAGATACAGGACCACGTCGGAGAGAGAATTCACCCACTGTCGGGTAAGGCTGTAAGAGTCTCCGACTGGGTCTGGTTGAAAGCGCTGAAAAGAAGTGGACGGAGGCCAGGTAGACCGGACCATTATGATCAACCAATGTGTTGCTGCGAGCACTTGTTTCCAGTTTTGTCTCACAGGTGGAGGAGACGTGGGGAGGCCCGGGTAACTCTGAACTACCCACGGCGGAGTGGGTCCTGCTGAGGGTCATCAAGCGGACCCCCGGTGGACGGGACCACATCGAGTCACCTCCCGCACCTCCCGCGCCGTTCGGCTCGAGGGAAAAGGGAACACGTGGTATCACCTGAGTCAGTGCGCCGCAGCATCTAACCCCGACTGCCAACGACCAGATCCTGACAGCACCACGACACCGCCCGACCCCTGAGGACCGGGTGGCAGCCACCGATTCAAGGCACTCACTGTTAGCTGCGAGGGTGAATGTGCTGTTAACCTCTCCCCTCTAGGTCATAGAGGAGCGAGGTGGGACGATCACCATTCCCCGCCCAGAAGCAGACTGTCCAACTGAATGGGACCCCAGCTGTTTCCCCTACTGATTTGTTTATGGTTTATTGTGTGTATGATTTTTGCGCTGGATTTAGTTGACCTGGGTTCAAGAGAGAACCAGTCAAAACAGCGGAGTAAGCACACCTCGCATGAGGTTAAGAGCAGAAAAGCTGCGAGATCCAGTATCACACCCAGGAAGACACTGCTCCTAAGAAATCACTCTGTGCTTTTTGTTTGCTCATAGGTAAAGACGCCTGTTAGTACGGTTAGACGGTTAAGTTAGTATAAGGTTAGTAATGGTTAAGTTTAAGTATAAGGTTAGTAATGGTTAAGTTAGTATAAGGTTAAAAATGGTTAAGTTAGTATAAGGTTAGTAATGGTTAAGTTTAAGTATAAGGTTAGTAATGGTTAAGTTAGTATAAGGTTAAAAATGGTTAAGTTGGTATTAGGTTAGTAATGGTTAAGTTTAAGTATAAGGTTAGTAATGGTTAAGTACAAGGCTAGAGAGAGTTAGGTCTGTGCAGTTTGTTGAAGATTTTGTTATTGAAAATGGTCCAGGGGGTGAGTGAATGCCATCCTCACGTTCAGTAATACGGTCATATAATCATATAATAATAATCATAATTGGTAGGTTTTCAGCAAAGACAAATCACTCTTGGTCCAATGCACTGTCACAGTATATTTCTTTGATGATTTTATGTTTTATTTACCTTCCCCTTGATTAATATATGTTTTGATAACTGTTTTAGAGGGACCTCATGTTTGATGAGGTCAAATGGGGGATTGTTCGATGTAGTATAGTGCTCAAAATGGAGCCTGATAGCAGTGACAGGGCGTTTTGCTTAAAATGGCGCCTCTGGTAGGAAATGTCCCTTTGTGACATGTCACATCCATGTAGCCTTTATGACGACTTGCTTAGGAGAAACTATATAGGGTTGTGTCTTTGTCGTCACTCTCTCTCTGGCTCCCGCTCATCTCTTGGTCTTTGACGTTGCTAATTGACCATGTTGCAGTAGAGCCAATAAAGGATCCATTTTGCATCGCACCCGTCACCGTCTTATTGAGGAAGATCCCCACATCAACCAAACTGGGAGGGATCGGTCTTCAGGATCCCAACAGCATGCACACATGCGCACATGCACGCACGCACAAATTGGATTGCCCGGCTAGCTCAGTTGGTAGAGAGACTCTTAAAGCCCCACGATGGGCGCTTGTTAAAATAATATGGCGCCTCTGGTTGAAAACAGTTCTTTGTGACCAGTCACGCACATGTTGCTCCTATACGTGTGCGTAGATGTTGTTCGCCTCTGGTTGGAGTCAGTTCTTTGTGATCCATATGTCCTTTTGTGATCACTTGCTTAGATAAGACTATATAAGGATCCAGGGAAGAAGGATCAGGGCTTCCGGAGGCTTCCAGGGTTTTCTAAGGGCTGGGCTGAGACTTGCCTGAGCTTGGCTCCTGGAGCCCCGGCTCAGACTTCGTGAACTGAGCCTGCTGCACTCTCTGATTCTACCTGACAATAAATATGACCAACTCTAATAAATTTCTGTTACGTCTTCTGATTGACACTCCAACCCATCAACGAACACGCGGAGAACCTCGAAGGTAATTGTTATACTTGAATTGATCAACAGAAGTTTAGTAATTGATTGAAACAGGTTGTAATGGTTATCATACTTGAATAAATCAACAGAAGTTTAGTAATTGATTGAAACAGGTTAGAAAGGTTTTCTACAACTGAACAACTTGGTGATCCTTCGAGGAAAATATATTTCTCCGAACAAGTGGTGACCCCGACGTGATTAGAACAAACAGGAGGTTTCTCCAACAAGATTAAACTTGAAACACGAGATGTCTGTGATGTCCCGGTTCCTCAACCGTGTACATAGCACCAGTGGTTCCAGACACGTTTAGCTCGAAAATGCCAAAATATAATAACAATAAAAATAATAATAAAAATCTGAACAAGACCCTGTGGGCTGGACACCTAATAAAAAATAAATAAAAGTAATAATAATAATAATCCATATAGCTGCTGACGGCAATACACAGGGTCCAGATTAGTCGTGTTAGATACGTTTTACAGTTCTCAGGATTCTGTGGAAAGTAGCCCGAGTTACAATTTTTCGAGTTTTATGAGCATTCAGAGACGAACCCTGGACTTATATAACATTGGTTCATGATGTCACACAGTGCCCTTCTTCGCCAAGTAATCAAGGTACACCAACGTTCATCAATTTTTCTTTTTTTCAGAGGTTCATGAATTGATATCACATAATGGGGTTTGAGCTTACTATTTGTAGATTTATTTAGACATTTAACACATGTAAAAACTTGATAATTACATTTATTGATATGTTTTAAGTAAATTCCAGCCTGGAATTCCAGATGTATAATATGTTATCCATTTGTTATGACTACATGTGAATATATAACACCAAGTACATCTGCCGCTGCCTGTATTTCAACTTCAGTAGCTCAAGTTCAAACATATTTCATTTGTGGTAATTGTAAATAATTTTTGACAGAAAGGAATTCACGTCTTAAATAATTACTGTATACATTGGAGTTTTCTTTCATGTGTTTCACCATCATAAGTATTATTTTTCTGTGATTTCCTTCATTTTGACTCACTGCAAATGATAATGCCCTAAAGAAGCAGTTAGCCACAATAGGTTTTGTTTCACAAGGGTCACTCACTCCTACAGCTTTATGTATCCTAAAATTATCATTTGAATGACAGATGTTACATTTTAAATGAAGTTTCTTTTGTTGATATGTTGTCAAAGGAAGGAATTGAAAACTTGTATTTTCTTACCCATTGAGTATAATTATATCATTTGAATTTAAATTTGTTTCATCTTTAGTGCTGTCAGCAATATTTAAAGTATAAACACATTTTTGTTGTGTTGTGTTGTGCATTTGTGTTTTTTAGCCATTTGTAGTAAATATGAATTTGTTCTCAAATTATCATTTGATTGTTGTAGTTCTTCATTACAGACACTGTATTTAGTTTTGGTATCTTTGCTATTGATAGCTTTACTCTGTATTTCTTCATTGTCCAAAAGACTGTCAGTATGGCCAGTAATGACACTAAATTAGTTACTCTTTATATTATCACATGTCTTTGGTACAATTGCTGGCACAAAACATGACTTATCACATTTACCTCTCAATTCTGTGGGGTGGAATCCATATCTTTCATATATCTTTTTGCTTCACTTTCGTATTCACTGACTCGGTCTTGATGTTGTGTGTCAATAACATCGGTATGTAGTCCAGTGATTTCAAATATTGGTTGACTTTGACTGAATTAATTATTAGTATTACCGAAATGACGACAGACACAGTCAATGTTGTTGTAGTAAGCTACAGAACTATTGGGTAATTCATACTCGTGATGTCCAATTTTGCACCTTGCTTGTGAATCAACTGCATACCACAACCTCTGTTTGATAATTGCACATGTATTACAATAAATAGTTAATAAACATGCATCAATATTATTTAAAAGTGATTGCTCTATCAATTGGCACCAATGCAGCCAGTTAAACGGCTCAGCATACGTTAATTGTAATGTTGTATTAAACATAGGTTGTCTTCTTGGCAATTCTGTTATTGCAATATAACCTCTTTACTGTAACATTAACTTTTATTCTACCAGACTTTTTCATATCCTGATAAAGATTAGTTCCTTCAATCAAAACATTGTCAAGGTCACTTTGTGTCCATGTGCAAACGTGGATCTTGTTTTTAAGAACTGCTGTTAAACTGAGAGTTGCAAACTGTTTTGTTCCTGGAGTCTCCAAACTATGAATCATCCCGATTAAATAAACCTCTTAACACAGATAGGTACGGGGATCAACACTTAAATTTAACATTAACTGTTTTCATAGATATAATTTCAATATCTGTTTTTTTTTCAGATTTGTTTTTCAATTTCAAGTTCAAGTTCAAGAGATTATTTGTCACATACATATACATACGGTCATACATATGCAGTGAAATGTCGCGACACCCGGTGAACATGCACAATAAGCTATATCTTCCTCTTTCGGCTGCTCCCGTTAGGGGTCGTCACAGCGGATCATCTGCTTCCAGATGATCTGCCCTTAACACCAACCACCTGCATGTCCTCCCTAGCCACATCCATAAACCTTCTCTTTGGCCTTCCTCTTTTCCTCTTGCCTGGCAGCTCCTCCTTCTCCCACTGTAACTCTCATCTCCCCTACACCACATAAGCTCTATAAACTCTAAAAATATTAAAAATACTAAAATGTGCAGAGTTTTTTTCACAGTGTACTTTTGTGTTTTCTTTTAGAATGGTGTGACTGACATTGAGGGCTGGACTTTCATCTATTTTTCAGCATCTGGAACAATAATTAACACAAACTTTAATTATTTTACATAACAATAATAATTAATACATGGGATTTCACAAAAAAAAAAATATTTCTAATTAGTTCTTTATTGTTCAACTGGGAAATTCAGTTACTTATAAAAATAGATTACTTGTCTATATTGTAATACAGACAACATTTATTGAACATTAACATAAAGTTGGAATTTGACTTGGAAAGATTATTAGGAAGGATTTGTCACTAAACACTTTCTCCCTTTCATTTAAGTTTGCCACGTTTAGCTGTCGGAAACTGCATGTACATGAAGTTTATTTTAAAAAAAAAAGTCTATCTTTGACTCTTAACCAAACCTTGTCACTGTTATAACTTACTGCACTGTAGAAATAGATGTGGAGTCTCAGTGACGTAAGTTGAAGTTTGGTCTTGTGCCAATAATTACATATTTACAGAGGTTTATGAAGGTAATCAAACTTACATTATTTTAGTGGTGACTTCTTTCACTGGATTCAATTTCCGATAGGTTACGTTTCCACAAAATACAAGAAACGTTGACTTATTTCTGACTAATTACAATTTCATGGTTTTCTGACGCATTCCTAGAACATGAACGCATCACTCGCATAACATCACTCACATGAACGCAATCTCACAGTTGAGTTGGCTCGACTCAGCTGTGTTCGTGAGTTTCTGGGTTTCTCCCAATGAAACAAATAAAAACTTGAGTTTTTATTATTTTTGATGTATTTACTTTTCCGAATTGAACGAAACAAAAAACATACTTGCAGAGTCTGTGTGTGTGTGTGATCACGCTCCATGGAGCCTGCAGCAGGCTCCCTCTGGCACACGGATGCACAGATTATTTACTTTACCACACATGGATAATTGCGATTGATGATAATGGCTATTGTTCCCAATAATTATTATTCAGGAAGATTGTATACATTGATATCTCTGGAATAGCCTGACATCAGTCCCATCTGCAGGTGCCACCATCTTTGGTGAGGATCCGGTTGTTGACCAATCTGACAAAAAAATGCAGTTTTTTACTCAATTATTCCACAATAATGGACTTATCTGGGTCAAACTTGGACGATGGCATGTCAGGACCACCCGGAATACACCTTTTATTCAGCTTTTCTGTGAGTCCAGCGGATCCATTAGATCCATAGAATACTGACATCAGTTTTTCAAGGAACAATAACAATAGGGTCCAGGGGCCCTATTATTAGGGCTGGACCCCTAATAATAATAATACTAATAAATATAGCTGTAGGCAGCAATACACGGGTCCAGTTTGGTCGTGTTTGGTTCGTTTTACAGTTTCCCGGGTTCTCTGAAACACAGAAAGATTTTCTGAGTTTACGATGAATGCCGCATGGGGCTCCCCTGCTCCTAGTCTGTCTCGCAGAGCAAATACTATGTGGTCTACACAGTGTAACCCCCTCTCTTTAAAACAACTGTTTATGTTTGCCTGTAAACCACAACTTCTCATTGTTATGACTCACCGTGTTGTCTGTGGAAACAAAGTTGCACTGGTGCTGTCGGGTACGTCATTTATTTGAATTTTTTCCTTGGATTGCATTTTCAGTAAGTTACATTTCCATGAAATACAAAAAAAGTTGTGGTATTTCTTTGAGTAATTACCATTGCATGACTTCTATTTTTCGACACCTCGCTGGATTTTGAAGGCATCACTCAGTCGCACATTTCAGTGGTTTTGACTGCACGTGGTGACCAGTTTTTGTGGATTAGTTTTATTGTATTTTTCATCAATCCAGCAAAGTAATGGGGACCACAGATCTAAAATAACAATAGAACAGATCTACGGACATCTTCCAGCTAAGAAGCTGTATAAATACATACGTAAATCGATAGTTTGGTAACTTCCAAAGACTGCAGAGTGTTTGAGTCCACATCGCACACTGGACACGGTCCAACTGGACATTCTCAACTGGAATCGTTACATTTATAGTAAATTGTATGATAAAATCATAAAGCGTCTTACTGTAAATCTCATCTAGTTCATTTCAATTCATCTGCTGATCCGTATGAGGATCAATTTGGATGAAATTTAAACCAGAGATCCTTGTGAAATACCAGTTTAAACGACACCTCAACCGTCTTCGTAGCTTCTGCCGAAGTATGTCTTCCATCCAGACGGGTTGGACATACTTCGGCCTGAAATGCATTGGCCGTGTCTGTAATACCGATCAAATTTGGTCGGTTTTCCACCAATATCTGCTCCGTATATTCAAGATTCAAGATTCAAGAGGTTGTGGATCGATTTGGATAAAACGTCAACCGCAAGGTATTTATGACAACACGATTCACACAAGACATAAACCGTGTTTGTGTGTTATGCAGAAATTTGTGTTCCAGATAGTTTTAGACTTAAAAATTCTGAGAAAGTTTCCCCCGAACACTAACAATAGGGCTACGGGCTGGACCTCTAATAATTATAATAATAAAAATAATAATAATAATAATAATAATAATAATAATAATAATAATAAAGAAGATATCATTTTTAAAGCAAGATTAGATTAAACCAACCGAGTGTCATGCAAATTCACCTAATTTGAAGATGTGTCTTGCTTTCTTCTCATTTTTGCATTTCACCTCGGAGCGAGCTATGGATGGAGGCTGGGGTTGGAGGATGGTTGCAGGGATGATCTGCTCCCAAGGGAGGGTGCAGCCGCCCTGGCACTGCCCTGGTCTGGCATCCCGGAGTCTCGGCTGCCCCCAGAGGAACCGCACGGCCCAGAAGGCGAGGGCAGGAGCAGGCGAGAAAAGAGAGACAATAATGAGCTCCACACATTTGGGGGATTACCTTACACACACCAGGACACACTTTCACACACACACACACACACACACACACACACACACACACACACACACACACACACACACACACACACACACACACACACACACACACACACACACACACTGGAATAAATATATACACAGTAGTACAAATAAATGCACACATACATATGCTGGTACAATCATCCTTTCCCACAACACACACACGCACACACACTTACACACACACACACACACACACACACACACACACACACACACTCACGCAATGACAACACACAACACTCTGGCACAAGTATACACATACACACACCTACACTGGTACAACAGATCACACAGATATGCACACACGCTGGCACAAACTCACATAAGCATTCTTACACATGCACTGGCACAGACATACGTATACATATGTAGAGATGTATACTAATCCAGGCAAAGACACATTGAAAGAAAGACATACAAAGCCACTTAATTTGAAACACACTCGCAAACACACACACACACACATACACACACACACACACACACACACACACACACACACACACACACACCACTATTCCCAGGGAGCACCTGACACAAGCAGCTGCCCTCACCCTTGACATGTTCATACATGTCATTCCAACATGCTGTCGGCTGCTACAGGTAGAACAAAGCACCACAAACACCCCGACACTGCCACACCAAAAACATCCTGCGAGGAGGATAGATAGAAAGACAGATGGATGGATGGACGGATGGACGGACGGACGGACGGATGGATGGATAGATCCACATTACTAATAATTGTTCATAAAATATTTCTTATGTGTAAATATGTTGTGAAAGCATCGATAGTCATCCCCAAATTATCAACATCAAGATATTCATCAATAATACTGTGAAATGCATCAACATCACCCAGCCACGACTGCTAGTATGTACTGTCCTGTAGATGATGTCATAGTAAACCGGCCCGCACACCGCCCTCTTTTAGCAGTCTGTGCCCTGGGCACTGGGAGTGGTGGGAGGAGGAGGAGGAGAAGGAGGAGGAGGAGGAGGAGGAGGAGGAGGAGGTCAGGCTGCTGGTGCCCACTGGTGCCGTGGAATGGTGCCTGAGCAGTCCTTCTCCTTCTTCCACTTCTCTGTCGGACACAAGCTGCTGTACCCCCCACTCCAACCCACAAACAGAACCCAGATCCCCACCCTCCCAACCCCCCTCCACCCCACTCCACCTCTCTCCACCCCGCCTCCACCCTCCGCTCCCTCCCCACCTCGTCATACTCGGGCACCCACTTGGCCAGCCGTGCTTTTGTCTGGCGTGTCCACATGCATCTGTCATGCATGGGCAGCGTTGGCACTGTCAGGCCAGACTTCCCATTGTCAGCCTCGTACCCGCACCTCATGCACGCACGCACACACACACACACACACACAAACACACACATACACACACACACATACACACACACAAACACACACACACACACACAATAAGGAGAAGACGCTACCACTGTTTGGGGTAATTGCTGGTCCTAATTAGTTCACACACATATGGAGACACACTTGTACTCCTGTACCCACAAACACACACACACACACACACACACACACAGGCCAAAAGCGCTGATTAAATGCCCAATCCAATTAAATGCCTCCGCTGCAAAAAAGCCCTAAGCCCATTGTTGAGCTGTTTTTTAATCAGTTTTTAATTTATCAAAGAATTTTACAGTTACACGCAGTCTGTAGTTCCTCGAGTAATACTCCTTCACGGTTAGCAGGGTTGTTTACCAATGCACCATGTGATCTAATTGGGCCGACCCCAGATTGTTAATAAATGAACGAGGTTGGTTAACTGTGAGCCGGGCCGACTGCTTGACGCCACCGGGATCAGCTGTTCATCTGCTCACTCAGTTACAGCAGGAAACAGCGAAGTCTCCCGTCACACCAGTGAAGACACCCTTTTACTTCATTCATTATCGCAAACAAACAGTGTTACTTTTCAAGCAGTACAGGTGTTCTTTAGACATTAGTTAGCAATCACATTCGCAGTCTGTTTGGATAAATAATCACCAATCATCAAACAAATACAAAGTCGTGGCTGAGTTATTGTTGATGATTTTATTCATATATTTTTTTACCATTAAGGAGGCCATCCACTGTGATTTAAATGGGGGTGGGAAAAAGAGGTATTTGTGGAATTTTCTATTTTGTTTTGAATGTTTTTAACTTCATTTATTTTAATTTTTTTATTTTATTTACATTTTTTTGTACGGGGGTTATAGGGAGTCGAATCTTTTCTGCATTATTTTCGGTTCGGCGCCCGAGATTTCTTGGAAGCGCTCATCATCCTCTTTCTGTTTCAACTGTTTCAAGCCATGATCCGCTGCCGTCCGGTTCCGGAGCTGCTACTGCTTGACGCAAACATCTGTGATGGGCGGGGCCGAATAACCCCGATGGCATAACTGCGACCCAACCGAAGCCCAGCCAGTTCAGTCTTCTGTTATAGTGGTGTGCGAGGCTCACGCCCCTGTAGTTTTCAGTTTAATAATTAATCAGTAAAGAGGGAGACATGATCACGACCTTGGGAAAAGACCTTTAAAAGGCAGCACTAACACAGCACATCATGCACACACACATGGTAGAGGGCCGACAGGAACTAATTTCAAGTGTAAAGAGACAATGTTGAAGTTAACAGGAAGAATAATTCCACATGCAAATTGGAAGACAATATTTTCCAAAAAGGGATAAGCAATGCTTAAAGCCCAAATTTAGAACAAATGTATAGTCAACCAAAAAAATAAATAAATAAATTCTGGAATTGGACATAAAACGTGAAATTATGTCGATTTCAGGAGTTGATTTTCATTCTTGGTGGCGTATTTTTCTTTTCGAGGGTCATGTGCGTATGTAAATTGGGTTTATGTAAGTCCCAGGGAGTCTATTGCCAAATTTACCGTGCATAAAGAAGGTCGGGAAAGATTTAATAATGACAAAAAACATAATTATGGATTTATCTTATGGTGTCCAATATTCAGTAACCCAGCTCTAACTTTGATTTCACGTGTGTCAGTAGGTACATGACAACACTGTGGCTTTAAGCCCAAAGCTGATTCCTCTGTTGTCATGGACGCAGTAACCTGAGAGGAATCAGGGTGTTCTCCGGGGGGAATAAGGGTAAGCACCTCCACATGGCATAATCACCAGAGCTTGGCCTAGTTGACTCCCAGGGGCCCGGGCAGGACCGCTGCCTCCATAGCCCCCGCGTCTTGTTATCAGTCGGAAAAATGCTGTCACTGTAAACCACCACATGTGGTTGTCTTCCTGGCAGCAATGCAGCCAAATAACTGACCCTCACAAAGTGAATAGCTATGATGCTTTGAAAAAAAATAACATTAAAAGTTTTACATTTTATTCATTCATTGAAAACAAAATCTGCCACTCTGGTCTTTGTTCTGGTGGTAGATATTTCTGACCTTTCATGGTAGAACAAAGCAAGGTTTCGAGATCTCAGCCTTATAGGTCTGTGCTTGTTTTCCTGACATTAATTTAAAATTAACAATATTGTTTTTTCCAATCTAATTTCTGGGGACTGTATCTTAATACATTTATTTATAATAATAATAATAGTAATAATTATTAGTTATTATTTCAAAAGGAAGGAAATAAATGACTTATGTTATCACACTTAGCCTATTTTTGAACCTTATTGCCCTTTTAAAATATTCTAGAAGATTGTAGAAGTTCCCCTCTGCTCCATCAAACAAGGGAGCTAGTGGCATCGGTGTCTGCAGCACAGGGGGGAGGTCGGAGCATGAGACCATCTGCCAGGAGGAATAGGTTTACACAGACCAGAGGACCGTGCATGTGCAGACCTGTTTGTGTGTGTGTGTCTGTGTGTGTGTGTGTGTGTGGGGGGGGGAGAGAGAGAGAGAGTATTATATGAGAACCATGAGTATGAGTCTGTTAATCTCTGTTCATCTTTACTTACATTTTCTATTTTCTTCATTTTTGCACAACAAGGGCATGAAAGAAAGAAAAGAAAAATAAAGAAGTACAAGAATTGAACCTTAAATTATAATAATAATAATAATAATAATAATAATAATAATAATAATAATAACAACGTGAATTTAGAAGCGCCTTTCAGCAAACCCAAGCATGCTTTGCAACAGG
>NC_137189.1:3247200-3319700 GCF_960531495.2 Zeus faber
TCAGAGAAGACCTATCGCTGTATTGGCTGTACCAAAACCGCTGTTGATTTGTCATAAACGGATTGTCCAAACAGTGGTTTTTATTGTTAAAAAATATATTTTTACAAGTAATAAAATATATATTTATATTGATATATACAAAATGTCTCTTGTGAACTATTGATGGTGGCACGATCCACGGGGAACTCAGCTGGTGTTGTTGTCGCACGCTTTGATGGAACACGTTGTTCTGGAGAAGCGCCGCGGTCCAGTTAAGACCCGAGAACGTAAACAGGGTTCATCGCGATGAAACAGAACATTATGGATGATTTACATTTAGTTTTTTGATCTTCCGTACCACTTTCTTATTTTAAATGTGAAGCTCAAGCCCTGACAATGACTGCATAAGCCTGCACTGTATTTACCTTACATTATTGTGACTGACGGAATCGGGGGGGGGGGGGTTACTTTGCATCCTCCAGAGGCCAAATACAATTTTTATTTTTATTTATATATTTTTTTAAATGATTTTCTTTTATCATAGTCATCATATGGACTCTAAAAAATTGACCGTAGGTGTGAATGTGAGCATGCATGGTTGTTTGTCTCTGTATGTCGGCCCTGTGATGGCGACCTGTCCAGGGTGTACCCCGTCCCTCGCCCAATGACAGCTGGGATTGGCTCCAGCCCCCCCCCCCCCCCGTGTAGCCTACTTTTTCAACCAGTTTGGCCCCCACTACAGTAGACACTTGCATCCTAGATACAAAAGTGAGATATTTGGTGCGTGTGTACCACACAGCTCGAACTTTAATCTGATTTTCATATTATGCCTTTTAAACTGAAAGGCCTGGCCAGAGACCAGAGTCACAAACTTACTCAAATCAGAAGCCTTGTGTGAACTGCATCTGCTCCCTATTTACTGTGTGAATGTTTATCTGCGTTTATTTGTTGTAATTATGAGCAAATCATTCAAACCCAAACCGTGTCCTCTCAGTCGTCTGCAGGAATTGGTTCCGCGCTACGGGTCCATGCCGTGCGGTTTGGTCCAGGAGAGGAGCTGTTGAGCTGTCTGCTGGCGTTTGTGGAGGAGAGAGGCCTCAGAGCGGCGTTCATCATCACCTGCGTGGGCAGCGTTACCAAGGCAACGCTGAGGCTGGCAAATGCCACCGCAGAGAATACCAATGAGGTACTTGGAAGCGGCAGAACGTGGAGGCAGCCACCTCGGATCTGACAAGCCTGGAGCTGTTGTGGCGGATAAAAGGGAGATGATTGCACACGACTCATTAGCTGTGTGTGTGTGTGTGTGTGTGTGTGTGTGTGTGTGTGTGTGTGTGTGTGTGTGTGTGTGTGTGTGTGTGTGTGTGTGTGTGTGTGTGTGTGTGTGTGTGTGTGTGTGTGTGTGTGTGTGTGAACATCAGTCGATCTCCACACAAATGGGAGGGGGTTAAAACTGAGAAGACGTGCTAGCAGAGAGCAAACACACACACTCCTCTACCAACTATTTTGAGATTAGTCAGGGAATAATTTCTCAATATCTATTGCAGGATTCTTCTGTTTTGTTTGTCCGTCGTCACGCTGGCAGGTTGGTTCCTCCATTCGCCTCCCGTTTAAACGGACAGTTTTAACTCTATATCGGACAGCCCAGCCTCGTTATTTAATGATACATGTAAGTTGGTGTACATTAGTTAAGTGACACAGGTCAGCAATATAATGATGTGAAACTCAGTACATTGAAGTCAATTAGTGTTTGTATGCGCTCTAACCATGTGCTGCAAGCTGCGGTCACTCACAGGCTGGGCATCATTTAAAAGATGTTGGTGCTGTTTCTGAGCCACAACTTTGATTTTTTTGAAACTTTCAGATTTTTATACTGAAAATACTGAGTTACAAGTCAGATCTGCACAAATAGCAAGAACATTGGCAGAGGCAGACCTGCCAGCCTGTACACATTTTTTGTACCAACCACGCAATTTTTGGTCAAAATACGCAGGTACCAAATGTCAGCTGAATCTACGTATGCAAAAAAAAATCATTATTGTAAAGGAATTACTAACAATGACTACTGGCCATTCGATCAGTGTCAGATAAATAAGATTTTGTGCCGGTCAAATATACAGGTACTGTGCTCATGTACTCCTAAAGATTCTCCGATACTCAACGTAACTCCAACCCAATTCCAACATAATGTAATGTAGTTGACTCTCAAAAAAGAGAGCAAAAGAAAATAAATGTCGGGTGTTTAGAGAAACTTCAAGGTAAATGAAGATTGGATAAATAATTTATTGCCTGGCAAAATTCTAAAATTGTTCAGACTGCTGTCAATTGTTCAGATCCATCAATGCAGTGGAACGTCTGCTCTAGCTGTTCCTATTGCACGAGCTCTGCTCGTGAGGAAAGGTTCTACTCTTTTTTGAGACTCGTTTCTTGACGAGTCACGCAGTCAAAGTAGTCGTTTCCATTTGATTCAGTTGGTTTAATGCACAGAGAGCGAAGGAGGACTTCCAGTAAATGAGAGTGAGAAGAGTCGGACATTCCGAGTCGGGGTGTGTGTGTGTGTGTGTGTGTGTGTGTGTGTGTGTGTGTGTGTGTGTGTGTGTGTGTGTGTGTGTGTGTGTGTGTGTGTGTGTGTGTGTGTGTGTGTGTGTGTGTGTGTGTGTGTGTGTACAGTATATATATTTAACATATTTTCCCAATATGGGCAGGTCTGCCTTATTCTTAAAAATCACTTTTAACAATTTCAAGGTGCCACACTTTACACTCACACTGTACTCTTACTGCACAAATCTTTACATTCATTTTTTTGGCTTACTGACACTGAGAATAACCTCTTCGATATCAAAATTTGATGTTGAATGTGTGATAAAGTTGTACGAGCATACACAGGATAAA
Organism: Zeus faber; assembly: GCF_960531495.2. Classification (NCBI taxonomy): domain Eukaryota; kingdom Metazoa; phylum Chordata; class Actinopteri; order Zeiformes; family Zeidae; genus Zeus; species Zeus faber. Next base: position 3,250,069 of record NC_137189.1, read on the forward strand.
TTACAAACAATAAAGACACAAAATACAAAACCCTACCTGTCACATAACGCCCAAAACACCACACGCTATGCATTTTGGGAAGAGGAAAATTGCCCATCATTCACTCATTTTGTCAACCACTATATGCCTCATTTGCCACTGTATGTGGAAAATGTTGTTTTTAAGGCTGCATTATATTGTTCATGTCACATTATGAATGATTGTTTCTGAAATATTTCTTGTGTGCAAATATCCTATAAAAGCCTGAATAGTCATCCCTAAAATTTCGTAAAATTATCAATATATAATACAAATTGTCACTATTTCTGAGCCCTTGATGAAATACCTGCTTAACATCAAACTAAATTGGGACTTAACTGGTGAACTTGTCTCCGTCAGGTGATCCAACTTAACGAGCAGTTCGAGATCCTTTCCCTGGTGGGTACACTGAACCAGGAAGCCCACCTCCATATCTGTCTAGCCGACAAGGCGGGCCGCACCGTGGGGGGACACGTGCTGGGGGGCCTGGAGGTGTTCACTACAGCTGAGGTGGTGGTGGGGGAGGCCGTGGACCTGCAGTTCACCAGGGAGATGGACCTCCGCACGGGCTTCCCTGAGCTACTGGTTCAGCCCCGTCTCCAGGCCGAATGAGCTTAAGCGAGGCACAGGATCTTAAAAATGATCTTTGAAAAAATGATTACAAAAAAAATAATAATAAAAAAAATTATATATATATATATATATATATATATTTATTTATTTTAAGAAAATAATCTTTATCATATACGTTATCATAAAAAATGCATAAATTATCTTGAAAAAATAATTGCTTTATGGTAAACAATTAAACAATAATTATATTAATATTTGGTCTGAGTCAGCTGAATCAGTAAACTTTATTTGCAGCGTCCGGCAGAGAGGTTGATTTAGATGACATTGAATTTGGAAAATTAAGGCTGCTGCATTTAAGAGGGTAAATCAATGGTGCTATAAATAAAAATAATATAACAACAATGAAGAGAGAAACCTACATCAACTCCTGAGAGAACTTGGGCAATGGTTCCATATTTCCCTCATTCGAGTGGAGGTAATGCCATATTTAGCACATTGACAGTAGAGAGGCATCTGGTCAATTGGCACAGGTGTAACGGTGTGTGAATGAGGAGAGATCTGAAGGCACGCTGAGAGGAGTGCACGAGGCAGGGCGAGAGTAGAGAGAGAGGTGGGAGAGGCGGAGGAGAGAGCAAGAGAGACATGGGGAGAAATAGAGGCTTACTGCAAATAGAAATAGAGGTTACTGCAATGATTTGATGAATTTCTATTTGAGAATCACGTTCGTATTTCAGGATGATAGATGATGACTTCTCTTTCAATTTCCAAATAAAAAGATAGAATTTCAACTTCCTATTTATACATAATTTAGTATTATTGTGAATTAGGAAGCATTGATTGCATTTTTAATTTTGAGCCTATATAGTTATTTGGCTTAAAGACAACATGCTGCCTCTCTAGAAATTATATTAGTGTTATTTTGTTATGGGTTGTTTTTTTCTCCTGTTTACCTCTCTGTAAATTAACTTTACATGTAAAGGTGCTGTACTTATCAGGCTGATACTAATAACTACCAATTAAAAAGACAGAAAACATGCTTTTCCATGTACTTAAATAACAAAAGAAAGTGTCATCCATAAATCACTAACATGCTGCTCTGTAGTAGTACAGTATGAATGTATTGACAAGCTTACATTAAACCTTAAATGATGTCATTGAGCGGACGCTTTTGTCCAAAGCGACTTAAAATAAGTAGGTTTGTCATTATTAATTGAACCAACAGATCTTCAATTCCACAACCTGATAAATGTAAAGACAAACAAACTTCTATGGTTCCACTAACTCAGGTTAATGGCCAAATGGCAAAAATGTATTATGAATTCCAATATTTGTAAAAATAAATAAAAACGTTGACATTCACGTTTTTTGGAGGAACCAAAATTGAATATTAATCAAATTCAAGAAAACAAATGAAGTTGCATGGCCCCTTTTGTTTTACTTAACCCGATGGGGAAAAGGCTTTCAAAGACTCACCGCATTTATCGAAATAATTTAACATATGAGTGTGTATTCCATGCATCCTCCAGGAATGTGTTCACCGTGGTTACAGGATGTCTAGCGAAACCTCCGCCTTTCACAGCCTCACAATGTGGGAACTCCCCAAAGGATTAGCTGTGACATCTGCAGACTCGGGCCCGTCGCCCTCCAGAACAGACCTCTGTTTAGGGATGGGGGGGTGGGGTAACTGCTTTTTAATGGACTTCCATAAATGCATGGAATCCAACTGGACCCGTGGCCTCTCTTTTTCCTAAGTACTGCAGGACTTACCTTACCTCTTCACACTGATCTTGACTCCCAAGTGTTGTGTGAATGTTGTTGTCACAAAATTCACATTAAGAAGTATCAGAAATATGAGATAAACTAGTACTTTACTGCCCGTCCAGGGGGGAAATCTAAAAAACATAATATAAACTATAAAAATCCTTATAAAATATAACCTGGTGAATAATTTGACGCAGACTGTCTGGGCCTGGGTTTGGACGAATTTATAAATGTTTTGTACACATTATTATTCAGCTAAAAATAAAGAATGAAAATTACAATAAAGCATGTAGGAATATAGGTACATAAGGTACATGTACACAGTGTGTAGAGAACATGAACCACTGAGTAACTGTCGCCGTCCTCCAGTGCATCCCCTTATGTTCTTTATGTCTATTCATTATTAAATTAGATAAGATAAACCTGGCTCAACGTGGAGATCCTAATGCTTTGGTTTGGATCCCCACCAGCATTACATTGTGGGGAAAAGTCTATTTGCAGTAACAAAGGTAAGGAGTTTAGCTTACCTTAAAGAGTTGGAAATGGTCAATAATAAATAGCAAGCAAGTAATTTTGAGAGCAATATATACAGTGTGCGCTGTGCCTCCATAGTTGATCCTTACCTTTGGAATGCTATTCCTGTCCCATTAAGAGAAAAACGTTTTTAGTATGTTTTCATTATTTTGTTGTGTTATTTCTGATTTAATGCGTTTTTGCCGTTTTCACATTTTAATGTCCATGGGTTCACTGATTTGAGTTTATGGACAAAAACCAAACTGGACAATTATACTCTTCGGATAAGTGCAGCATTTACACTGAGACTCTCAAATAGATGAATAAGATGCAATCACTCACAAAGAGATACATTTGGTATTTTCTGTCCACGTTCTACAATTGGTAGTAGTCTGCCACAGACACACGCACGCACACACACGTATACTGTATGTACACAATCCTAGAGCTAAAATCTGCAGATTTTCTTTTTATAAATCAAGGCATGTGGCCACAGCCGGAGTTTTTCCATAACATCCTGTTTTTCTTCTTGGTCATTAATGGGTTGAACATGGATTTGTGCTGGACCTACGATTGACCTAACCGAGCAAAGGCTTTGTACGTCTCACCCGACATCCTCGAGCCAGAACGGTGAGCCAGAGCTCAATGGAGACAGCATCTCCCTCCATCTCTCCGCGAGTGTCGAGCCTAACTTCCGACTTAAAACGGACGTCCAGCAAGCCCCCCCCAAAAAAAGCTCCCTCTTCGCAGCGTAAGGCGGGGGAGGTTGTCGCAGGGCACGGCAGGGCACCAGCGGGGCCGGCCGGCCTCACGTTAGAGAGCGTCTACAAAGAGTCACCGCTGCCGCTTTGTGCTTTTGTCGTCCTCTGTTGACACAGCGTGGTCGCCCAAAGCGTCGGTGGTCTGCCCCGGCGCCTCCGCCCCCCGGGAAGAAGTTTTAGGCGCACGGATAAGCAGCTCAGTCGTCTTTTGTCCCAAATTAGGCGGCGAGCGCAGCGGGCCGGAGCAGACGTTCTGGATTTGAAAAACCCATTTTTTCCGTCCCCAAAAGCTGTCCTTAGCGCTCACCTGCCAATGTGATTGCGTTGTGCTGTCATATTCCCAGTGTACTATTTGGGTGCGATACACCCTCCATGCGGATGTTACTGCGTTCTGCACATGGCACAGAGGTTTCGACAGAGGAAGTTGGACTTGAATTCAAGTAAAGCTTCCGCAAATACCGACAGAAGGGATCGCGTTTGTAAAGTGTTCGCCCTGCTGTTGTGAGACACCGGTTACATCTCATCGCTGGCTTCCTTCCTTCCTTTCAGTATCTCTGCCATGTCAGGGGAGGAAGGCGTTTAAATCCTGATCAATAGCCTACAGGTAATAAAACACTGGAACAAGGCTTCTGGTATGAAGAGAACTTTCTCAGGAAAGACAAAACGTATTAAATAGGCTAAAAATTTAAAGTAAACTGAACTTAAAAGTCTGGCTTACTTCATGAAATGTTACACCGTTTGGATTTGTGTGAATATCCTATTGTGTGTTATACTGTATGTTGTGTGTTATACTGTATGTTGATGTATGGTGTTGTATATATGATATACTCTGGCCAGTAACCACAGATTATAGCAAATTGGTTTGAAGCCAACCCTGGTGGCAATTCCTTTTAAAGGAAAACTGGTACTTTTTAACCTAAACCTTGTTTTTTATCCCCTCCGCTTTTCACTCCCCATGAAAAAAAAAAATTTAAAAACGGTAAAAAAAATAAATAAATACTGGACTTTCCTTTAAATCCTGCATCGTCTCTATAAAAATAAATAGAATTTAAAAATGTGAATGTTTTATTCAGCAGGCGCTGAATTTGTTCGCGTAGATTTGTTTTGACGTGCGATAGAAAAGCTAAAGGTGCGTCGAGGGAACAAGTCACCATGTTTAAGAATCAAAAATGCTATTAGAGCGCGGCACGCCCGCATTGTGTTCTACTTTAACAGTTTGATCTTTACAGTACGTCTGCTTCTTAAATTGCGACCCAGAGGAGAAGCAGCCATCGACATGACCACATCAGAGAAAAAGGGCTCTGTTGTTTTTCCCCGAAAAAGCAGCCGCTAATTCCCTCTATTTAGGGAGAGTCGCTCTCCCTCATTAGCGGTTTCTTCCCCGCTTCCTCCCGCCATATTATCCCCGGCGAGTAATGAGCGCAGGGTCACCCGGCCTTGTCAGATCCACCCCCTCTCCGCGTGACTTCTAACGAGCCCAGGCCCACGTCGTCCGCGGAGCGTGTTCTAAACGGCCTCTGATTTGCCTCTGATTTCCCGCTCGACTATCACCGGCTCTTGGCTTCGGCTGCAAGACTGGGAACGCCAGCTCTGCTGCGGCGGCCCTCCGGCGGGGAGCTGGTAGCCGCCCTCCCTCCCCTGCGGAGGGGAGGCTGACGCTGACCGGCTGCGCCTGCCGGGACGGATCAGTCCGCTTTTATGTGCGAGCCAAAAAGGCGTGCGGGGCTAATGACACGGAGCTCCGTTTGAATGTCACAGTGTGAGGCCGTGGGCCGAGTGAATAACACGGTTCTCAAAGAAGCCATTAGAGGAGATGAGGCGCGATGTCGCGGCTGCGGGGAAGTTAGCACAAGTTTCTGACACTTATTGGGCCTGTGAAACACTGTGGGTAAAAAAGCAGTGGTGGAAGAAGTACTCAAAGTTTTTACTTAAGTAAAGGTACAAATACTAGGACACAGGATGGCTCTTGTGAGCATGAAGGTAACACATTGCCTTGTCTCCTTCAGTAAAACAGGATAAATACTCACTTACGTGTACATAAAGCATTAAGAGAGTTCATGTCATATCCAGCACCTTGATGTAACGGAGCCTACAACAAGACAGAAAAAAAAAGAAAGTGAAACCGAAGTTTGAAGGTCTCCGAAACTGAATAGGCTGAAGTACAGGATACATATACTTGAAAAATGCACCTACAGTAATTAGAGTAACTAAGTACTTTGTTATTTTGCATCATTAATGAAAAGCCAGCAACATGCATAAACCCCCTAATTGCATGCGCATAGAGGCGAGCGTGCATGCACAAGATCGCATGCACTATTTTCGTTTTGCAAAACACTCAAGGTAATAGGATTCCCTGCTCACAATCGACTGTTTTGCGTGTGACTTTGAGCATGTGCATGACCAAGCCCCGTTTCAAACAAAGCAGTCGATGACACTTGGCACCGCGATTCACGAGGGGCCTTCTACTATTCAAATAGTCCATATTTATTCATCTAGATGGGTCATGGAGAGCCAATGTGATGGAATGGTTTTTTTTTTAAATAGATATAGGCAAAGCTTTGTACAACAAACAAAGGCCCAGACTCAACAAGACAATTAATACACAGCATATAGCAGCACGAAAAGTTGTATTGTTAAGAAATAACAAAATATATATGTGTAAACATATCGATGACCTTACAGAAGGACATTGGTGAGAGAGGCAGTTTGAATTTATATTCAAGCTATATTCGAATTATATTCGTTGGAATGTACAATTTAAGACATTGACAAATTGGTCACTTTGGAAGAATCACAGGAATTGAAACCAGAAATACCTCGTAGTACTCAAAATGAAGTTATAAAATCAATCAATAACATAATGTACCATTTTATTTAGCTCAAAGTGTGGCTAGTAACCACACTCAGGGCTGGAGGAGTCATTCTCCATCTCATAAGCCTCCCAGACTGTAGAAAAAGTGAGTTGGGGGTTGCCAGGTGTGAACTGCAATGCTGACCGAACTGCAACCCTGTAACTGGTGGTACAGCTGATAATCACTGTGCAACGTGGATGGACAGCTCAAAAGTACATCTGAATGTTACTTTAAAATAACTAAGATCTTGTTTTTAGGTTTTTATTTTCACTTGTCATAAAGACACAAGATGTATTGCTTGAATAACTGAGCTTTTGGATTCTGGGATTTTCTCATCAGGCCCGCCCGTTCCTCTGCTTGCAACCATCTCTTCCCTAATTTAACCAGAGCTTGGCTAGTTGCTTCCCTCTGCAGCCTTGCTTTGAGCTGCACGCCACAATGCCCTTTAGCGACCTTCCATAGTGAAACCAGTTTTGTGTGTAGAATTACCTACATCACATTATCACATTTATTTGACTAATCTTTTTCAGATGAGTCACTGGCTCATCGTAAACAAATACTCCAATTTGTTACATAGGACTTTTTATTTTGTAGGCGTTTTATTTATTTATTTAAGCAACCTATAAAATAAAGTGTAATAAATTGAAGCAATTCAATGCAACTACATTGCAAGTGCGCAAGCAAAGCTGTGTAATAAGCCATAAAATAATATAACCTTAAATAATTTATGTTTATATAAAATATTTGTTTTATATTTATATTTTATATTTATATAATTTATAATACTATAATATAAATTGTATAATCATACCATTCTAAATAATATAATCTCACAAAAAATAGATATACACACACAATATTATCATATAGTCCTTTACCTTCGTTATATAATAGCAATATTATATATAATACACATACCACACACACACACAATCCATGAGTTATCTTATGAAGTGTGATTTAGTCAATAGAAATTGTGACGCCATTCAATGCATTTGTGGAGGATTGAAATGAGCTGTTGAAATCATAACGAATACACTTTCTCTGGGTCATTTGCAACTGGAAAAGCACAATACATACTTTGAAGGCCTTTAAAAGCCCAAGGGAAACACTCATAGTGAGAGAGGGGCGATTAAATCAGAATTTCTGACATTGGTTGGACTGTAAGTATTCAGAAACAGCAGCTATCGCAGGGAATCTCACCATGAGGTTCACCAGGGGTCCTTCAAGAGGTTCCACGGGTCCCCAGCAAAATGATTGATAGTTAAACTTAACCGAGTTTAAGATTTACAAGACGTGAGCACCGTTAAAAGAATGTACATAATGGTTGACACTAAATCATATCTCATATCTCAAATTGGGCTCAAATCTTGCTCTGGAGCCTATTACGTATCAAATTGAGGGTCCTTGATATGAAAAGGGTTGAAAACCACTGAGCTACTGCACAGTTCTGCTGGAGAACTCAACCATTTCCTGGGCATTGTTCTGGCTCAAGGGCTTCTCAGCGGGGACTGTTGAGGTAGGGGGAGAGCATTTTTATATTGTTTCCCACGGACAAATGTTGACAGTCACTCAAACAAAGCAACCTTCGCACCACAACCGTTTCCTCCCCCACGGATCATCTCCGAGACTCACATGACCGAGTGGTGCGTGGCGGCCCCATTTGTGCCGGCCGCCGGGTCCCATTTCTAAATGTGTGGCCAACTTCCATTAGCAGTAATTGACTCCCACTCTGGTGGGACTCCAGCGGGGGGAACCGTGTTTGTTATTAAAATGCTTTCGACTCTAAGCTCATCTTCTGTTTTTCACTGCTAATGGGCAGGTAAGGACCCCTGGCCATGCGATCACGCTGGAGCCCACTCACCAGGCCCGCAGCCAGCGCAGACACTGTCTGTTAAGTGAGCGCCTTAATTGAGACAAATTTAGCCTAATTAAACCGCTTTATGTCTACCAAGAGTCTTTTAGTACATCAACGCTGCAGAGCTGCCATTTTTTTTAATTATCGACTGTGAGGGCAGTCATGAGTGATCCTATTGTGGTCTGTTTGGGCTGGTTCAGCAGCTCTGTAAAACTACCTCTGCTCGTAAAAAAAAAAATCTGCGTTTCAGTGTCAGCCTGTCAGATAAATAGATAGATGATAGATGGACGGATAGATAGATGGATAGACAGATAGATAGATAGATAGATAGATAGATAGATAGATAGATACCGTAGATAGATACCGTAGAATAAAAGCTTTACTACTAAATAATACGTAGGATCATAAATCATAGAAAGGTATGAATTCATACCAGGGTTAGAGTGAAGGTAAACATACGGTATGAGGATTAATTCAAAAGACAACGCCAATGTGCTGGACTCGCTGAATAAACAGGAATGGGCTCCATGGCCAAATTTGGATGATGATTTGAACTCTTGTATTACTGTAAATGGTACAGGCAACTTGAATGATAAAACGATCGTGTCGTGTGTTATTTCATTCTGAACCCTGTTGAAGTGGATACGTGTACATGTGTGGCGGCTGTCACAGAAAAGCAAAACCAAATAAAACATGGTCACAAAAAATGGAATCAACCCTGTCTTGCAGGAAATCATACATTTTTTCCAATTGTAATTGGAACAAAAAATTGTTGTGTTGTTATTTTCATATTTTCATCTCTGCTGTTGAATTTGTGCTGAAAAATGTCAATGTGAGTTTGTGTGTCTTTATATGAGTGCATAAGTGAGTCATTTGTGTGTGTGTCTGTGTGCGTGTGTGTGCGTGTGTGTGTGTGTGTGTGTGTCTGTGTGTGTGTCTGTGTGTGTGTGTGTGTGTGTGTGTGTGTGTGTGTTCCACACATGCACATAATTGTATCAAGGCTTTCACAAATACAAAGTTTACAGCAGGGCAGCTTACCATTTACAAGAGAATTTGGAGAATAATTGCTCAGTTTTGCTCTCTGTTGTCACACGGCACCATGCTGTTCGCTCACACAACCCTTTTTATCAAGCAAGAGACTGCTCAAACAGCCTCCTTAAAATGCCTAGTGGAGAATAAAAACACACCATTTACACTCTCCATATATTTTAGAATATGTGATTAACCCAACAGAACCACTGGTGTGTGTGTGTGTGTGTGTGTATGTGTGTGTGTGTGTGTGTGTGTGTGTGTGTGTGTGTGTGTCTGCCTGCCTGTGTATACTTGAAGAATACTTTGAGTCATGGCATTTTTTGACACATGAGTAAAGTGGGAAAAGGGAGAGGTAAATTGCAAGTCTGTGTGAGTGTGTTTCACTGGTGAATAAATATGTGCCACTGGGTCTTTATTCCCCCACTACAATGGGTAGAAACAGCCTGAAAGAGCCACAGATGTAAAGATATTCTTCGATGTGCACAGGGCCCCCAAGGCCAGATCATAACCTTGGAGACACAAATTGATGTATTGTACTATGCGAATTCCAGCTGAGCTTTTCATGTGCAGGCTGAAGGGATCAGCTAATCAAAGGCACGGCACATAAATGCTTCACATTAAGCGAATGTTTTCTTCGACAAGAATCCACAGCACAGTTTTAACACAGCCACATAATAATTATTATAATAATATCATCATCATCATCATCATCATCATAATCATAATAATAACCATAATAATAAAAGTGCTTTATATTAAAAACAGGCCATATACAGGCTTTCTGTGGACATACAGCCATATAGTCTGTATATTAACCATGAATTTAGCAAGGCATGGACTAGAAGTTCCTTGAATACCTTTTCACAACTGTTGTGATTGTATTTACATGAGTTTATACCGGAAGGCTGTTGAAACAAAGCGTTGTTCCATATTAAATAGAAATAAAACATGTCTGTATGTGTATGCGCTCTGTACTGAGTCATGAATAAGTCTGATTTTACTCTTAAATAAATAAATTGCAGAATTGTGTGTATACTACATATTACATATTTTGAGAGTACAATTGAAGAGCAGTGGATCCGATAGCATGAGTTTACATTTCCAAATAATAACAAACATAAATAATAATAATAATAATAATAATAATAATAATAATAATAATAATAATTATTATTATTATTATTATTGTTGTTGTTATTATTGTTATTATTAATATTATTCATAAGTATTATTATTATTATTGTTGTTACTGTTATTGTTATTATTATTATTATTATTATTATTATTATATTATAAATTATTGTTGTTGTTATTATTGTCATTATTAGAGAAATATAGAAATATAGCTGCAGGCAGCAATCCAGTTTAGTCAAGTTAGGTATGTATAACAGTTTTCCGAGGTTCCATAAAACACATCATTATATATCGACACCAATTATAGTTTTCTGGGTTTCCTTTGGATGCGAGTGTCTTCTAAGAGATGAAGCTTAGACTTATATAACTTTGGATGATAGCGCCCCACTTCTGGAACTCATCAAATCGCTCCAACGTTCTTCTACTTCCGGTAAATTACAAGTCTTTCACTCATTTCTGCGCAAATGCAGATAGATATTGATCAAACTCGAACAAGATTCAAGATTCAAGAGGTTTATTCGTCACATACATATACATACTTTCATACATATACTGTATACAGTGAAATGTCAATGCAACGCACCCGGTGATTACACACAATATGTCCTAGACTGAACACATTAGCTACCTAAGAATTTCTACTTGACCAACTAACTGATTCCTAAAACATAATGCAGTAAGTCGAATACTATAGAATAAAATAAAAATATATAGAATAAAATACAATTAAATAAAATAGAATAGATAAAGGGAATAGGCTTATGTATATGGGATAGACTTATGTATATAGGATAGGCTATTTATGTATATACAGATATGTGCATTAAAGTGGCATGTGAATAAAGTGAGGTAGTGTTTGCGAGATATATAGCACAGTATACAACAGTACAGCCAGCAATACGGTAACACCGAACAACCCAGAACAGTGATACAGTATGCTGTACAGTATGCTACATACAGTACAGTAAGGTAGTGGAGCCTATGTGTGTGGCTCAGTGAAGACCCCTGGTGAGGTCAGCATTGACAGTTCTGATGGCTTGAGGGAAGAAACTCTGTCTCAGTCTCTCTGTTCTCGCTGTGTGACTGCGGAGGCGCTTGCCTGACCGCAGCAGCTGAAACAGTCCGTTGTTGGGGTGATGAGGATCCTTCATGATCCTGCGGGCTCTGCTACTACACCTCCTGGTGTATAACTCCTGCAAGGGGGGGAGGGTAGTTCCAGTGGTACGTTCAGCTGAACGCACCACCCTCTGCAGGGCCCGCCCGTCCTGAGCAGTACAGCTCCCAAACCAGGCAGTAATGTTGCCTGTCAGGATGCTCTCCACCGCTCCACAGTAGAAGGACTTGAGGATCCTCACCGAGACCCGGAATTTCCTCAGCTGCCTGAGGTGGTAAAGAGGCTGCCTCGCCTTTCTCACCAGAGTGTCTGTTTGTAAAGTCCATGTTAAATGTTCTGTGAAGACGTTTGAAATGTCCTGTTTCTAACAAGACCTCAGCGATGTCTGTGTGTACTGTGGCTGCCGTGATACTTTGAGCTCGATAAACGCCAAAAAGATTAATAATAACAAAAAACTGAGCAGTAACAATGAGGTTGCTATGGACCCAATATATGAATAATAATAATAATAATAATAATAATAATAATAATAATAACAATAAATATAGCTGCAGGCAACATTAGGGACTCCCAATAACAACAACAGATTATTAAATAATATTAAATTGAGTGTGACCTGCATGGTTGCTTGAAAAGTGATGGAATAAATGTTTTTGTTTTAAATAAATACATTTGAATAATCTGAATAAATTTAACATTTCTAGAGTTGGAAATATCTGTTGCAAAAGACTGTTTATGTTTATTCTTACATGTGATTGTTTTGTGTCAATTGCTGTTAAATGATAATCATAAAGGCTGATAAAAAAAAAACAGGTAAGGCTTTTTATTTAGTGTGACCAGTTTTTATGCACGTCTGTTTGCCAATCACTTTGTAAACGTGTGTTTTAAAACTTAGCTGTACTTTATAGGTCCTATATCAATGCCATATACTATATAACTACTATTAACAATATTCATGTTTGTGCCATGGAACAATGCATTTCTTCTGGGAAACAGATTTTAGAATTGTCATCTCAGGGTACACCGGGTGAGGGCGCTCTCCCTCTTTATAAAGTTTAATTCCGAGCCCATTAAGTCAGGGCATTGTACTGAGAACAGCCCTGACGTGAAGCATGCCAACGCGTAAAACCACAGTCAAAACAACCACAAAAAACACAACTAAAAAAAACTGTGTCAAAATAATTGTGTCATTGCATTTCACCTTTTCCCATATCAACATCATTTTTTGAGCCAATGGAAATGCACCTGAATGGGCAATAGAAGAGCGTCCATCAGTAGCTCTTTGTGGAAATAGCAGATGTCTTGAAAGCCTCAAGTGGGGAAGTAATGGACCCTTTTACTGGTGATCGACCCAACAATGTAAAAAAATAAAAATAAAATTAATGCACGGTGCATCTTTAGTAAAATAACTCTGCGATTGCTTATTTTACATCATGCAGAGCCACTACTTAAAGACTCTAACCGCACTCTAACCACTATTACCGCAATATATTGTAATAATATTGTGATAATTAGGACATTGACATGATTGAGACACGTCCATTATTATTGTTTACATGTGAATCATGTGCAGAATATCCCATCCACAGTATATTTATATTAATAACCAATACTACTGTCATAGCCACCATTTTAATTAACCTTCTGCATATACATACAGTACATCTACGTACACATACATACATACACACATACATACATACAATACATTGTATATTCTGTATGTTTTATTTAGATTTTTATTTTATTTTAGATTGTCAAGCTTTGTTTGCTAATGGTCTGTAATGCAGCAACCGTTATCAGGCTACATTCCTTGTGTATTAACATCCGCATTTCATGGGGAACGTTATAGTGTCATGATACCCACGCAAACATCCAATGCTGCGTTCCGTTAACGTCCCAACTCGGAAAAATCTGACCCGTATCTGGAATAGCGCAAAATAATGGCCATTTACGTCGACCTTCAACATTTTGAGTCGGAGTTTTGGTGCAGAACGCTCCGGCCCGAGTTTACGGTTAACACGGTGTGTTTTTTGACAATTTACTGGGGCGTCAATGTTTTTCCAAACAAACACATTCAGCTCGCTCGGAAGTGGCGAAGTACCGATCCCGGAATTGCTGAGCTCCGGGTTCTAAGTGAACGCCACGCAGGTCCACCGACCGTGGAACTGTCAGTGGCCGCGGTGCCACCGGGGGCGCTGTGGGGCGCTCCTGCTTTCGGTGTTGCGGAACGTCCCATGACCCGGAAGATCTTGTCGGCCAGGCCGCTCGTACGTTGTTCCGTCTCACCTGGTCGTGATGAACAGCATGTAGCCGCCGCACTTTTGTTCTTAAATTAAGCGGCTTTTAAACGTTTCCCCACCTGCTTTCGAACCCCTTGGTCGTTTGGTTGAGAATCCACCGGAGATGGGAGTCCCGGCATTTTTCCGTTGGCTTAGTCGAAAATATGCTTCAATTGTCGTTCATTGTGTCGAGGAGAGGGTGAGTAGCTAGCAAACAAACTGCGCTGCTAGCTTGCTAGCATTGCCTTGATGGCGTTTGCACGCATTAGCTTCTGCAATAATTAGTGAAATAAAATGTTCAGCTTAGGTTGAAAGCAGTGATTATCGACAAATTACATGCATATTCGTCTCTTTTTTCAAGAAAAGGTTTTAGTGGTAAGCACTTGCTTGTTGGTCACGTTGCCTCGCCTCCCCACGGAGGTGGAGCTTTAGTTGGATTGTTAACAACAACGCGATGAATTTTTTTCGTTGTGTAGTTTTGAATATCGTTTTTTTCCCATAGTCCAAAGAATGCAATGGCGTGCGAATCCCGGTTGATACCAGCAAACCGAATCCCAACGAGGTGGAGTTCGACAATCTGTACCTGGACATGAACGGGATCATCCACCCGTGTACACATCCGGAGGATAAGTAAGTCACTTCCGTCCTCTCTGTTCAGTTTGCTTTAATTTACCACACTTTAATTCACCATAAAGTCCCAAGTGGAAACCCCCCCTTACTTAACTCCCAATCTGTCATTTGTCCGCAGACCAGCTCCAAAAAATGAAGATGAAATGATGGTTGCTATTTTTGAGTACATTGATCGTCTGTTCAACATAATTCGGCCGAGGAGGGTGCTTTACATGGCCATTGACGGCGTGGTAAGTTATAAAAAAAAAAAAAAAATGTATTGCATATTAGGCAGATCTCAATCACACAGACAGCGCGAAGTGTTTCCATCCAGTGTCACTGACACAAACATACAGCAGAGATTATGTTTTAGATGTCAGTTTAAAGACGATTGATAATGTACATGATTCTCTCGAAACTTCGACAAATGTACCTTTTCCTCTCTTCCAATTAATGTCCATAGTATTTTTTGAACTGAGCTTCATCCCGGAGGAAAATTGCAGTGTGGTTATCCATATTGTTGAGTTTGGTTTGTTACTATCGTTTTTATATCGATCCGATCCCCACTATACTTGGGCCAATTGTTGATTATATAGTCTATTGGCGACCGACTCCTCGATCACTAAAGGACATTAATGTCAGGCGTTTTTTTTTTTTCATTTGCTAGAAAAAATCCGGTCACACACTGAAACGGTGTTATTGCAGTTTACCGTGTTCGATCATAGTCCATGTTTAACAAAGAGTCGTGTTTGATTTTTAA
Source organism: Zeus faber (assembly GCF_960531495.2). Lineage (NCBI taxonomy): Eukaryota > Metazoa > Chordata > Actinopteri > Zeiformes > Zeidae > Zeus > Zeus faber. The sequence continues at coordinate 3,265,336 of NC_137189.1, forward strand.
GTTCCGATTCAACATTTGCAAACATTAAAATATTCCATTTCTTTGGAGCAATCTGAGAAATAATGGACAAAATAATAAAATCATTCATATTTAATATTGCAACCGTTCATGCCATTTAATCGACCCTTTTGACAAATGTTGGAAAGCTATGTTTAGTTTCTGGCCAAAAAGTCCAACATATTGACCTTCTCCGGTTTCAGCAGATTTCCCGACTGCACTAAGCATGTGCTCGACGCTGTACTTGTAGCGCAAGGCATTTCACTACTACCTGGCCATCTTGGGGAAGCAGCTATCGTTTACTTTCCACCGGAGGAGAGAGTTAGCGTCTCCCACAGTGGTCTCCTTGTGTAGATACCTTTCCACCTCAGCATTTGCCCATTGTTCGGCCGACTGAGACAAGACCATGGGTGGTTATTTTTCTTGTATATAATAATTTCTTGTAATTATCATAATAATATTAATAAAACACCTTCAGATGATAGCCCCGTCTGAGTATTTACACAATAGCCTAGCCTCATCACAGGGTTGGGGAGTAACGGAATACATGTAAGGGCTTTACGTATTTAAAATACAAAATAATTGTAACTGGGATCCCTTACAGTTACAAAGAAAAGTAGTGATCAGAATAGTTACTTTGGAAAAACATGATAACTTGTGTATTACTTTCAGATTTAACAGAATAAAATGGCCATGGCCATCTTAGCGCTCGGCTTGCTGAAACAATTTTCGCTCGTCAGTGGTGATGCATGCAATCTTGGATTCACTAAGGCCCAAATTCTAAATGATTTCCTTGAGTGCATCCGACAAGTTCTCTCTCGTATGCCGCTTGGGGATGAACACTGCCTCTGGACACCTGTCTTCAGAGTCCAATCCAATATTAAATGAGCTGTGACAGACATCTAGGGCATCATGTTCCAGAAAAACCACATGTCGGTGGTCAATGATATGTGGGTCGGCGACCTCAGCTCTACCATTATGACCTCTTGTTTCCGTGTAGAGCCTCGGAATGGCCTACTGGCAAAAGTAGTGTTGCGATGGCAACTCATACTGAGGATCAAGGGTTGACAGCATGTCCTTGAAGGAAGCCAATGTGGGTGTTGAAGGACACCATTTCTTATAAATAAGTAGACATGGATCGCGTGCACTGCTCCCACCTGCGACTGCCTTGGGCGTACTTGGAAGGGGAGCCCCCTGAAAGCTGTCGAGTCGAATCTTCAGTCGGAAACTTTTCAGGCCACTGAGATTGTTTAAGGCGAGCAGTCGCTTTTTATTTATATTATTTTTTTGGTCAGTCAGTGTGCATTAATGTAACAGGATAAAACAGAAGCTTACAAAATGCACAGGGATAACATTTATATGGGGAATTATAAATAAGGGGAATCATAAATATATTTTTGTGTGAACCAAACGCAAACACTGGTCTCTGTTTTTTTTATATATATATATATATGTGTGTGTGTGTGTGTGTGTGTGTGTGTGTGTGTGTGTGTGTGTGTGTGTGTGTGTGTGTGTGTGTGTGTGTGTGTGTGTGTGTGTGTGTGTGTGTGTGTGTGTGTGTGTGTGTGTGTATTGGGGACATGCATTGGTGTCCTTTGATCCCTGGTCTGAAACAGACTGATGTAGACTTGAGTGACACTCTTTAAAACATTGACTTAGGCCCCACGTGCCAAGATGAACCAGCAGCGTTCCAGACGCTTCAGGGCCTCCAAGGAAGGAGTAGAACTGACAGAGGAAAAGGAGAGGATAAGGGAGGAAGTCATTCAGAGAGGTATGCTGTATACAAAACACCTTAGTGCCCTTTACTGCAATGACACACCCTATGTTTATCCGAATAGTTAACTAACCAACCCATTGTAACGTGCGCGCGCGTCTGTGTGTGTCACTTTGCATTATGTTTGTGTGCCACTCCCTCTTTCTGTAATCTTTCATTGTACTCATGATTAGTTCAGCCTAATGTTTCCCTGTAACCATCCATAGGAGGATACCTTCCACCTGAGGAGATCAAGGAGAGGTTTGACAGCAACTGTATCACTCCAGTGAGTAAGATGAACATTTAAATATAGCTGCATTTTAATGTATTTATGTATGGATATTTAGATTTTTGGTCTTTTGTGGTATTGAGATATAATAAAGGAATAATGTCTGGATAAAAATTGATGTAATCTTTTTATCCTCAAACAACTCTTTGTTTCTAGGGAACAGAGTTTATGGACAACCTCGCGCAATGTCTTCGGTACTACGTTGCAGAAAGACTCAGCAATGATCCAGGATGGCGGAATATCACAGTAAGTATTCCTTAACTCCTCGAACACATGATACTTAAAACCTGACTGCAACGACCTGTCTTGGAGTAGGAGGACAGTTATATTGCAGTTTAATAACAACTTATCTAGCAGTTAAGTGCAGCAAGGATGACGAAAATCGACTTATTCATGTAGCTGCCGCTCTAAAGTAATTATGTTTGGTAGATTACGAATGACTTTACACTCAAAGGTGGTGGCAAAGTGAAACGTGGCCAATTGAAAACTGTTTTTGGACTTCTAGAAGCACACACATTTAACTAAGCAGCTGCTTTTCTCTAAAAAGAGGATTAACCTTGTCTTCTTTGAATTTAGGTTTTCCTGTCAGATGCCAGTGTTCCTGGAGAGGGTGAGCACAAGATCATGGACTTCATTCGAAGACAGAGAGGTAAGGCAGTCTCTAGCACAGCCCCACTTTACTCATTTTGCTTGTAAACCATCAATGTGGTAATTGCACCCATGTTCTTCAGCCCCCACAATTTCCCCGTTGTGCTATATATGGCAACTTGGTTCACGACATTTGGCTGAAGATATTCTCTCAATACTGGATCAGTTGAAAATATTTTAATGCCAAACACTCCCAATGGTCAGAAAATAAGGTTTATGTTAGGATATAGTAGTTTTTCTTTAATGTGCCAATTACAATGGATTATATATTATTTAAAAACATAAAGACAATATGATAAAGCCTAATACGTACTAAGAGTTTGCCCACATCTAACTTGCAGAAAGGGAAATTGTCAAACTTTTAGAACAGATAATTCTCTGATCGAGTGGCTGGTACTGAGGATTAAAATAAGCAGTAGTCAAAGGAAAACCCTCCTACATGTCCTGCCAGACCTTCACAGCCCCTTTCTGTTTTGACAGCTCAACCGCACCACGACCCCAACACACACCACTGCCTGTGTGGAGCTGACGGTAAGGTTGTGACCGCATCTGAACATCTTAAAAGTACAATCTGATAACATCTTGTGAAAATGAAATCTTCTATAAAAATGTATTGAAATGATGCACATTAAATCTGGTTGATTGCAGTTTATAACCCTACTGCTGTCTTCTTTGCATGTTTCCTTCCACCAGCTGATCTGATCATGCTGGGTTTGGCCACTCATGAACCCAACTTCACCATCATTCGAGAGGAGTTTAAACCCAACAAACCTAGACCATGTGCTCTCTGTGGACAGATGGGTCATGAGATTAAAGACTGCCAGGGAACGGCCCGGGAGAAACAAGGAGAGGTACTGTCTGTGTTGATGCCCTTCTAACACATTAGGGCATTTTACCAGGCCGTCATTCATCTTAATTAGAGGGGAAAATGTTTTCTGTTGCCGATAGTCCACTGCATTAGAAATATCTTTTTCTAATCCTCAATTATTGAAGATGTGCGCCCCGAAAGGTTGCAAGAAATGTATAGTCTGTAACCATTTAAAATTCTGAGGCAATTTTACCATTCAGAATTGCTTTTGAAACCGCAAAATCGATCCTTGTCAGCACCGTAAGACGGTCAAATTAATTTTGCAAAAGGAAAAATGAGTTGAATTGCTATAAAAATAAACAAATCAAATATTTGAGTTTGTCTGGCTAATTATTCTTCTGGATTACCACTTTAACCACTCCGTTTTCTGTCACCCTTACAGCATGACCAGTTTGCTGACACAATGCCAGTGTCTGAACAAGAGTTCATCTTCATCAGGCTCTGTGTCCTGCGTGAGGTCTGTTCTAATGTACATCTAAAATACATCTCAAGCTTCCATGACCTGGAGTAGCAATACTCCAGGTCAAGGACTAGTAATACTTTGTCTAGTTAGTAACATTTTATTTAAATTGGTGTGTTTATGTAGTGCAATGCAAATTAGATTTTGGGAAAATCTTTAGACAAACTTTAAACATTTATTATTAAATACATTTTTACTCAAAATAAATTATTTTAAATGTAAGTAATAACATTATAAGGATATGCATCTGCTCCCTGTGTGGTTAGTACTTGGAGAAAGAGCTCACCATGGCCAGCCTGCCCTTTCCCTTTGACTTTGAGAGGAGTGTGGATGACTGGGTCTTCATGTGCTTCTTCGTTGGTAATGACTTCCTCCCCCACCTGCCATCCTTAGAAATCAGGTAAGATGTTCCCTGCCGTGTTTGTTGATATAGTTACGGTGTATTGAACGCTGCAGTGGGGTCATTTGACGAAAGCTGGCTCAGGGTGTTTCTTGCAAATCTGCACCCTTTCACTCTGTTGGAACGTCTTCACCTGACTTACATCAAATTGAGTTTTCCCCTGTTCTTGTTTTGCAGAGAGGGCGCTATAGATCGACTAGTGGGCATCTACAAAGATGTGGTACACAAAACTGGTGTAAGTATAAAGCTTCCTAGAGCGATCGATTATATTTACGACTTTAATACCAATGTATTGTATCACAAAAAAACATAACCACTCAAATAAATATTAGTATGTGCAAACTAGAGCGGCTAGGGGCAAATTCAAGTCCTTGTAAAGCAAAAATAAATTTGTGCTTTGAGTTTGTCAAACTACAGAAATAGGTATTATTGACTACCCAGCCAAATAAAATTAAAAAAAGATGGAGAAGTATATAAAATTAGGCTTCAAACTCGTAAAACAAATAAAATAAATTAGAAGCAGTTCCCTCTGTTCTGAGATGCTGGGTGGGTGTCTGCTGAAGGCACTGAAACCATACCAAAACATGTCAAGCATTTACATGTTACATGTTTAAATGTTCTGCTGAACCCAGTCCTGTGTGTAGTTGCTCACCTTACTGTGCCTGTCTGGCTGCGGGGCACTCTGCTGCATTCTCTTCCTGCTCTTTTACCACATGCAGTGAATGCATGGGGTAAAACCAGCGAGATAGTTATTTTTTGTTCTGGGTGCATAGGTGCCGAGTTATGTTTCTGCTATTCGAGGGTGGAGAAGGGCTGTTTGTTTCCTTGTGCAAGCACAGTGAAGAACCATGCAGAGGGCGTTGTGCCCTCTGCATGTTTCTTCTGGAGGGTGGGAGGGGAGGGCGGGGGAGCAGAGAGATGCCTTTTACTCCGGGTGTTTATTCCCAATGTATATCCCAAACTCTCTGGGCTGTTATCCAAGTTTAAAACCACTGATGCTCCCAATCTGACCTGGTGTTTATATAGTGTTAGGGGCCATGCCAAATATGACCTCTCCACGTCATAGTCATGATTTAGCCCCGCCCGAAAAATCAACATCACAAAAATGGTGAGAAACAGTCCAACTCCACAATTCACTACTACATCATTCAGTCTTTCCACGTTTTCAGCAATTACTTTCTAACGTGTATAATGTGTTTGAAAAAAAATCCCGGAATTCACTTTACAGGGACTTTAAAACTGAGCCTTGGACTTAAAATTTTGTCCTTTTTGTTCATGTGCAAAGTCTATAAGTAGTTACAGTGGTATATGTTAAAACACAGAGCTGACCTTGCTGCTCTCTATACAGGGTTATCTGACACACAACGGTTTTGTCAACCTGGAGCGCGTGGAGCTGATCATGCAGGCAGTGGGCGTGGCTGAGGACAACATCTTCAAAAAGCGCAAAGATGATGATGTAAGAAACGCGGTTTAATTATTCACAGTGAGGTGTCGGTCCGTTTTCACTGTAAAGCATTGCTAGAGACAGAATTGGAGAGTAGTCTAAAAAAAACTGATTCATATTGTTTAATCACTTTTTTTTTTTTTTTTTTTTTTTTTTACAAAAATATCAAACTCAAGTAAATTGATCATAAACAATTCCAAATAACGATTGTGGAGAAGATTCACAACTTCAATACATAAAAAGCCACAGCAGTGGAAGATGACATATTCAGCCTCTCACCCTCAACACTTAATGAGCTTGAATATTAGGATGTACTATCGCGGTCGAGTAAGTATAAATCTAAATTTATCTACCACTAACATTTTTATTTTATTTTTACAGGAAGGCTTCAAGAGAAGAATGAAAGAAAAGAAGAAGAGAATGAAGGTAAACTAAAGAATAAACAAATCTGTTTGCTGTAATGGGTGTATCTGTGTTTATTATAAACACTTATAAATGTTATACTTTTATGTTATTGACCAAATTTGTTTTGATCATACACTTACAGTAAGAGTAAAATCACGGGCAGAAGTACTATATGACTGTAGACTGGATTTGCAATACAATATTAATCCCAGTTGAAGCATGGTAATCAGGAATAATTTAATGAGATTCCCTGTTCCCTCACCAGGCTGAGCAGGCCCCCAGCTACCTGACCACGGGACAGTTTGCCCCCCAGGCTCTAGGTGGCAGAAACCGTCCCGAGGTGGTTCAGAATGCAAGGCACCAGGCATATGACATGAGAATGCAGCACAACAGGGTATGCTGGGATTTCCCAAATCAACGCCTCATAATGGAAACATTCTGTGTTGAAAGGTTTTGGAATGCTGTGAACACTTTGCAGTAGAAATCAATTTGTTAGTGTGCTGAACCTTAATAGTGCTACAGCCCAATGTTGAGCTACACTGGGATTTATATCTGATCAGTGGGGGTGTAACGGTTCATAAAATTCACGGTTCGGTACAGTGGTGTCACTGTTTGGTATGTTTTAGATACAGCAAAAAGTAGAAATGCCAGAGGAAAGTCTTTTTTTTTTTTTTTTTTTTTTTTTTTTTTTTTTAAACAAATGGGGTATGATTCTATTATTAATTTATATAACTTTGAACAATATGGAGCTTTACCTGACCCATTTTCTGGGGTGTCTTCTTAGCAGCATATAGAACACACAGCTCCTTTACAAAAAATTGCGTGTATTGTGGTAGTTACAAACAAAATAAACAATTCTGGGTTTTTTTGGAACTCAGTGTGTTTTTAATACATTTTCAATAAGAAATCTATTCAAAAGTTAACGATATTTAAATGATGGAATTTTGCGCAAGCAGCGCTAGATGTGCTATTGAGAAGTGGGAGCTGTGAATATATGTTCATGTTAAAACATTAATAAAAAGGAATGAAGTACTTATTAAAAGATATGTAAAATGTTTTGATCACAAAAACATCTTTATTCTTTTAAGCATTAACTGAAAATTCACCAAGTAAATAGTATTTACTACAGGCACGTAAGAGGAAAGACCACGGGTCTGACTGCGGTACGCAAAGCTGTTTAACATCGTCAAAAAGTAGCAATATTGTCATTATCACGACATACATTTTTTTAGCATTAAAAATTATACTGGTGGTATTATCAACAGATTAGTCGGTTTGTAATGCGTACAGAACTGAAAGCCTCTTACCGAACGGTTTAATACAACTGCATGTATCACTACACCCCTACTGATCAGTTATTAGTGCCCTTACATGAATCATCATCTATAAGGGATATTAATTATAATATTTATTGATATTACATTATTCTTATTCTGATATTGGCTGATTACCTGATAAGAATAAAATAATATTCCTAATAAATAATCTTAAGCAAATTAAGTTGTGAAGATTGCATTTCAATTAATTTTCTGCTCTTCTTCAGGATGCTGCGCAGTCCCTGAAGGCAATGATGAAGAATGGTGGAAATGTCAGTAAGCTCGCCACGGTGTTGGTGGGAGGGATAAGTCTCAGGGGTCATATATAAAGTGCTGAATCTCTTTCAAGTGTACCAATTTTAAACCAAAGTTAATTTTTTCTAATTGAATCTAGGAATGGAGTCCCTTTTTATCCATCAGAAAAGTCCCTTTTCATTCTTAAAAAAAAAAAAACTGGCATCAGCAGTTTTGTAAGAACTCCCTTTGTTTAGTACAGTTCATGGCCAAACATGTTTTTATGTATCCTAAGCTGTTAAAAAATCTCTTCTTGTGCAACTGTGAGCACACTAATGAACTATTGCCAGCTTTTCGTTAGTCCATGAATAGTCAAAGAAATGGGTGTTGAAAGATGGTACATCTGTTTTTCATACAGTTACTGGGATTTTTTTTTTCTATTTTCTTCACACTCAAATTAATGTGGTAGTGCAATGGTCAACCCCCATCTGTGACCCAAACACAGTGAAATCCTTGATTAGACTTAATGCTGTGGTCTCAACAGACCTGTATGATCCTCACATGGCTTAATGACAAACAAGTGGATGATCATTTCCAGGTCTCTGGTTTTTCCTCAAGGAAAACATACATAAACTCTATACATATTTTAGAGTAATCTCATAGTGAACTGTAGATACAATTTTTTCTAAGATCAGAAATGGACAGTGAGTATCTGGATTTGAACCAGGTGTTTTACCTTTGTGTTTGTCAATTCCAGACGTCTGCAGGGCCCAGTGACGCCTCGGGCAGCCGGGGGATGAAGAGGAAAGCGGAGGACAGTGACAGTGAACCCGAGCCTGAGGACAACGTCAGGTAATGTCCTTGATATGCATCGTGGCAATTTTTCTCCATTTAGCAGTTCCGATGATGATAGGCTGTTTTGTTTTTTGTTTTTTGTTTTTTTCTCTCGTTTTTTTCTTTTTTTTTTGGCGCACCGATTGTTCCCTCAGAGGACACACAGAGGACCTTAAACATATTTAGTTTTGTTTCAGCCATATCATTATTTTCAAGGGCTTTAATGCATGATCTATCTTTTTAAATTATTTTTGTTTAAAAAAGAAAAAAAATAGATCGAGGCGATTTAAGATTTTTTTTTTTAATCCTAATTACTTTTCATATACTTTTCACATGTTACCAAATATCTGACAGTTGTATGAAACGGACGTTATCTGTAGAGAAAACTTTTATGACCCGCCTCTTTTATCTGACAAATAATTAATTATCTGATCATAATAATGATTATCTGATCATAATATGACATTGACGAGCACCGCTGCTGCTTGGCTCTCGACCATAAGGCAAGTTGCACCGTTCGCATAGGAGAGGAAAGAGGCGGCGTTCATACAGAGCATTTCAAGCAGCGCACTCCAAGCATTTTTGTTTATTGAAAGCCCGTGTGTCAGTTTCGTAGCACCAGAGGGCGGATATTTAAATCGTCAGCTCGGGCATGGCACCGAAATGAGGCACCGAAATCTGCGTTGCGATTCGGCCCAGTAGTTACAGATCATATTGGAGCCTGGAATTGGAGTTTCGGTACCCAACCCAATGGGGTGTCCCCTCCCTATTACATTTCACTGCATATATGTATGAAAGTATGTATATGTATGTCTATTCGCAAACCAAAGTTACGCCCTTGAGAGAATCAATGCACTGTGCTACAATAAGATAAGCTTTTACCCATTTTAAATAGTAAAAAAAAATGTAAAATCAATATGTGGTGGTCAATGTTGATCTTTTGATTAAAAACAACCTTTAAAAAAAAAAAAGTATGCTTCGGCCAGGCAGGGGGGTCAACTCAATAGAAAAATACAATACACTGGGGGAAACCCTGACAAATGAATAAAATAATATTTTATTACTTATTGTTCCTTTTATAACCTGGTAGAGCAGTGGTCTCAAACTCAAATGACCTGGGGGCTACTGGCCAGTTTGTCTTCTTCTAGGGGGTCCATTTTAAACTTCAAGGGAAAATCGGCCTGTTTTATTTATTTTTTTGTTTTTGCTTTTTTTTCCCCACATGTTAGTGAATTTCCTCGTACTCCTGTGAGAAATAGCTCTCTTATGATCTAATTAATTCTGTTTTACATTTTAAAACATTAAGTACATTTGTGTGGATTAATTAAGCATTGTGATTTGAAAAGATTATGTGTGGGCAAGAGATGGCCCCTGGGCCTGCAGTTTGAGACCCCTAGTTTAGAGTGAGCCTAAAGCATGCATGAACAAGCTGTCATATCTGTATACTGTAGACTGCTGTGTCAACAACATTTTGAGATGCTATTTAATCATATCAGGAAAAAGCCATATTGGGTCTAAGTTATTGCACTCATGTAATTAAGAGAAAACAATGAAGAGTTGTTTTCTTGTTCTACAATCACGGAATCTATTGGTGACATTCATTCACAAAAAAGATGCCTTCCAAAATGTTCAGAAAATATGCTGGACATGGTCCATTGAGACTGAGTGATGCCTCTTGTAAGTTGGGCCCGACCAATAACATTGGCCGATATTTGGGTTCCGAAGAACTATCGGTATCGGTTTAAATGTCACAGATAAAGTGCCATTAAAGCTGCATTCACATGGAACACAGTGGACAGGAATGGAATAACGGCACGGGGGGGGGCGAGGGGGAAGTACGACGGCAAATGCAGTCTACTAATGTTAATGTAGCTTAAAGGCCTATACCCTACCAATACTATACCACGCATGAACAAATTTAGAAGCCACAAGTAGAAGTAAGTAAGGTTCTTTTAACTTTCCATTGCCAAACCAAATCTTGAATGGAAATCAAGTCAAGTTAATCTGTGGACATTTTAATTTTAGAGAAGATTAAATGTAATCTTGTAGAATATTGAACAACCATCAAAGGATTGTCAGTGTTGCGGCGGAACGGACATCGGGGATAGGCCTACTATAACTTCATTCATATTCATCCCTGCTGGGATTTTAACACTAAAATAAAAATTGTGACATTCCTTACTCAACCCAAGTCAACACATGGAGTTAATTTTCAGCTCCGAGCAAAGGGTCAGAAGTCATGTTGTGCTTTCACATATATGTCCCACCACAGCAAATGCCGCCATCTCACGCATTTCTAAAATTGTCAGGAACAGCAAAGTTGAAAAAACCTTTCTTGGAGGAAAATGAGATTTTTCCACATTCGTGTTTCTTTGTGTTTTTTTTTTTTTTTGTTTGTTTCCGTTTTTTTAACCCAACGTATTTTCAAAACAGAGTTTGATTTATAAATAGTAGAAAAATGTTAAACCGTGGGGTTAAATATTCCCGTTTGATTACATGGGGAAACGCAGTTCACTTACTGAGACGCGTAACAGTGCTGAATAAAGCCGATCGATGGTTTCCTTTAAAGCAAGCGTCCAGGTGAAGGTCATTCATCCATATTCCATGTGATGTGAAGTCACAGTGTGAAACTGTTTTGATAGAATTCAACCTTTAAATCATACTACTCTTACACACACGGAGCCACTGTTGTGAAACTGCGAAGAAGAACCCCCCCTTCATGTCACGCACCTACGTCACGTCCGTAAACAGACAGTTAAAGCGCAGCACCGGGGTGTTTCAGTCTCACGTGTCTGTGAAAGCTTTCTTCTCCATATCATTATGGATTATGCGGAGCGGGTGGCGAAAGCTCTGAATCATATTTGGGACCTTAATCTGACCAGTGTGATAGATCCAAGTCAGTGTTAGCAGCGCGTACTAGACTTCATTTTCCGCAATGATAGTCAGTTCTCCGACAGTGAATGCGGAAAACGACAGTGCTGCTGAATCTGATATTACTCCGGACTTGAAGAACATTTCAAACAGCAGATTTCAAACTTAATGTGACGATGAAACTTGAAAATTTCAGTTTCAATTTTCAGATTTCAGAGACTCATAATATTGATAGACTCGACATTTTGTTGTGTTGTCCATACTTTTAAACTCAAATAATTCCACTTTTATAAAACATGTGTATTCTTACTGTTAAATAAATGCTTTTTTGAAAACAAAATTAGTTGTGTGTTGTTGAGCTGTTCTTGATTGGCCCATTCAGCATTATGTTAAGTAGCCATGAGGCTTTGTTTGTCGGCCAACTCCATTTGCATTCTAGGAGCTGGCTGAATTAACCTGGTGTGGGTAAAACTTTGGAGGTGTTTGCCACACGGTTTGCCACACCCTTGTCATTAACAAGTCATAGTTTAAAAATATTTGCTTGATTTGCACAAGTGACACCTTGTTTGGAAGCTCTGATTCTCCACTTTCAAATGGTGTGTTAAAAAAGCCGCCAAATGACCCTTAAGTACGCAGTGGGTCACATATGCAGTGTTTAGTCCATGTGAATGGAACCTTGTGGTTGGGAACTTCCAACAATGAGGGATTTTCTTCCACAGAGACACCGTGAAGCAGTGTTCTTTAGACTTTGCATTCATTTGAGGACAGGTAGTAGACGGCCAGCTTCTAAATTATAGGATAAAATGATAAAACACAACAAGTTAATTAGCTTTCATCAGCGATCTCTCTGTCATCCACCCCTCCTAGCCATGCACCAACAGGGCTCCTGCATGACCCACAATGCAATGTCTTAAAGTGACAGGCCCTATCACTGCCCAATCTGCCCCCCCCCCCCCCCCCCCCCCCCCCCCACAGCATCGGTCTTGGAATTGTTTATAAAAAGACAATCAAAAACACAACAGTAACAATTAAGGTGAGGAATTACATAATGTTTCATTTTATATTTGTTAAATAAATGTGTGTTTACTATGCAATAAAGGACACTGACAGAGTGCCAGTGTTTTATGATCATCTCTGTTATTTGAGTTAATTACTTTTATTATTTTTATTAAAAATATGTGACCCACCGCAGACCTAAGGTACTTTTGGTGGCTTTTGACTTATTTTCCATATCATTTGAAAGTGAAGAATCAGAGCTTCAAAACAAGGTGTCACTTTTGCAAATCAAGCAAATATTTCTTTTAAATAATTTCTTGTTAATGACAAGGGTGTGGCAAACTGTGATTCTGAGATAATCACCTTCAAAGTTTTCCCCCACACTTGGCTTTATTCAGACAGCTCCCAGAATGCAAATGGTTGGAGGACCAACACAGTCGCATGGCCTGCTGAATGGGGACTTGACACCCTGCTGAATGGGGCAATCTCTGCATTGTTCTTGTGTTTTGAGGGAATGTTGAACAGCGTAATCGAGACACGTCTTTCGTTTTTAAAAAGGCTTTTATTTAACAGTAAGAATATACATGTTTTATAAAAGTGGAATCATTTAAGAGTTTAAAAGTGCGGACAGCACAACAAAATGTAGAGTATCAGTAATATGAGTCTGTATATCAGCCTTGGTCTGTCATTTAATATACAAATGTGCATATTCCAAATATCTTTTCTTCTTGGAGTTATGTGGGCTAACCCCAACCCTTCCCCAGCTACACTCAGAGCCTGTTTGGGGCTGCCTCTTTTCATGATCCTTTCGCCCCTTGCTGCATTTGCAGGTAAACATGAGAATCTTGTGCATTGCTACTTGTTCATAATCTGCAACACCAACCTCAACAGACTTCATCACGTCATCAACTTTTTCCGTTGTGACAGCAACAGGTGTATCGTCGATCTCCTCAGGTGATTCTTGAAAATTTTCCATTTCATCGTCACTTTCTGGTCAAAATCCGCTGTTTGAAATGTTCTCCAAGTCCGGGATAACACCGGTATCAGTTTCAGAATCACTGTCGTTCTCTGCGTCTCTGTCGGAGAACTGACTATCATCACGGGAAATTAAGTCCAGTACGCGCTGCGTACACTGACTTGGATCTATCGCACTGGTCCGATTAAGGTCCGCGATATGATTTAGATCTTCCGCCACCCTCTTCTCGTAATTCATAACAACACAGACAAAAACCTTTTCACTGACAAGTAAACGGGATCCTCGGCTTGTTTACGGAAGTGACGTCAGCATTTCTTCTTCGTTGGTACACGCCCCCTCTACAATGATGTCTGTGTGTGTGTGTGTAAAAGTAGTAAGATTTAAAGGTAAAACTCTGTCCAAACGGTTTCACATTGTGACTTAAATCACATGGAATATGGAGGAATGATCGTGACCTGGACGGTCGCTATGAAGGAAATGATCGATCGGCGTTGTTCAGCTTCTCAGTAAGTGAACTGTGTTTCCCCATGTAATCTAACGGGAATATTTAATTCCACGGTTGACATTTTTCTACTATTTAAAAATCAAACTGTTTTGAAAATATGTTGAGATAAAATTAAAAAAAAACACAAAGAAACACGAATCTGGAAAAATCTCATTTTCCTCCAAGAACGGTTTTTCAACTTATTTGGCTGCTCCTGGCGATTTAAGAAATGTGCAAGATGGCGGCACTTGTAAGGTAACATAGCCTGTCCTCTCCACCCTCGCACCTCAAGCCGCCATCAGCAGCATCCTCTGCAAGTGATTAATATGGAAAGGAGGAATATTCCTTGAAAATTCCTCTGACGTGCTTACCAAAGCTGTTAAATCCATCGGGCTAAATTGGTATTCATGGAGGCTTTCCACTTACAAGTCGTGGCTCCCTGTGGGCCGGTGGGGGGGGGAGGGGGGGGGGGGGGGGGGGGGGGTGGTTGACTGGACAGATGCTCAGCAGCCATGATCATATGTGCAGAATGGCACCACCATGCAAATTTACCAAAAAGTCAAAGCCATTAAACTGTTCCAAAAGAAGTTTTATCTTTTTCTTTCCTTTTTTTTCCTAAACATGAATGAAATGGGGCGTGGAAGACTTCAAAGAGTCCATAGCTAGCATAAACTAATAACTTTAATTGAATAAAAATGATTTATTATATTAACCTATACAAAATAACCTATACAGTCTTTACCATGCACCATATGTGTTTAGATGAAAAGTACTTTTGTTCTTATTGATAAAAAGCATTTCTATGTGCTCTTCCTCAGGTTGTGGGAGGAGGGCTGGAAGCAGAGATATTACAAAACAAAGTTTGATGTGGACTCAACAGACGAAGACTTCAAGCGGAAGGTGGTCAAATCTTACGTGGAAGGCCTGTGCTGGGTGCTGCGCTACTATTATCAGGTGAGACCTGAACACTCATTGCGTGCTGAAAGTACTGTCTTTCCCTTACTACTACTTGGGTTTTATACAAGAAAATGTAAGACCAGAGCCTGAAATACAGCTTCCTCTTAGCTGTGTTGCTCTTATTGTTGTTGTGGGGGTGTCGTCGCCTGTCGAAGTGACATATGTTTTGTGTCACCTCTTCCTTATTTGCATAATAATCTTCCACGGTTCCTAGTAGCGATGGGAAAGAAACCCAGACTTCCTTTAGGGACTGCTATGGTTCCAGGCTTAACGTTTTCTCATTAAGTGCCTTTGCATTGGTGGAAAAGCAGCTTTAAAATCTTTTTCTGGTCTTAACATTAAAACATATTTGTGGGACACTTCAATTTATATGTGACTCGCCCTAACATAAGTCCATCCACCACCACTTGCTTTTGTGTGAGCTGCATGGTTATTTGATTAGGGAATTGATTTAGATAATTATTTGTTTTGGCATAATTGCATCCCATGAACATTTCTCTAGGTGTGATATTAATCAATGGTCAGATTAACTTTTGTAATTGCAGTACTTCAGATCAGTCTCTCTCAAGCAGAATTCGTGATCAAATCTTGTGTTGACTCAAACCAGACCATATTTATTATTTTTATTTGTTCATGAATCTCACAGACCCATCAGCTGTCCATGTCACTATTCATCCAATGATCATCCATATCAGGACAGCAAAGGGTTTGCAATGTCATTTTGCACTAAATTATTTTATTGTTGTAGAATATTGATCTTTATCGTGAAACTAAATAATTAGCCGTCAGCCCTCTTCAGAAGAGCCTTGATGTGTCAGCCTTGCACCGGGGGGATTTGCAGAAGATAATTGTGAGCTCAGTGCACGCGGGCTCTGTGTTGACACCACATGCTCGCCAATTGAAAGCCCGTCTCAGGGGCTGTTCTGAGTGAATTTATTACCAGCCCCCCTCGGCGGACACGGGACGTGTCTGGTCTTCACTGCCGTATATTCACGGTTCTGCCGCCACGCCAAATTCAGTAGTTAGATGAAAATACGCCCTCACCAAATGCTCAGGGAAGGATATCTGGTTCCCCCAAATAACACAAAATATCTGGTTGTCTTTATCACACAGGCCAGTGAAATATTTATAAACTTATTTTTGTGTGTTTGAAACATTGTTGGCTCAGTCACAAGGGTTTTTTTCAACAAGCAGGATGTTCTATGTGATTATTTTTGAATGCAGGATTCAGGGTCACAACCTGCCTTTCACTGTGGTTATAAATAAATAAATAAATAAATAAATAAATAAAAAGAATCCCACATTGCCATTTGAATGAGCAGCATTTAATAAACAGTGATAAGCTAATGATAATGCTGACTACATTGTGAGCTCGGGTTGAATGTACTGGGGGACCTTGTTCCCCCAGAGTTGCATGGAATGCGAAGGTCATCCTTTGGTGTGACTTGAAAGGCGAGGCTTTTTGCATGCAGCAGAGTAAGCTTGTTCCAAAGATCCCCAACGTAGCTAATATTATTACTTTACTTATCATTTTGAGACATAAACTTAACAAAAACCTTATATGTTAAAAATCAACATGGAAATAATTTGTAAAAGTAAGCATTTTAGTCAGTATAAAGTAAGCATTTTTGGGCTTTTAAAGGTAAACATGTATTTTTGCTCCACAAACCAACAATCGGGACCCCTTTTTTAAAATTGTACTATTTATTTATTTATTAAGCTGCCAAGCACCTAGTGACTGGAACATAGACGTCTTACAAAGTGCACTCTGTAATGTAGATTTGAAGGTGCATGCAATCAGAAGATATTTAAATGTCAGCTATATCGCTTAGTCTGATGAGATTCTGGTCTAAGCTTTGTGATTAAGTGGAACTTGTCTGAAACGGGCAGAGAGTTACTCCCCCCCCCCCCCCCCCCCCCCCCCATTCTGTTGCCTAAATGGTTTCAGGAGACTGGTTTCTTTTAGGCACTCTGTAACCTTATGAATTAAGATTATTTAAAATAACAATCGTTAATATTTTATTTGCTTGTTGGGTAAAGATTTCAACTCTCAAACCAGGCATTCTGCCAGCAAATGCTCCTCACCCCTTGACCTTTCTGTCTACGCTCATTCCCCCCCAACTACAAGGCCTATATTCTCTGCTGGTTTAGTTTGCACAAGCATGGACGAAGGCTCAGAAGCCTGGTGGAGGAGGATAGCGTTTTGCAATGTGTACTCTCTATAGTTTCCCTTGGGGGTCGCTTATTGTTCAAAATTACTGTTTGCGATTGTGGTTGTACTTTGTGTCTTCAACATTGCTACTTGGTGACCACTTTATTAGGTAAACTTATCTAGATCCGGGCAGGAGCCATTTTTTCCTTGAGTGGCATAGATAAAGCAAGGTGTGGGAAACCATTCAGTGCTGCAAACCTCCCCTTCCATTGGGTATTGGGTTGAGATCCGGGGCTGTGTAGACCTGAACTGAAACCCCTCTGATGTTGGTGGAACCAGCTTGAAATGATGCATGCTTTATGGCATTGTGTGTTATCCTGCTATCCTTGAAAATGCACATAGTCAGTAACACGCAGTATTGGGTGATGTTACTTTTAAAAGTAACTTCTTACTTTACAAGATTACTGCCATTAAAAAGTAACTTGTTACGTTGCAGCATTACCTACTGAGAAAAGTAACTTGGCACAGTACTTTTCCTTTACCAAAAATGTTGGTTAAGTTATATTGTCCAGAGGGCGTGTAGCCTACTGTATGTAAACCTTTGAAAGTATTGACTCTACAGTCATTGCATGGCCTAGTCTACAGCCCATAATCTGTAACTGCAGACTAATAGAGCAATGACAGACTAGGGCTGTTGGGGTTAGTCGGCATAAGCAATGACATCTTTGCCGAAAATGCGTCGCCATGAATATTTTAAAGACGCATAATTTTTTTTACTTTTGTTTTTCAGGAATTTACCATTTTGATTTCTAAAACTCTGAAATTTAGTATAACACATTTTTTTCCTCTATCATTACGTAATTGATGCGTGCATGGGGTCAGTCTTTTTTGGTCCCAGTCAACGCTACAGTTTTCATAATGGAGACTGCAGTCCGACTCGGTTTCGACAGTGGTTCGGTGTAAAAATTCCCAAAGACTCAAAGCTTTAAAAGTATGGAAGTACTTCAAATTATCACAAAAGAAAAAAGTGCTTTGTACACTGTGCAAAGTTTAAATGGCACAGCAGCATTAGCACTATGCATGACCACCTGAAGAGAAAACACACAGCAGCTATTCTACATGATGGACCTCCAGAAAAGGCAAAACCACCCTCAGTGTTGTCTTTTCATGTTTATTAAATTAACATTAGTAGGGAGAGCTTTTTAAGATATTTTGTCTTTGTAGCTGCTAAATACGCTCATCATTAAAGATTACAATTTGAGCAAATATATTAGGCCAGAATGTGGGCTTAGTCCACATTGACAGATTGACAGTGCCTGTGTGTGTTCCTATGCCTTGGGCTTGTGGGCTTGTACCTCATCTAATTATTTTATTTCTGCCCTTATTTTAAGCACACTTCTTTGTGTAGGGGTTGCCATAAATACAATTGATAATGTTTGAATAATTGTGATCAATATACTTAAAGGTGTAGGGAACATTACTCTACTTGTTAAATAATTATGATATATTTGTTTTATTTTCTCGCTTGCTCTCAGTATAAGGTAAAACCATGTGAAAAAATTCCTGCAAACGAATTTCTGACCACAATTTGCAGTGGCTCTTACTGATACTGTCCTCACAGACATGCGACCTGTCAATGGTAGAAGATGAGGGTTTCAGTGCTATGGTTAAAACATTCTACATTCTTCCACATTAAAACAGTCTACTCCCGCTGTGACTTTGATTTTTATTTCCAGGGCTGTACCCGACTCAGAGTTTTGTCAGTCTAATTGGATTTGGCTGTTCAATGCAGATATGAACAGGGCACAGCACTCTGCTCTTGGGGAAGCACGGAGAGCTGTGTCTGCGTCAGTTCACACATATAAAAATATATTTATTTATAGTTCCTCATTGAAATGTTATCCCTGTGCATTTAACCTTCTATTTGTTTTATCCTGTTAGTGTAATGCACAGTTTGCACACTGACTGTCCAAAAACGAAAGTGCCCCTCCCATTGGTAAATGGCAGTACCGCGGTTATAAGTTTCTTTTGACCACGGTACGAAAAAGCCCTATACCAGTACAATTGCAGCTGCCCTGGATCCCAGGTCTTGCAGACTGAAATTCCTATCCCCCGATGAAAGCCTGAAAGGACAAGCCCTTACACAAGAAGCAAAGAGGAGAGTAACGGCGAATCAAAAACCGCAGCATACCACAGAGGCCCAAACATCAGCAGGTGTTACAGATAAGAGGTCTGTATCTCTGCTGGACGCCTTGCTTGGGTCGGACTCATAAGAAACATCCAGCCAGAATGACAGTGGGGACGAGGCAGATGTCATCAGTCATTTACTGAGAGAATAGATTCTCAAGTATTTTGGTGAACAGCCTCTGCCTAAAAGTACAGATCCTCTGCAGTGGTGGAAAGCAAATGAGACATGGTTTCCCTCTCTGGCTGTCCTGGCAGTCTGTTTGTATGGACCCACCACATCAACACCTTCCGAGCGTCTCTTCTCCTTTTCCCCTTATATTTTTGTCATTTTGCAAGCATGTTGCATATGCAAGCCTTTGTTTATATTTTGTTTTGTGCTACATTATACAATGACTTACAAGTGGTGTCAAAATGAAATTAAATCAAATGTATAGTTTTAATATTTTCATTAATTATTATTATTATTATTAGTAGTAGTAGTAGTATTATTAGTATTATCAGCTAATCAATAAAATAGTCGATAGATTAATCGATCGGAATATGGTCATTAGTAGCAGCCCTATAACAGGCGCAATATCCCCTTTAACTGTTTTTTAACAATTATGTTTGCAAGTAAACAAAATCAAGAGGGTACCGGGGCTCAATGCATATAGCCTAACAAGTTAGTACAACATGTCATTTTTTTTGCAATTCAATTGCAATTAAAAAGTTGAATTATTATTAGTACATGACAGTGAATATAAACAGGGAACATGAAGGTGGCACCTGTGCAGCCTTTTGGCTGTAACGTTCTGGCAGAAGCATATTAGGCACAGCTGCCTATATGAAAACAACACAGATTCGTATAGGTGCAGTTCATAATGTTTCAACATGCAACTAATGAACCAGTTAACTAGGTAAATGCCTAGGCTTACATGTACATACAAGCTATGAAAGTGCATAGCTTTGTCAAATCAGACTCACCAAACCAATGTTATTTTTCAAAAGATTTTCTTGATCATGGGGAATTTGTTCATCCATCGAGACCCGACATGATACTCCTCGATTTCACTGTCCGTCCTGTCTCTCAAATGCAAAAAGTCACCCTCCGGTGACATGCACAGGCCAGGGGGCGGTAGTTTATGCAGTGGATCCCCCACAGGGAGAGCACGACACTTGTGGTTTTATTTTTTGTTTTTTTTTCGCCTCATCCAACACAGCTTGAATTTAGTAATGGTCACCGCAGCCAGCAAGGCCTCCTTACTTTCCGGCGTGGATGTGAATCATGTCTTAACAACCTGCAAGATATATTACAGAACATCATAAAAGCTTCTGTGCCATGCTCGTCCCTGACGTTATTGTTACATTTGTCTGTTTTTTTTGTTTGTCCACATTTCTACTATATTAATATTTTTATGCTATTTTATTTTATACATTGTTATATTGGGGGGGGGGCAGCACATTTGCTGCTACAAATGTGCTGCTGCTAAAGATGTGCACAATCTCTTGCATTTCATTCATAAGAACCTTGAATCTATATTAACCTTATTAGGAAGATGCGAACTACTAAAATAGACCTTTTGTACAGTGTAAAGTTTATCAACTTTTTATATGACAATTGCTACTGAGCATAAACCTGTTTACCTTGACTATGACATCAGGTAGGCCAGATGTCAAATGGGAGTTGTCCTTCAGTCATAGCCATCAGGGCCTCAAGTGTTGGCTGGACAGATCTGTAAAAGCGGTTGTCTTCCCCTTGAAGAATATCCAAGGCCATTGTAAGTGGCTTCAAAACCATACAGTACTCTTTAAAAACTGGTATTCTGTCTGTGATGAACCTGACGCCTAGGGTTCAAAAGCTATTCAAGTCTGCAATGGAAATGTCAGTGACCCTGCACAAGGCATCATTTAGATTTCTCCTGCTAAATTTCACATGCCACAGTTGACCACTTAGCTGTCCACAGTCCCGAACATTTGGCGATGGCACTCCTGTGTGCCACTGTGGTTTTCACTATTTGACAACAGCCATTTCTGTGTCTGTGGGAGATATGAGATTGAGCGTGTGTGACGCACATCTCTGATGTGGAGGGAGAACAAACTTATTGCTGTTGTCACCGTTGGAGAGCACTTTGTGTAGATCTGAAAAGGTAGATTTTTCCCTCCCCTCCTCCTCTGCTTCAGCGTCTGAACCAATTTTCTGATACACCTGGAACGCCTAAACAAAATTGGAACCATTGTCTGTGACACTGACAGTCACTTTCCTGCTTAGGCCATATGATGTCTGTATCTGCTCGATCTCAGTGGCAATCCTGTGGTAAGTGTGCCTTCCTCTCACTCGCCTGCATGCAATGTCAGCTTTCAAGCTCTGCAAGTAGAGGGATGGATCCAGTGCTCTGCCATTCCCATAAAGCCCATATTCGGTGCTGTCCACATGTCAGCTGTGGGCAAAACATATTCCAAGCCCTCATACTTTTTCTTTGCAGTTATTTTTTCATATCCCAGTAAGCTTTGTTGAGGTATGGATTTTTTTTTTATTTTTTTTTTATGCTCTTACGGAAAGTTGGTAGCTAGTTAGTATCAAACTATGGTTGATATTGGTCCTCCTCCTCAATGGGCCTCACCACCAGTGTGTAGCTGCTGTGCTTAGCTTGCAGGTGCTTCTTCAGATTTGAAGAAGAGCCCTTCACAGCTGACAGACACTTGTTATCACCCAAGCATAATTTGCATTTCACTGTGATGATCTTGTCCCTTTCCCCCACATTCAAAATAATGCGTATACTTCCACGACGTAATGGCTGGCGTCTCGCTAGCTCAGCTACACATGCTCAACGAAAAGCCAATCAATTTGGATGATCTGTTGCTGACCTTTTACCTCTAGCCAATTATGTTTGTCACTATAGAAACAAGCCCTGCACCCTCCCTCGTGGGTAGGTTGCACTTAAGTTTTAAACACACCGGCAGTGGAGACTGCCGCAACATCCAAAACTTTGAGCAGGAGGAAAAAGATGATTATTGTATATTAGTATTGTTGACAAATGAGGGCCACATGCATCCATCGTTGGGTGTTTTTTGGGGTATTTGAATTCCGACCCAAAGCAGATGGTAATTGTGTGCGGTCTGAAAAGGGCCACTTGCTCAAAATTATCATTGTTATAAAACAAAGGCAGGAAATGGAATGTTGAGAAGGTACAGAATAATAGAGAGGTCATGCTAGTATAGTGAACATTAACTTGGAATGAACGAAATTTACTTTAAATTAAGCAGTGAACTTGAATTATGCATCTTCCAATATTTTTATAAATGAATGATTCAAATATTATTTCAGAAAAACACATTCTCATTGAAAGAGTATAGCACTATCCAAATATAACCATTTAAAGCACTAATTGTGTTTCTAAATGTGTGTTTTGTGCTGCAAAATTATGGAAATGCTTCTAGAACTCTAAGGGCTAAACTTCTGTTTTCTTCACCTTAATCTTTAATAAGTTCAAGTTCAAGTTCAAGAGATTATTTGTCACATACATATACATACGTTCATACATATATGCAGTGAAATGTCATGACACAAGCCATAGCTTCCAAAATATTTATGTTGTGTAAGCTATGACTTACGCTATGGTTACTGGTACAATATTGGCTCACATAAAACACATTTAAATTGATTCCACTCTTTACAAAAACATTGCTATGTAGTTTTATCTCATGTTTTTCTTAAATGCTGGGGAAAAAAGACCTCGCGCAAAAATAGATAAATGCTGCACAGACTCTGCGTGGCAGACGTGGCCAGTGGAGCCCCAACAGTGGATACAGAAGGAAGCATACACTTACGGCACACGTCCAGGCGACTTCTACCGTGATAACGTAAATACCAAGGTTCACGTGTGCGTATTGAACCGTAGGGGGCTTGAGATGATTTGAGCTTTTTGACATGGTGCATGATCCTGCTAGAAGTAGCCATCAGAAGATGGGTACGCTGTTGTCCTAAAGGGATGGACATGGTCAGCAATAATACTCAGGTATGCTGTGGCGTTTCAACGATGCTCAATTGGTACTAGGGGCCCAAAGCGTGCCAAGAAGATATGCCCCACACCAGTAAACCACCAGCCTGAGCCGTTGACACAAGGAGGAAAAGATCCATGCTTTCATGTTGTTTACGCCAAATTCTGACCCGACCATCTGAATGTCGCAGCTGAAATCGAGACTCATCAGACCAGGCAACCTTTTTCCAATCTTCTATTGTCCATTTTTGGTGAGCCTGTGCAAATTGTAGCCTCAGTTTCCTGTTCTTATCTGACAGGAGTGGCACCCGGTGTGGTCGTCTGCTGTTGTAGCCCATCTGCTTCAAGGTTCGAGGTGTAGTGCATTCAAAGATGGTATTCTGCATACCTTGGTTGTAACGAGTGGTTATTTGAGTTACTGCTGCCTTTCTATCATCTCAAACCAGTCTACCCATTCTCCTCTGACCCCTGACATCAACAAGGCATTTTGTCCACACAACTGCCGCTCACTTGAGATTTTCTCTTTTTAAGACCATTCTCTGTTAACTCTAGAGATGGTTGTGCGTGAAAATCCCAGTAGGTCAGCAGTTTCTGAAATACTCAGACCAGCCCTGGTCTGGCACCAAAGTCACTTCAATCCCCTTTCTTCCCCATTCTGATGCTCGATTTGAACTTCAGCAAGTCATCCTCACCATGTCTGCATGCCTAAATGCAATGAGTTACTGCCATGTGATTGGCTGATTAGCTCTTTGTGTTAACAAGCAATTGAACAGGTGTACCTAATAAAGTGGCCGGTGAGTGGACATAAGTATAACGTAATATCTGTAATATATAAGCAAAAGTAGCCTACTTTTCAAAAAATAAATTATTTACCTACATGCCTTGATGTCGTTCTTTATATAGGCTACTTATCAATTGTTTTTAAGCTCAATAAATGCAGATAATATTGACCAGAACTTCTCCCATTTGCCTGGGACATTCAAATCTTCCACGACTGGTGGGCCGGTACAAAGTATTTTCTAATGAAAACCGTGGTGCAAATGCGTCAGATTCTTTCTTCTTTTTTTTTTTTTTTTTTTTGTGGCAACAAGGAACCGCAAAATACATTTTAACAGTAACGGATTGCTTTTTGAAAACGTAACTAAATAACTGATTTCTTGAATTGCAAAACTAAACAATAACCATAACAATAAAAAAGTAGTGAGTACTGGTAACTGAAATGTTCTAGTGTTTCAATGATACTCAACTGCTGTTAATGGATCTGTGTGCCAAGAAAACATTCTCCACACAAATTACACCACATCCAACAGCCTGCACTCTTGGCACTTAGCAGGGTGGATCCGTTGGATTCTAATTCTGCATGTTGGATTTCTGTCCTATGAAATACTTTCAGTGTCATCTCATGTCACACTCCACTCAAATGCTCATCTGCTCCTCCACAGGGCTGCGCCTCCTGGAAGTGGTATTTCCCTTTCCACTACGCCCCGTTTGCCTCTGACTTCAAAGATATTAAAGATATGTTCACAGAGTTTGAAACGGATACCAAACCGGTAAGAGCAAATTGATGACCCTGGACTCTATATTCCCTATATTTTGATCTGTACTCCGATACTTAAACCTATATTGACCTGATAAAAACAGTTGCGGCTCAGAGAGAGATATTATTCTGCTTTTGGAACTGAGGGTTCCTTTTTATTTGTTGATGGTTCTATTCAGACAAAGAAGTAAATAAATCAATGAGGAAAAAAAAAAAAAAAAAATCCATCCCTACATCCAATTAGGGGGTGTCAAGAAAAACGATAGAGTAAACATTATTGCTGTCTATATTTTCTTTGTGTCATCACCATCCTTTCAACTTGTGACTTAAACCTTGTGGGAACCCCCCCCCCCCCCCCCATGTCCAGTTCAAACCGCTGGAGCAGCTGATGGGAGTGTTTCCTGCTGCCAGTGGAAACTTCCTGCCCGAGTCCTGGAGGGAACTCATGTCCAGTCCTGTAAGTAAATTTTTTATCGTTTGATCCCTGTGTAGTTCTGGAACATTGAGGAGGAGGCTGTTATAGCTGTAGAGACTTCATTATGGACAAATGGTCCATACACTGAAGATGTTGTGACGTAGTCTTAAGATAATGGGGGTTCAAAAATAATAGAATGTTTGTCAGTTTGTCAACTAAATGTATTTCTACCTGTTTCCACCTCATATCTCATTACTTTTATTAGGATTCTTCCATCATTGACTTTTACCCTGATGACTTCGCCATTGATCTGAATGGAAAGAAATATGCTTGGCAAGGTGAGTCACAGTCTTGAAAAGTGATGAACATTTCAAGCTCTAAACCTCGCCTGGAGGAATTCTTGTACGTTCTTGTGTTGTTCAACGGAAGGGGTGCAGCTCAACAGATAGGCCTCTGACTAACACTACCAGGGTGTGAGGTTCTATTCCCTGTTTGGCTGAACTGCTACATTAAGCGTTACATTTCCAATGAAGCCGAACAGATAGGCACTAGGGATGCAACGGTACAGTGGGCTCAGGGTTTGGTATCTGTCACGGTTTTGGGGCCACGGTAACTGTACAGTTTGGGCATTTTTATTTTTACAATTTATTTTTTATTTTTTTTAAGTTAAAAGGTGTAATAAAAAAGTTTTTATAGTAGTCTGCCATAAAATTGTGTAATTCTGTGTGTATGACTGTAGGGGGGGTTCAAGTTAATTGATGTTTCCCCCTGTGGCAGTTTCGCCACCACACGTTTTCAGGGACCTCCGGCACAGAGACACAGACGACGGGGGGTTGTTAACACCAGTTTATTGTAGAGAGAAGGCTAGATGGAATTAGCCAAGAGCACATGGAACATGTCATGACAGAGCTCCTATCCTAAGTCAGTGTGTGGATGGGGTTTTTAAACCTGCCGCTCGTTAGCCCAACCAACGAGTGTCAAGTGTGGCTGCTCAAGCCATCCCATCCACCACACCCCCTCTCTTACATAGAGGGGGAAACTTAAACAAACACAGCATAAAACTGTAAAACTTGGCAAAACAACGAACGGCTCAGCACCCAGCGGGACTCAGTTCCCTTTGTTACAACAAAAGAGCCGTTCAAACGAATCGGATCGTTGGTGAACGGCACTACAAGTATTTGAAGAGATGTTCGTAATAAAGAGGGACACGGCCATTGCCGGAGTTTATTTTCCCTCTGGTCACCTTGATTGATTGCACTCTTTACAAACACATTTCTATGTAGTTTTATCTTGTTACTATTGAAAAGGCTGCATAGCCGCACACAGTTGAAAATAAAAATAAACCTCTCATGCAAAAATAAAGAAATGCTGCGCAGCTCCACGCGGTGCCCCTTATGGTTGACGTGGCCGGTGGAGCTCCAACAGTGGATTCATTAAGAAGCAGCTCTTAGAGCACACTGTGCTGTGCCCCTACGCTGCGCACATGTCCGTACTGAACAATGGGGGGCGTAAAGAATGGTTGGATAACATACTGTGTACTGTTACATCTACACGAGACTACACAATATTTTTTTGTCTTTCACGTCGTCACTGACAGATTAGGCGGTGGTGGTGCCATAAAGTCTTCAGGTCTTG
Source organism: Zeus faber (assembly GCF_960531495.2). Taxonomy (NCBI): domain Eukaryota; kingdom Metazoa; phylum Chordata; class Actinopteri; order Zeiformes; family Zeidae; genus Zeus; species Zeus faber. The sequence continues at coordinate 3,292,171 of NC_137189.1, forward strand.
GTCAGGAGACTGGCAAAACTATAAGTACTAAATAATAATAATGACTTAGATTTATATAACGCCTTTCAAACGACCCATGGTCGCTTTACAGGAGAGGGGCAAGGGGGGGTGGGGAACAGATTAAGGGAGAGAGGTGCAGGAACAAACAAAACAAAGGGATAGCTAAACTAACTAAAACTAACTAATGAGGAAAGGCCATGGTGAAAAAGTGGGTCTTGAGGGTTGTCTTGAAAGTGTCCAGAGTCGGGGCGTTACAGATTACAGCAGGGAGAGAGTTCCAGAGGGTGGGGGCTGCCACGCTGAAGGCTCTTGTCCCCGAAAGTTTATAGTCTGGTACGGGGGAAGGACAGCAGATCCATGTCTGCGGACCGCAGGTTCCGGGATGGAGTCGCTGGTGGAGGAGCTTGGACAGGTATTGGGGGAGCGATTGCGTAAAGGGATTTGTATGTGAGGAGGAGGGGTTTGTAGGAGATGCGCAACTTGACCGGGAGCCAGTGGAGGTGGATGAGGGTGGGGGGTGATGTGCTGCCAGGGCTTGGTGTGAGTGAGAAACCTGGCAGCTGAGTTCTGCACATACTGGAGCCTGTCCAGGGCTTTGCTGGAAACCCCGGACAGGACTCCATTACAGTAGTCCAACTGGGAAGAGATGAAAGCATGGATTAGGGTTTCGGCCCCGGAGTCTGAGAGCGAGGGACCGAGACGGGAGATGTTTTTGAGGTGATGGAAGGCGGACTTGGTGATGGATTCGATGTGAGACTGAAAGGAGAGGGTAGAGTCCAGGATAACACCCAGGTTGCAGACCTTGGGAGATGTTTTGATGGAATAGCTGTTGATGAGGAGGAGGAGGAGGAGATCTCCAACCTTCCGGAGCAGCAGCTTTGGGGCCACAACCATGAGCTCTGACTTATAGCTGTTGGGTTTGAGTAGGTTAGTTGTCATCCAGGTTTTTATGGCATGGAGGCAGTTGACCAGAGACTGTGGGGAGAGCTTAGTGGATGGTGAGGTGCTGAGATAAAGCTGTGTATCATCAGCGTAGCAGTGGAAGTTGAAACCATGGTGACGAATGATCTGGCCAAAGGGGGACCAGGTAGATGATGAAGAGTATTGGACCAAGCACAGAGCCTTGAGGGACGCCATGGTTGACTGGGGCATGGGGGGAGTTCTGAGTTCTGTTTGATAGATATGATTGAAACCATGAGAGAGCTGTACCAGTGATGCCAAGGAGGTCGGATAGGCGTTTGAGGAGGATTGTGTTGGAAACGGTGTCAAAGGCAGCGGAGCAGTCCAGGAGGATGAGAATACTGATGTTACCGGAGTCTGCAGCGAGGAGGAGGTCGTTGGTGATCTTGATTAGGGCAGTCTCTGTGGTGTGGTGTGCTCTGTAAGGTGACTGCAGGGGTTCGTAGAGCCCATGGGTGGACAGATGTTGATCGAGCTGGGCAGCCACCGCTCTTTTCCAGGACCTTATTGAGGAATGGAAGGTTGGAGATTGGCCGGTAGTTGTTGAGATCAACAGGGTCCAGTCCAGGCTTCTTTAGGATGGGAGTGATTTTGAAACTGGGGGGAACTGTACCAGATGCTAGGGAGAAGTTGTTTAATGTCTGTGATGGCCGTGCAGAGTGTAGGAAGGCAGGCCTTCACCAACGCCGTTGGCATAGGGTCCAGGGAACAGGTGGAGGCTTTGGCTTTGGTCACCAACCTCAAGACTAGTGAAGCATCCACTAGGGAGAAGGAAGAGAGAAGAGCATTGGGGCGGAGGGGGGCAGCTGAGGGCACACTGCCCAGTGTCTGGGACACGTTGGGAGGAGAGGGGGCAGGGACCAGGAGTTGTTGGTGAATGGTATCCACTTTAACCTGGAAAAAGTCCAGGAACTTGGTGCAGAGGTCAGCGGTGTGGGAGGCAGCAACGGGGTGGAGCAGACGGTTTATGGTGGAGAATAGTGTTCTGGGGTGGTTTTGCTGTGAGCCAATAAGAGTGGAGTAATACTTGATCTTGGTTTTGGAGACACGCACATGGCCTTCAAAGGCCAGACGGTGGACGGTGAGGCCAGTTCGCTTGTGGAGCCGCTCCAACCGACGACTGGTGGCCTTCATGGTGCGTTGGTCAGTGGTGAACCAGGGGGTGGGGCGGGTATAGCATACAGTACAGGATTTAAGGGGGGCCAGAGGGTCCAGGCTATTGGATAGAGCAGTGTTATAGTGGATGACGGGGCTGTCCGGTAAGGTGTCAGAGGGAGCCAGGGCCATGTGGGTCACAAGCAGGTAAGATAGAGCTGGCGCACCCACTGACTTAATATTTCTGAAGGTCATTGTATGACCAGGGCGCTGCAGGGGGACAGGGACGGTGTAGAGGACGGGGTGATGGGCCGATACTGCCAGGTCCAGGCACTGCAAATGGTGGGGGGGGGGGTTTACACAGTTTCCACAAAATGGAAACTGTGTCTTGAGACTCAAGGAAGACAAGTCACAAATTACAGTTTGCTCCCAAGAATCTTGAACATAGCACAAGAAAGAGGGGGGGGGCAGACTAGGTCCAAAAAGGGGCCCTTAACGTGGGTAGGGCCTTGGACATGCTGGATGATATTAAAACAGTCCAACAGTGACAGGAATTCAGCAGCAAAGCTGCAACTGGAGGAGTCCACATGGATATTGAAGTCTCCCAGTAGGAGGGTAGATGGGGACTTGGAGCAGACAGAGGACAATAGCTCTGTAAGCTCAGACATGAAGGTGGTGGAGGCCTTGTGGGGGTGGTATATGAGGACAATCTGGAGTTGTCCAGATGACCCAGAGAGTGAGAATCGAATACACTCAAAAGATGTTATATTCGGTGTTGGAATTTCCTTGACCCGGATGTCAGCTCGGTGAATGACAGCCAGCCCACCGCCACAGCCTACGGAGCGGGGTTTCTGAAGGTACACATATCCTGGGGGAGTGGCTTGGTTGAGTATTATAAAGTCCTGCTGATTTTGCCATGTCTCAGTTAGACATAGAAAATCAAGTTCACTGTCCTGGATAAGTAGTGCTTTATTATTTAAGGAGCGGGTGTTGAGCAGCATGAAGGAAGCTGTAGAGGAATCAGGCAGGATGGGATAAATGATACTGTTAGCACAGACCAAGGACTTCAGACGGCTAGTGCGCACCAGTGTGTGTGACCCAGACCAATCATCGTTAGGTGAGTTCATAGGTCACTTCAACAAACCTGGCTACAGAAGTGCTATGTGTGATGCTGGCATACTTGTGTTTTGAAAAGAAAAAGCGATTGTGGACAGACTTGGCTCCTTCTGACGGAGCCGGGACACAGCCCCCGTCTCTCGACGAGCCCAGAGCACATGGTTAATTATTATGAAGAATGATGTTAATCGGACCTCCCCAGGTAAAATGGGACATTTTTCTGACTATTGGGGTTTTGGAACAATTTGAAAGTCCCTGGTGCAATGCCAGCATCCGTCTTTCTCATACAGGTGTGTGCGCCAGAGAGCACTCAGCATTTGTTGGACTAAGCAGGAAAATACAAACAATTCTGACATGCTGGACTTCTCGTCAGGCTGTTCGGTGATTATGTAACACTACACCGGGTAAAGATGCCGTTCGCCATTCCTGACGTTCATATTCGGGCCTGATGCTGAATTTGTGTAGTTTGATCCCGGCATATGGCAGTTCCTGGTCACTTGTAGTGTTCTATCCCAACAGGTAGATGAATTGAATTCAGCTGGCATCCCAGCTTAATTTATCTGTACACCGACTCGAATAAAACCCAGCCACTTCCTTTAGAACTACGGCACTCAACTCACACACTGTTATTCTCCTGTTGTAAATTATTGCAATGTGGACTGAAACCGCCCTCTTTCCCTTTTGTGTCCTGTTGTGTATGTAGGCGTGGCTCTGCTGCCATTTGTGGACGAGCGCAGGCTGAGAGCTGCACTTGCTGACGTCTATCCGAACCTCACAACAGAGGAAGGTAAGTCGCGCATCTCCATAATTTCTTTTGTCAGATTTGTTAATTCCATTTGAATGCAAAATGTTTGGCTTGAACAAAATCAGATATCATTGTAAACTTGGTCTCCTGCCAAAAACCGCGGACCAACGAATCCTCCTACATTACACAAATGCACACAGTAAACACACACCCACAGTCATTACGCGTTACACTGGTGTCTTAATTATGGTTCTGGAGGATTTGTACAAATAATTGCATCCTTAGTTTTATGTAGTTTCAATATGTTACAGCCAATACCTTTTTTAAAGTACATTTTTACTGTGCCTCTAAATGTACTTGTCCCCCTTAAGTGTGTGTGTGTACTTTTGTTAATAATTAACCAACAATAAGAATTTTGACCGATTTAATACTATCAGTTAAACAGTTAAAAAAATGTTTTAAAGCACTGAGGAGGAATGCAAGTACCTCCAAATAAAAGAAAATAAAAACAGTCAAAACACACTGGTTGTAGTTGTTTTATTTGGAGGGACAGCCCTCCGGCTGTGCAATCAGATAACATTGGATCGGGGCGCAGGGAGAGCTGCCTTCACATATAAAAATATTAATGATTCACCTTATTCGTAATTATAATTTGTAAAGCCTGATTACAATAACGAGCGTAATTCACTTTGTTTTCGGTGGACACTGCCCTAATATTTTAATATTGTCTGATAACGGTTAATGACTGGTTAACGAGGGTCAGCTACTGGTCAGAATAAAAAAATCTTTATCATCCCTTGTCCCCCCCTTCTGTATTTATTAAATTGGGAATGAATGCGTGTGATGAATGTAAAATATTACACAAGTAGGCATATGTGTCAATATTACAAATCTCTGGATTTATCAATCCATCTCTCTCCCACGCTTTGCTGGATACATCATCTATGTTTTACCTCCTTCCTTGTGTCATTTCACTGTCGGTCCATTTAATCTGATTTATTGTCTAATTTTCTTTGACCACTGCAATCCTTGTTTGTCTTTATCAGTGAGAAGGAACAGCCTGGGCAGCGATGTGCTGTTTGTCAGGAAGTCCCACCCCCTCTGTGACTTTATCAAGGAGCTGTACAGTGCAGAATCTCAGGAGGTAGGAAACAAAAAACGCAAGCCAGTTTCCAAACTGATCTCATAACACATGGAGCCCAATGCAACTGAAATCTCCATCAGAACGGACTTTGCATCTTTTGTCCTGTATTGCGAATGTAGTTCGAAATGGGGGGGGGGGGGATCTAATGGTAATTGTTAATAGTAACTCTAGAATTGTATCACAGCTGTAATTATTAATCTGGCCTTAACTGGAAAAAAGTTTGACCACCCCTGCTTTAACTAGTGCTACCAACTAGTTTAACTATTTTATCTCAGTGATACTACCCGAATAGTCAAGGTTATTATTCATTTATTTTTTAATTGAAAACCACTGCTCCTTGACGGGGGGTATTAAGATATAGATGCTGGTAAAATTGCTGTGCCCCTTGCTTGATTCTCCTAGTTTGTGTCCACTGTAGGCCACTGAGATCTCTGCAGAGCTCTGCCATGGAATCCAAGGTACATTAACTCTTGATGAAGACCCTATTCTACCAGATAAGTAAGTAGTGGCTATTCTCACAAACTCTGCTTTACATTTTCATCAAGTTCTGTTGTTAATATCATAAAATCTTTCCCCATACAGTAAGACAACTTCAACGACATAATTTATAATTAACTGATTTCTATCGTTGTTCAGGCCAGTGGAGTCTCCTATTCCACTTCTGCGTGACATCATGACTAACAGCGCAATAGGGTAAGGACTATTTCAGGAGGAAAATGGCCTCCTGAACATGGAAACTGGTTTTGTGTTTCTTTCAGCCTAGTTTAATAAAATATTTAATATTTCTGGATCTGTTCCCAAATTTGATGTCCAACAAATTAAATTGATTTCAATACCTGCTCAATCCTTAATCTGGTAAATTGCCACGCAAAGTTGTACTTCTTAGTGATTATGGTTAATGTAAAGACATAGATGTGTTTGTGCTTTTTCAGAGCCATAGCTAAAGCTTAATCTGGGATCAATTAAAAAAAAATCCAAATCGAAAGTTGCTTATTATTCTTTCTCTGACTCTGAAATGGGTTTTTTTCTTTCCCAGGGTGAAGTACAAGGATCCACATTATGCAGAAGGTTTTGTGTTCAAGGCAGTTATCCTTTCTAAAGCAAAGTAAGTGGTGGCAGTGGTGGGTCTTTCTTTAATTAACTTTATTTTCCAAGCCTTCTCTTCTTTTTAGTCTTTTATTCTGACCAGTTGAGTCTCAATGGAAAAATAGTGAGGGTATACCAGAAGCCATTATCCTATGTTGGAAACAAGCATACAATGCACATCATCAAATGTAATATATTTTCTTTCTAGCAGAACAAAGCAACTGCAACAAGTCTTTATTTGATCAATTATATGGCATCCCGTTTCTGTACATTTTAATTTAAACAAATGGTGAAAACCCACATCACAAACCACTAGTTGACCATTTGGGCTCACCAAGGAGTACTGACTGAACAAATGTACAAATTTTCACCGAAACCCTACTTTTTATTCATAAACTTTGATGTTTTCAGAACTGGAACTGGTCTGTACAACAGTTATCTGCTGTTCAAGGCCTAGGGAAGCTTGATCAAATTAGTGTTGTTTTTTATTTACAGACTTTTGACTTTGGAAGTGTGGATTTTAGCTTTTCCAGATGTTAGCAACATTCAAATTTGGCCCTCAAACCTATACGTATCAACTCTCAACAGCACTGTTGACGTTCCTGTGACTGTCAACATTCAAAATCATACTGCATTCATTGCACAACAAATTAAAGACTGTACTGTGAAAGCCAGTGGCGAGATGGCGAAATTCTTGAATATGTTTATTTGGGGATGTGGATTGATTAATTACATTCACATTTAGTATAATGCATTTTTTGCTTTTTAAATTATTAACCATGAGACTGAACTGCCGAGGAGGCAAGCCAATTGAAACTTTTGAGTTTGAAAGCAACCTTGGATCCCTGGCAATGGTCTGAGGGTGCTTGTTGAGGAGAAAGTATTTTTCAGTCACCTTTCTTGGGCAATGATTTCAACCAACATCCTTAAATATATTTATTAGAATATATAAATAAAATAGGTAACATTAACATCTAAAATTAAAAAAAAAAATTGTTTGTGCAATCGCTCCCTCTCGGTGCTCCCCTTGGCATGGCTCTAGGCGGCCGCCTATCTTACATATAGCCCGCCTCCGCCAAATATTGGTAATGAAGAGCCGAAACCAAATCAACCAACTCGACAATTCTCAGTCGAGTACTGCCCTAATTGTAATTGTCACACACAATTAACCACTTGTACTCCACAATATAACAACAATAAAATAGAACTTTATTCCATTGCTTTTGTCTTTTTTTCCATTTGCAGGATCCCAGCTAAGGTTCTGAAACCTGGAGACTGGGAGGCGGGGAACCGCGGCCAGTGGAGACCCCAACTAGGCTTCAACTCCAACAGGCAGCCGGCCCACCTGGGCCAGTCTGGCTTCAGGGCTCTGGGGTGAGTGTCTGCAGCGCTTCTATACATCACAAAACATCATAATTACCACCTCCTTATATGTTGTTGAACTGGACATTCATGGATTAACTTGAATTATTGAGGAAAGGAGTATTTCAAATGATTCCACAGGCGACTGAAAAGTTGTGGAAAGAAACACTGGTCAGAGTCAGTTGACTATATGTAGATGTACTGTGTAAGAAACACAAGAAATAACCATTTTAAATTAAACAAAACCTACGCCTGCTCTTACCCCCCTCTTGACGAATCTGGTCAGTCCATTTAGCAAAGTCATCTTCTACATTTTGGGCAGAAAAAAAACATATTCAAATGCTCTTGGCTTTACGCAGATGTTATTTTTTTAACAGATCTTGAGCGCTGAAAGATGGCATCAAGTGACTTGAACAGGAATTCAAGATTAATAAACAGCCCTGGCCTCTTGAAGCTTAAATCTCATGAACCCTAACCATGGATTTACCTGAACAGGGTTGCAATCTGTCAGTCAGCCTTTAGCAATCTTGTATAAGTTTGTTTCTCAAATCTTTATATATTTTTTTTAAACAATGTATTTAAAGGCTTGTTGTTCCCCCAAAACGACTCCCATTTAAACACCCATTCTTGATTATGCTCAGAGCGCTCTCTTGCACACGTAGATATTATCATTATGAAACACGAATAATTGAACATCTGGCTCAGTCGAACTAAAGCATGTTTAGGAATTAATTATGCACAGATTTGAAGAACAAACAAAACCACTGTATTCCATTTTGTTTCTGGTGGACCGAGTTCCTAATTCAGTAATTCAGGCAGTTACTTGCCTTGATAGTGCCAGGCAGGCAGGTGCTCCAGAGACTGGCGACTTGAAAAGCCTGGGATGAACTGAGGAAGGAATGGAGCTGCTTGTGGTTTACATGGAAGCGGTGCGACATACATTCAGATTTACTGTGTTTGTGTTCCTTTCTAGTAGTCTTTCATAGATCAATGGATGGGGTAAGGAAATAAATGCAACTCAAATGTAGGCTCCATTCTCTGAGCATCAATGGGTAGTGTAGGGCTAGAGAACCAGCAGTTCTATTCCCGGGGCGGCTCAATGTGTAAAGCATGGATCATTTCCTACATTATTAATATGATGGTAAAAAATCATATGATGCTACCAAGGATTGCGATCTATGACGCTGTTCTGACTAAATTAAATGGATTTGGAGCTTTTAGTTTGTCGACCAAATTGAATGTTGTGCTTCTGAACAATATGTGTTATGATATTTCGATATTAGGTCTAAATAGGGATGTGCAGATACCGATACGGTCTCTGGTCCTATACTGAGCTAGTAAAAATGCTCATATTCCAGAGCCTGTTACAAGTGTATCAGGATATAGTTGCATTAAGTTCCGTTTTGTATTTGTGAATATCGCTACAGGTTCATCTTCCATCTAGAAAAATGACACAAGGTACTCAAAATGTATGATCTATTAATTTGGGGGAAAATCTCTTTTCATTGCATTTTCATAGCAGAAACTGTCCAATAGTGAGGGCATCGTAAAATACCGCAGTCTGAAAAGGAAGTTATCGGTGAATCTATGATCCTAACTCTGTGTCTTGTTATGTGTTGCAGACACAGCATGGGCAGAGGCGGAGGTCGAGGTGGTGGAGGAGGAAGCGGAGGCCAGTACAGCAATGCTCCACCGCCAAGTCACTACCAACAAGACAAGTACCGCTCTCAACACTTCAGAGGCAACCAACCCTCCTATCACTGTAAGGAACACATACACATGCTTTGGTCAACCACAAAATATACATTTTTATTGAAATGTTAATATTGTAGTGGAACAAAGATGTTATAAAGTAGGTACTGACACGTGGTCAGAAAAATAACTCAGAATGTCACGCACAATGCCGATGGAATTTATTATGTTCTATATACATTTAATAGGTAAAACATGCCCATCTTGCCATTCACCTTCATAGCCTCATGATCAACGTCATGATATCAAGATTATATCAATATTTCTCAGCCCTATCCGCCCATGTTGTAAAGTGTGTAAAATAAATTCACCTTTGGTTTCACGTCGTATTTCCACCTTTGACAATTTTAACTGTTCAAAGTTTCTTTGATCCCTATAGCAGGGGTCTCAAACTACAGGCCTGCGGGCCACATCAGGGCTCAGAGACAATTTAATGTGGTGGGGTGGTAACATGCTGATGATATATTGATATATCTGGCTCGCAAATAATCTTTTTAAGTCACGCTTAAGTAATCCACACCAATGTACTTAATGCTTTCAAAATATGAAACGGAATTAATCAAATCCTAAGAGAGCTATTTATAACAGGATTACGAGGTAATTCACTCATTTGCAGGAGAAAACAAGACAAAAAAAAAAAAAAGTAACGGGCAAGGTTTCCCTTGAAGTTCAACACAGCCCCATTCAAGACAACCTGGTCAGTGGCCCCCAGGTCGTTTGAGTTTGAGACCACTGCCCTAAACGCACATTTGCTCTTTGTTTCCACCATGCAAATTTCATCCCATCTCTGCCCTCTATAAAGCTATAACCATGAACTGATTAAAAGCAACTTTGTTGATTTACCATGGGGTAGAAAGTTCCAATTTAATGAGTTATAAACAGTTATAATATATATTTATTAAGATATAAATTCTGTGAGTGAAAGTGACCCTCTGGTTATAGGAAACTGCGTTGAAACTTCAACAGCAGGTGTATTTTCATGAACAGCCCTGCATTCTGCTCCAGTCTCTAAGCAAGACATTGAGCTTGTAAGGATCAATACCCTGTTGGGCTAAAGGTGGTAAAATGCGTAGTGCGTACACCCAGCTGGCAAAGTGTGCCTTTCAAGACACAATTATTGTGACACAATTAACTGCCCCCCGCTTAGGGGAGGCATCCCCCATGCATAGGGGATATTTGAACGGCGGGCCACATATGGATGGAGAGCGGGCCTATAATCACGCTCAGCTCATAATCATGGTCTCCTGTTGGGCGCTGGCCTCCACCCCGCTGTCCTCTTACGCCACTTTTCCAGTTTGACTTTGATGTGCCAATTTGCAAGTTGATGAATAATCTCATCGGCCTGCTGATGGCGTGCGGGGGAGTCTGGGCTATTCTGGTGGCACTTGATGCAAATAGGGATTTTAGGCTGTGCTGGTGTGCAGTGCCCCCCCCCCCGGCTCCTTCTTGATGTTAAACTTGCCAATTAGCGGCCTTGAATTTTTTTTTTTTTTTTTTTTTTTTTTTGCCGAGGGGGGTGAGTTTGGAAATGGTTATTTTAATACGAGTAATCAGTGTAAATGTTCTACATTGCCCATCTGTAGTTTATGCCCCCCACCTGTTTTTTGGGGGGTTTTTTTTTAACTGAACTGTTGACCTACATTAGAGGCACATTCCCGTCAGCAGAACTAGGAGAAAAATTTTGAATTGTTTTATTTGCCAATCAAAGTCCGTTTGAATTTGACATTGTCCTTTGAAATTTGCCTTCAGTGGCAAAAATGTTATTTTTTTGCATTTTCTGCCCATCTCTAAATGTGACTTTTTTTTTTTGTTTCCATGCACATAAATAGGCGGGCAACTTTTGAGATTTCCAGAATAGCCTACCAATCTATGCTGATGTTAAAACCAGCTCCGATGGCGGCAAAACCTAATATTGCCAACCTAAGGAATGTGATTAACCAGACAAGTGGGCCTTATTCTGTAGCATGCTTTTGTCCAGATAACCCTTTCTCAGGACCAATCCTCTGCTTGGCCAGTAATCATCGTGGGCTTTGCTCTACTGGGCTTTTGTGCTGGTGATGGGGAGGGTTCACGGATTGGTTGGGTGGGGGTTCTTACCACCCCCCCGTTTGCTGATTAGTGTTGTGGTAGAGCAGGGCTGATAATGAGACTGTCGAGTGGGCCCTGCTGGACACAGTGGCCCCCCTCTGATGAAAGCATCCGGGAGGATGGCATTTGATTGGATGTGTGATGCTGTCTGAAGAGGGTTGAAACCAAAGTTAACTTCCCCCTTTGGCAGCGGTGCTACCTCCTGCCGTGATGTGTCAACACACGGGCTCTGAAACGTGCTGAGGGGCTTTGTTCCACACAATGAAACCAGCTGGTATTTAATAACCAACCAGGGAGACGCTGCTGGTGGCCATTATTGTCTTGACACCAAATTTTAACTGGGGCAGAAAAGTAACGTTTTCAGCCACCCACCACTGCTCCGCTCCCCACCCGAGTCACTTTTACTATTATACTGGCCACTGTTGTAGAATGGAATAATGCATACCTAAATCCTGTTTATCTGCCATAGTCTCAGCATAGGAGGCTAGGATACATCACCCCAACATAACCAAAAGACAAAGCTAATTTGTCATTAAGAATTGTATTTAATGCAAGATAAATTGAGATTAACAAAAGTTGAATTTAACGTGTTTTGGGTACTATTGTGCTTTGGCCTCAAGAATCCAGCTGTCATTTCTTCCTTCAGTTTCTTCCCAGCCACAGGATTCACCCGAATTTGTTGGTCCTGGCACGAAATCTCGCTATGCCATCGGGATGTGTAATAAGATCCCTCTTTTTGGGATCTTGTCAGATTTTGGGGTTTTATCCGCCACTGTGGCTACTGGATAAAAAGTTAGTTCACTGCTCTGCGTGTTGGCCCAGTGATGAGAAAATGCAAATTGATTTTCTTCTTCCCTAAACTAATTGAAAAGCACGGAGTGAGACGTTTAGTTGTTTAAATCTGTTGTAATCCTCACATTAATACAGTGAATACGGTGTGTTTTTCGGATTTAAAGCGTAATCCTTTGTCAGCCTCCGTCTGTCTATAGACTTAGAGATCATTCTTAATGAGAGAGATTGACAGGTGTCTAATTGTAATTCTGTCTTTTGAGTTATCGTCGGCGATCGGTTAAGAAGTCTGCGACACTGTGGTTCTGTAATTGGGGCCCGACTGGGTGGTCCACTCCAAGTTTGTTTATCGGGAGATAATCAAACATGAAAATTGAATGCCAAAACAAAAAAATATATTGTGTCGCCGGCAGTCTGCCTGCTTGTTTGTAATTGCCAGTTTGCTGCTGTATTGTGGTCAACCGTAAAGCTCAGTCATGCTCCAATTTAACGTTTTAGCTTTGTGCATTTGGCCCATGCAAAGGCACCCGTCGGCTTCTCTCTGCGAGCGACAAAAACATGTTCAATCTCCCGCCACTTGCTGTATATAATTATATATAATGTTTTTTGTCTTTACATCATTGCGATTTGTTAACGTCAACTTTCTCTCACCCGGGTTGCTTTCTTCACACCCCAGCCTCCTCCGGCTCTTTTTGAAACACTCACCAGACCTGCCCCTATACAACAAACAAGTCCCAGGCCTGCAGCTGGTCATCGCCTTGGCAACAGTGGATCTGGAAGAAGCTGTTCGTGGGGATTTTTATATATATATTTTTTTTCTTTAAGTGTGCCTTTGTGAAGGGGCTGCATCGATGGAACCGGGGTACTTGAGGCATCCACAATGCTGCAGGCTGAATGCTTATTTCATTTTCTGAACAGGAAATGCAAATGTGATGCTCCTGCCCAACTCAGTCTCCCCCCTTAGAGCCTAACGCTATCCCATGTTTGAAAGAGCCCAATTTCTTAGTTGTGTTTTTTTATTCAGCGCTACAACCAGTCCGTTCTGAATCACAGATGCAGATATGAAATGGTTGGTTTGGATATTGGAGGTTAAGGCTGAAATCAATAGGGCTAATTGGCATCCACGTTAAGCATTAAATTCTGCTTGTGTTGCTCACAGATGGGCAAGCCTGAGGATTTCCTCAGCTTTTACAGCTATTTGAGCTGAAGGAAATTGACCTTGTTGCTGTGAATCACAAATATGTATCTGGTATGATTGGAATGATTCAGTCCAGGCATTGGATTTAAAAGGAACTGCATTTGAATATGCTTGGTAATGTTTGCCAATAAAGGAAGTAGAGAAAATACAGTGTCCATAAACAAGGTGTGTGTGTGTGTGTGTGTGTGTGTGTGTGTGTGTGTGTGTGTGTGTGTGTGTGTGTGTGTGTGTGTGTGTGTGTGTGTGTGTGTGTGTGTGTGTGTGTGTGTGTGTGTGTGTGTGTGTGTGTGTGTGATTTGGGAAAGGGGGGTTATCCCCCAGGCCGTGGTCCGTTGAAAAGAGCTGAAACCTCACTACAGAACCACTTGTGAAAACGCTGTCTTTTGTTCTGTCCAGATTCCAGGGAGCAGAGTTTGCTGGGAGCAGCTCCCCGAATGAACCAGCCCCAGTTCCCAAGGTGAGTCTGCGCTTGCTTTCTGGCTTGATTGAGGGTTTTTTTTGTTTTGTTTTCTTTCTTTAGGCATAAACTTGCCAATTAACGTTCTTGCATTTTCCATCGAGATCAAGAGGTATTGTCTTTTTTATGTTTCAGAATGTAATTTTTTTTTTGTTTGTTTTTTTTGTTTTTTTAAGAACTTTCATCAACATGGTTTCGACATTAGTGAAAGTCCTGTTGTGATCTCAACCATGGATTAAATTGATACACATTAAATAACATCAGTTATATTAATTTTGTTCTGCAACTTGTTTTGCCAGTATTGCAGATGGAAATGTAACTTTAGATACACAAGTCTCAACTATAAATGTTTATTTTTTTATTACTCCCATAGTACACATCACAACAAAAATTGTGCTGGCCACTGACAGGCAGGAAAACTATGAATGTAACACGTTGGGCTTCCAAACGTATGAGAAGGTGCTTTAATTTCTCACTATCTCAATCCCCAAACAGATTGCCAACATTTTCAAAGAGTACGCCGCCTTTGCCGTTTGGGTCTTTGCTATTGAATTTGTTTTTTTTGTTTTTTTTTTTTTTTTGGCCTGCACAACAAAAACAAATTTCTCTCAAGGAGGTTTGTGCAACTTAATGAGGCGTCGCTAATGTTGTTGGAAGCCGTATCATTTCTGCACTGCGGCTGCTGGCAAAGCGCGGGCGCCTATTGATTGTGGCTCTGGACCTCTCAAAGTCCTAATAAGGTTTCCGCGGTTCAACTTTTCAGGCCTTCCAGGCCCATTGTGGCTCTGCGTCACCCCTGGGTCAGTAGTTATTAGCACCAACTGAAAACAGTTTCTTTATCTACTTAGGACCTGACCAAATCAGATGCAGAGGTAAGTTGGAGAGCGGGATTAGGGATTCCAACGCTCTAAGTCTGGCGTTGGCCAGGATGTGACATGGTTCAGTAATGAGGGATAGGACGGGGTGTCTGCTCAATTGTTGCCAGTAAGGCCTTTTTTTTTTTTTTTTTCTCTCTCTTCCTTATTTTAATATAGTGGGTTGCACACTGTGACCAGCCCATTGTCTTGCCGATGCTGGTAAAATGGATGGTGGTTGGGTGGATGTTCCCTCTTATTCTCACGTGGTGTGCACTGTTGGCTTCACTTCAGGGATGAAGCCGTTTTGAGCCACATAATTCATCACGATATTTCAGAATTTGTCACGATAAGTCGTCCCGTACGCACGGGAGGCGTCGCCCCTTAAGAGTACCATCCCTGGGTGCATGCGAAGGGATGTGAGCAGGGGGGGCTTGACAAACTTGACTTAGGTCAATTTGGGGCTTCTTGGATGAACACTATTTTTATTTTCCTGATCATGCAATATATCCACACTTCGGGTAATACAAAAGAAAATCTGTTTGTTGCCGAAAACCAGGTTTTTTCCAACAATGAATAACTCTGAATTCAGTTTTTCCTTCGTAGTGTTCATTGGTTCTCTCCAAATCAGTAGAAACTAATTGTTAATCAAAGGACTTGTAATTCCATAGTGGTCTTTCATTTCATTTAGGACCTTCCCTAAAAAGAGAATGTTTTTAAATATCCATGCTTCTGGGGATTGTGCGATGATGTAAAGCAACCTACTTGGCAAGCGTGACTTTTAGCATTCTCTATCCCATATTAAGATGAATCCTAAAATGATTCCACTTATACATTTTAGGGACGGCCAGAAACTGCAATGGGATATTGGTCTCATTGATCCCCAAGTAGAGAAAATGATTCAAACATGTCAATCATTGTTTTCTAGTGACCCCAAACTAACTTATTGTTATCGGACACAAAGTAAAGTTTGAGTTTTGGAATAGTTGGTTAAACCTGTTCTCGGAACATCCATCAGACAAATTGTCCTGTCTAAATTACTGTCCTTTATTAAGCATGTGGGAAACATTTTCACCGGCTGCACAGACCCTCGGCTGCAGGTTTATTAAAACCATGAAACCAGCTCTAGTTACAGGAGGATCCACGTTTAAAGACGTTTCCAGACATCGTGCCAGTGTCTTCATTCTGAAATGTATTCTTTTTTTGTTTGATTTTGGGGTTTGTTTTTTTACACTCCAGGCATCAGTTTGGTCGTGCCGGCAGTGATCCGGGTGGATATGGGGGTGGAGGCTCCGGTTTTGGTGGAGGCCACGGCTGGAGTCAGCCCATGCAGGACCAGCACACCGCCTTCCAGCAGAGCCTGAACCGCTCGGCTGGAGGAGGTGTTGGACCCAGCCACTACAACCAGCATCAGAACCATCAGAGGGCCCAGCAGCACCAGGTCACTGCTGCACGCTGGTCCCGCTTGAGGGTGTCCCCAAAAAGGATGATCCCAATTTTAAACAAGATTATCATCTTCATATTTGAAATGTTGAATAGTTCTAAGGGTGCTTGTGTATGAGGGAGATTAACCGGTGGAAACTCCTGCTTTGCCCTTATTTTCTGACTTCACACCGATGACATTAAAATAATGATTTTAAAATCCTGTTTGAATGACAAAGCTCATATTAACACATACTATTTGGGTTGTATATTTAATATGATGTTTACCTTAAAGTTTTTTACTCAACCTCGGGCCCCAAGACGCCTTTTATGTTTTTATGTTTGTTGGGTTGTATTTTTAATGATGTTTACCTTAAAGTTTTTTACTCAAATTTAACTTAAAATAAACTCCATAGCCAAAATGAGATTACAAAGCATATTTCAGTTGTATATTTATCAAACAAAGTCTTGAAAAATGTGTCAAACCTTTCATGTAGCACCAGGTTATGTTTTATTTTACAAATATTACCTTTTGTTTGAGCAGTTAGTGAAGTCAATCATATAGAAACTGTTCTATGCAACAAATAACATTTATAAAACCTCAATTTTTAATTATGGCTCATGAGCTGGAGAACTGACTCGTTACATGTTGAATATTTATTTTGTTAAAATGTTTTGATTTTCTGTTAATATTGTCTTATTTTGTATTTGATACATGCACTTTATATACTTTATTGTGTTTTATTCAAAGTTGTGAACAATTATTTGACTATTTTTTTATTTTGTGTTTCCAGGGCTACAATTCCGGAAGGAGTTACCCACCTCCACCACCCTCAAGAAGGTATAATTGGAATTAGATTCAGGGAAATTGACTTTAAAGGGGGGGGTCATTTTAGATTGGGCTGCTGACTTTTTTTCAAATTATGTACTTTTAAAGCTTTTTTTTTTTTTTTTATTACACTGAAGTATGTAATGGATTTTTAATATCACTGCCTGTAAAACTAGTGAAACTCAAGTCAGTCTCAAAGTATGTTTTGTCGTAACTATGAGAGATCGCTCCAAGTTCACCAATGTGTTCATAAATTTGTGTAATAAAAACAAAACATACTGCTGGAAAATGTGTCGATTGTTGTAGTATTTTTATTATTTTTATTAAATTAGTTTGGCCATATTCCAATCTGGCAAATAATTTTTATGATTGTTTGGGATGCAAACGACAAGCTGTTGCACAAACAATTTAATAATTATCACTCTGGATTATGGAAACGATTTTTTTTGCCAACATAATGAACTTAATACAAGGAATGAAGACACCAATGTCAGTCTGTCCCAAAGGTTCCTTTGGCAAAATATCTCGAGCCCAAGTCTCAAGTGTATAGCGAATGAAAATAACATTTATTTCAAATCTGTAACAAATTTGTCATCTTGACTTGATTTCAGCACACAAAGGCATGGTACTTGCTGTTCGGTTTCATTTTGAAAGAAATAACAAAAATACAAAACTACCCTGCCCTATTCGATATTTCACATTGGAAAAGCAACGCTGCAACATTGTGTGGACTGAACTTAAAAAAAATGCTTAACGAGTAAAATATATATTTCTTGGGTGTTCTCAACTTGAAATAGAGAAATTTAGATGCACATTTTAAGAAGAGAACCTAAAACATGCATATACCTTGAAGGAATTGAAGATTATTTTATTGATCCAATGACTTTCGTTTTCAGTGTAGACTGTCGCAGGCCTCATATTTATTACCACACTATGGTACTAATGACGCATTTTCGCCAAATTGTAAATCTTGTAAAAAAAAAAAGTTCGTTGGCTCAAAAAAATTAGATTGGATTTCTTATGCGGCAATCACGTTTCTACTCAGAAAATTAACAAATATTTCGATTTTTTTTTTTTAGGGGTGTACAGTTCGGGAATATACAGTTGTGGTGCATTGGTCTACCTCATCTTTTGGGTGTAATAGTGGACGACACAATGCACTTTGGCCAAAAAACATTGAAATAACATCTTGACTTTCGCTTTTTTTCCACCTATGGATATGGTGGTGTAGCCAAGCTGTCAGACCTTTTTAAACTGCGAATTGAATTCCATCTTTTTAATTGTCCTAAAACACTACGTCGTGCGTCGCGCCCTGGGCCCGCACGCAGGTCTCCACCGCCGGCCTCGTGAGTCCAGGCTCCCCGTGTCGGTGCTACCAAGTCCTCCCGTACAGTAAATTGGAGCTGATCATGCTGTTGGTGTATTCGATGAGCGCCGCGTCCGTCTGGCTCACGCTCCCCGCCCCGTGCAGTCCCACCGGGGGGCTGGGCGACAGGTCGTCCTGCTCCTCGGTGGAGGAGGACAGCTGGTTCACCTGCTGGCTCTGCTGCTGCTGGTGGTGGTGGAGGTGGCCTCCCGTTTCCGAGTGGTTCTGCTGTTGGAGGTGCCGGTGAACGGTGGGATTTGGGTTGGATGTCCCGGATCCGTTCGGACAGCCCTTGGCGTCCTTGGCCGCAGCCGACGCGCCCACACGCCGCGGGGACGCCGCCGCTGCAGCGGTGCCGCCGCCGCCGCTCTCCTGCAGCTGCTGCTGCGCCGCCTTGTCCTTCGCCTGCCGCTTCATCTTGTAACGGTGGTTCTGGAACCAGATCTTGACCTGGGTCGGGGTGAGGTGGATCATGCCGGCCAGGTGCTCCCTCTCCGGAGCCGAGAGGTATTTCTGCTGCTTGAAGCGCCGCTCCAACTCGTACACCTGGGCCTGGGAGAACAGGACTCGCCGCTTCCTGCGCGGCGCGGTGTGGAGCGTCACCATGGACTTGGCGGTGGCGTCTATCCCGGCCAGGGAGCCCATCCCGGGCATGTTCATCCCGGTGGAAGTCCCCATGAATCTGGAAACTTGTAGAAAAGAGACATAAGGCCAGGCGGTGGGCAGGCGTCTTTTCGGTAGAAGTTTGTTTATAAAAGCAAAAAGGCCGCTCCATGCAACAATTCATAGATTAAAAAATGTTATTATTGTCTTCATCAAGGTTTATTATAGTCCCGCATTTACTCGGACCGCTTCGGAGAATTTCACCAAAAGTCATATGGAACTTACTTGTGGGGTACCGGGGCTCCGGGTTGCTGTACCAGGCGGTGGCCGGGCCGCCGTTCCGCACCGTGTCCTGGTAGGACGGCAGCTCCCCTACGTCACCGAGGCTCCCGTTGCAGTAGCCCCCCACGGCGCTGGAGAACTGCGGGACGCCGTGGGGGGACACGTGGTAGGCGCCGTGGCCCTGCAGCGAGGAGTGCTGCTGCGCACCGGGCTGCGAGACCTGGGTCTGTCGGTACAGGTTCCCCGCGTTGTCCATGCCGCCGCCGAACCTCCGGTACGTCTCCTCGATGGGGCTCAAGATGTCCGTCACTGAGAATGGCGTGGAGTGCTTGGGGCTCAGGGACATGGTGTGCATGCCCCCCCCCCCCCCGGACGGACACAGCGCGCCACAAGCCCCTGGTGCCGCCCGCTCGGTTCCACCCGTTCGTGCCGCGCAGGAGAGGCTCGGTGCGCGTCACGGAGCTGATTGGTTTCGCCTTGAGATGGAGACGAGTTGCCCTTATCTCCGGGTCTCCTCCAGCCGGCGGCGGGTTTACGACAAACGTTGTAGGGGCGGAGCGAGGCACCAAAACAGGGGCACAATGGCGGTTGACATTATTACCACAGTAATTGGAGAACATGGGATATAGGACTCCTCTATTTTCTTTATTTTTTTTTCTTTGATTGTATTTTATTTTGTTTGCGTTCGTAGGAAACCGTTTTAGCCTTGGTGATTTCCTATTCTTTTTTTCTCTGCTGCACATGTTTGGTAAAGGAGCCAACAAGTGCTCTTGCCTTCAGATTGATGTAGTAAAAAAGAGTGCAACTTTGCGCGCGTGTGCGTGCAACACACACACACACACGTGTTTCTTGCGCAATATGAAAATATGTTCAGACATCTCGTCGTTTCGTTTTATTGCTCTCTAGTGGTATAAATTGAATATTTGTGCCCGCCCGTACCACCACTTTTCACGCAGAGCATTATTCCTTTTTATAATCGAAGTGGTGTTCTTTGAAATGTACACATATGCCCATTTCAAACACCGAGGCATTGCATTTCCCCCTAAATAAAACGGATTTCAAATACGTTTTGGTTTTTTATCTATCAACAGTTTCCTTAAAACCTATTCAAACTATTATTTCTAAGGAAAGTCAACCGCGCAGCTCTTTTTGTGCATAAATGTCGATGTTCCTAGGGGCCTCCTTTGGTTTTTCATTCCCCGTCTCCTTCCTGTAGCCCGCTCATTGCAAATACAAGTGTTTTTTTGTTGGGTTTTTGTTTGTTGTTTTTTTGTCTTCTTAAAACTTTCTCAAACTATATTTTTAGGAAATATGGATACAAACCCTCATTGTAATGTGAGATTTAGCACTACATATAAAATTGCTACCGGAGTATGATAGGAAGTCCCGCATGGAATATTGTTTTTTCTTCCAACTGTCCTGCGTAAACTACCTGATTCACAGTTCATTGTGTTTTCTTTCAGTTTCTTTCTTATTAAAACATTGTCAAACTAGATTTGGGGTCAGAATGTCGACAGCGGTCGTTAGATGTATCGTAAGTCTTCCACCTGTTATATCTATATATTCTATTCATATATTATTTTATTTCATTTTATTTTTTATTTTTATTTTTTGACTTCCGTTCCGTGTACCTGCCCCTTCTAAATGCTCCACTTCATGCAAATTGTCCTCCTCCATCATGCACCACGCTCCGGACTCCAGGCTCCAGGCTCCATGCTCCAGGCTCCTTCGCGCGCTCGGCTTCAGACGCAGCTTTGGTTCAAGGCCTCGTCTCGTTTCTGCGGCGCGAGGAGCCGCGAGCCACCGAATTCTATTTATATCATATTCTATGAAATTATATTATTTAATTTTATATTTTATTTTATAACATTTTATTTTATTTTATATCACTTCTTTCTTCGCCGTGAACCGACTCCAACAGCAGCAGGTAAATGTTAAAATGCGGCTTTTTGAAATGTTCGTTTCCAGTTCTTGTCGGCTTTGTTTTCCAGGTTCGATTTACCTATTTGTTTCAGATTTTATTTATTCGGTTGTATATACTTGCGTATAATCTTTAAATTAATTTGATTGTAAAGCACATTGTGGCTGGTGTCTGTGAAAGGTGATGTATAAATATACCTTATTCACTTCGTTTTACTTCTACTCATATTGTTTAAATTCTAACTCTTTAATTAACTCGTTGTTTCTGAAGTAAAACCTAATTTTGTCTTGATGTGTTTATCATACGGGCAAGTTATATCCGTGCCAAGTTGAAATGTAGTTTGGCGACTTAAATGGCACTGAAACGCGGACGTAACTCCAAGTTGTCGGTGCTGTTTCCCATCTGCAGCCTGTGCAGAACAACCGCGTAATCAACGCGCGTGTTTCTGGTCCGTCAGGAGCGTGTTTTCCGCTTGTCTCGGTGACACGTAACCAGGCCTTTCCACGTGTCCTGGGAGTTGCACAACTCTCTAAATGCTGCAGCTCTGAACGGAAGCATCCCCCCCTGACCGGGGCACGGGGCTTGATACGAGCTACTTTCCGACGGAGACCCCCCCACTCCAGACCCCACCACCTCCATGCGCCCACGCCACCATACAGACCTTCCGCCACCCAGACAGGATCCA
Source organism: Zeus faber (assembly GCF_960531495.2). Taxonomy (NCBI): domain Eukaryota; kingdom Metazoa; phylum Chordata; class Actinopteri; order Zeiformes; family Zeidae; genus Zeus; species Zeus faber. The sequence continues at coordinate 3,313,925 of NC_137189.1, forward strand.
CTGCTGGAAAACACTGCAAAGGGAAACTTCGCTCACATGACACATGACACGCTATATTTTTATATTCAAACATCTTTTATATCTTCCCGCTGTAGTCCTAACAATTATTGGGTGATATGTTGGAAACCTGGAGCTCCACCTGTAAACCTACACTATGGTGGTGAAATCTTTATTAAACGTGCGTTCTTATCTGAATCGCACATACTGTTTACTGGACAATGCATTCTGCCACTGGGTTATTTATTTATATTTTTTTAATTATGACGCCCACTGTGCTGTTGGATATGAAATAATGCTCCTCTGGGAAACGCTGCACCCCTTTCAGGAAAAAGAACTGCCATGTTGGACCCCATCCACAAAGAAATACATATTTAAAATGCAGATTTCTTTAAAAAATAAAAATGCACACAGCGCAGTTAACCTCCAAGTGACTTGCACACAAAACCAATCATAAATCATTTTTTTTTGGTTTGTTTTATTATTCGGTCGAGGTCCGTCTGGTATCAGCTGCAGTGTGTGTGCGTAACGGTTTCGTGTAAATGCGCGTGCACGTGTGTTCAAAAAAAGTCAGTTTTCAAACTGTTTTTTGATGCAGAATCGACCTGGTTTTTTCCCCAAGTGATCGCCGTTGTGTGATGGTGCATGGCCGGTTGAACTGAGTGTCTGGGTTTGTGCATCATAAAAAGGCCTACATGACTTATTTTGAGAGAGAGAGAGAGAGTTTTGTATTCCCTGACAGAGCTGAGGGAGCTTCCAGTTTGAATGTCACGACAAAATTCTAACTCCATTAAATTTGACGGATTTCCATATTTTAATAGCTTGCCCTTTATTTCTTTGACATAAAATGAAATTATGTCATAACAAGTGCGTCTTTTATTGAAGATCCGCTGTTCGTGGAAGTAATTCACCGGAAATTCATACCCAGTGCATATGCCTGATCAGTTCCCCCCTCACAACTTCAGCCTGTACCTGCTGTGCACGACTGACAAGGGCTCTGAAAAAGGGTGTGTGTGTGTGTATGTATATATAAATATATATATATATATATATATACACACACACACACACAAAATAAAATACAAAATTAAATAAAAACATACGAAATAAATAAATACATTTAGAAAGAGTGTGTGTGTAAAAAATAAAATACGAAATATAATAAAAACATATATATCAATTAATAAATACGAAATACACGTGTCGGTGGGATATTAAGCCGAGTATGAGGTATAATCATTTTATTTCAATAACATCGATTCTGGCATGAACCCTGAATGACCGAATTCGTTTTATTTGTTATTGTATTAAACAACATGAAGACACGAACAGCAGAGAAAGTCCTCAACACATTACTCACAGCAACAGAAGAGACAGTTATGGGAATTAATATATATATAAATATATATATATATATATAAATATATATATAAAGACAATAAACAGCTTTCTGGTTTTTAGTGATTAATGGCTTCAATGTGCTGTTTGCTTTCGTTGTCAAATACTAGAAAAAAGGCTTATAGTGAGAAAATGTAGATCAATGAATATGTTTGGCCAAAATTATCATTAAATTGGTTGAATATGATTCCTTATGTTTAGCATGACTTTTGTGGGAAAACAAACAAACAAACAAACAGTGCATTTCCCCAACACAGGGGGGTTACCAGGGGACAGATACCACTGCAATCGATTTTTAATTGAGAGAATTTTTTTCAAAACGTTGATTAATGAGAGAGACATTCATAGATTATAGATGGAACACTGTCTCTGGGCTCTTATCACAGAAGGAGCGGGCAAAATAACTCGTGATGGGCAAAGAACCAAGACGACCAGCAGTTCAGGGGTTAAACTACCCGTGGCGTCATAAGCGCACTAAAGACGAACTCGTATGACGTCACTCTAGGCCGGAGTGCGTCTCAGACACACACACACACACACACAGTAAATCCTAAAATGCCATGCGTGTGTCAGGGGTTCAAGGAGGGAAGTGTAAGACACGAATGAGAAAGACCTTGGTTTTTCGGGTTAATGGCGTGAGCATCACTTCTCTGTCATTATTTCGTAAAATTGCAACGTTTCCTTTTCCCTAAACACACAATGGCCTCTTCCTTCTCAATCAAATTCCACATTACACATTCTGTTTGCAGTTTGTTATAACCATATAGATTAAATAGTTTCAGGAAAGTAAACTCAGTTTAAGGTCTGGTAATAACTGATCTGGCACACACTGTTCAAGAAAAAATAACAAACAAACAAAAAAACACCATGATTTGATATTGGATGATCATTAGAATGTGTTTTTTTTATAATGTTTTTTTACAAGGTTCTTCTTTACGAAGGTTATTTGTTTAGGGTTATTACATATTAAAGACTATGTCTGACATTTATATGGTGACACTGCCATATATATATAAATATATATGTGTTTGTTTCCAAAAATGTGTATGTATTTTGTCTTATTTAATAATATAATATATAGAAATATAAATATAAATATAATATATGCTTCAGATATGTAATTTAATATATATTATAATAACATAATATACTGTATGTAAAATATGGAATATGTAGAATATGTAATATAAAAAGTGTCTGAACTACTTTCTCTATACAGACTTAACTCCCAATTCAGGTTGTGTTTTGTATTAATGCTTCAACCTGCTTTGCTCTTACTGTCCTTTCATTTCTTCATCTCTGTCCCATCTCTCACTCCACATCTCCTTGTGTCATTTATTTTTATTTCATATTTCTTTCCCTTTTTTACTAACCCTCCCTTTTTACTAATTCCGCCCCCCCCATTTCTTTCCATTTTCTTCCTCCCTCTCTCTCTGGTTTAATCCCCTGACCAGCAGGCCAAGCAGCTGTGGCCCGGCCACTTGAGTCCCTGACGGGGGGGTGTGGTCCAGACCACCTGGCTCCAAGATCCAGGCCCCTCAGTGAGCCACCTAAAGGCCCAACTCTCTGCCGGCCTCCGCAGCTTATTTATCATGTGTTAATATCGATTAACAAAATTTAGCTTTCCAAAATATAAACCCACAGGTGTGTCCTTTTGGGCCATGCGTCATGAGCCAAAGTTGATAATGATCCACAATGCATGAAGTCTGACATGTGGGTCAAATGGAAACTGGATCATTACAGGAGCGACATGGAAGATTCTCTGTCGCACCTCTAGCTGTTCTTCAATTGTAATAAGTATCAATTTATATTTCATTGATCTGCCACTAAGCACTGAAGTAAAAGGATAGTTGACAAAATGATCATTCAAATGAATAATGATAAATAAGGCTCAATGAAGCCATGAAATAAAATCCTAACCTGTCGCTCACTCCCACTGAAGTAAATCGAATCTCTGCTAAATGTATATATTTATTCACATTTAAATTTGCTTACTCACAGTTCTGGTTTAATAGTTTCACACTCCAAAAAGAGACTCAATTAATAATACCTTGTCGATGCAGCTGACATGCAATTTATTTTGATACTACTTCTTTTTCTTTCGGCTGCTCCTGTTAGGGGTCGCCACAGCGGATCATCTGCCTCCAATACCTTCTGTTCTGCACATCTTCCTCCCTTACACCAACCACCTGCATGTCCTCCCTCACCACATCCATAAACCTTCTCTTTGGCCTTCCTCTTTTCCTCTTGCCTATCCTCTCTCCCGCACTCTCTGCTGTTTTGGATGGTCAACCCCAAGTACTTGAACTCATCCATCTTCTCCACCTCCACTCCATTCTTAGCTTTTCACCACTCTCCCTCCCATTCAGGCACATGTATTCTGTCTTACTCCTGCTGACTTTCATTCCTCTTCTCTCTAATGCATGCCTCCACTTCTCCATGCTCTCCTCAAGCTGCTCCCTACTCTCGCTACAGATCACAATGTCATCTGCGAACATCATAGTCCACGGAGACTCCTGCCTGATTTAATCTGTTCACCTGTCCATCACCATTGCAAACAAGAAAGGGCTCAGAACTGATCCTTGATGCAATCCCACCTCCATTTTGAATGCCTTTGTCACACCTACTGCACACCTTACTACTGTCTGACTGCCCCCATACATATCCTGTACCATTCTTACGTGCTTCTCTGCCACTCCCGACTTCCTCATGCAATACCGCATTTCCTCTCTCGGCACTCTATCACAGATACTTTCTCTAAATCCACAAAGATGCAGTGCAACTCCCTCTGGCCTCCCCTGGACTTTTCCATCAGCATTCTTAAAGCAAACATTGCATCTGTAGTACTCTTTCCTGGCATGAAACCATACTGCTGCTCGCTGATCCCCACCTCTCCTCTTTACCTAGCCTCAACTACCCTTTCCAATAGCTTCATGCGGTGGCTGATCAACTTTATTCCCCTGTAGTTACTACAGCTCTGAACGTCTCCCTTATTCTTAAAGATGGGTACCAGTACACTTCTTCTCCACTCCTCCGGCATCCTCTCCTTTTCCAGGATGGTGTTAAACAGTCTCGTTAGGAACACCACTGCCATCTCACCTGAACATTTCCATGCTTCCCCAGGTATGTCATCTGGGCCAACTGCCTTTCCACTCTTCAGCTTCTTTAATGCTGTTCTCACCTCATCCTTGCTAGTTTGCTATACTTCTTGATCCACTATCCCCACATCATCCACTCTTCTCTCCCTCTCATTTTCTTCATTCATCAACTCCTCAAAGTACTCCTTCCACCTTCTCAACACACTCTCCTCACTAGTCAGCACATTCCATCATTATCCTTCAACACCCTAACCTGCTGTATATCCTTCCCAGCTTGGTCCCTTTGTCTTGCCAATCAGTACAAGTCCTTTTCTCCTTCCTTACTGTCCAACCTCTCATACAACTCGTCGTATGCCTTTTCCTTTTCCACTTTTCTCTTCGCCTTGCGCCACATCAGCTTGCACCCCTGTCTACTTTCTTCATCTCTCTGATTATCCCATTTCTTCTTCGCCAACCTCTTCTGCTCTATGCTCTCCTGTACTTCCTCATTCCACCACCAAGAGTCCTTGTCTTCCTTCCTCTTCCCGCATGATAGAGTAGGTACCTTCTTGGCCGTCTCCCTCAGCACTTCAGCAGTTGTTTCCCAGTCATCTGGTAACTGTTCATTCCCACCTATTGCCTGCCTTACCTCTTCCCTAAATTGCATGCAACACCCCTCCTTTTTCAACTTCCACCATTTTATCTTTGGCTCTTCTTTCACTCTCTTCCTCTTCTTGGCCTCCAGAGTCATCCTACAGACCACCATCCGATTCTGCCTAGCAACACACTGCCCTACCACCACTTTGCAGTCACTAATCCCTTTCAGATTGCACCTCCTGCATAAGATGTAGTCCACCTGTGTGCACCTTCCTCCACTCTTGAAAGTCACCCCCCCTCTTCTTGAAATACGTATTCACAACAGCCAAATGCATCCTTTTGGGAAATCCACCACCATCTGTCCTTTCACATTCCTCTCCTTGACACCATACCTACCCATCACCTTCTTGTCAACTATGTCTCTGATCCCTTCACCAACATGCCCATTGAGATCTGCTCCAACAACCACTCTCTCTCCCTTGGGGACGCTCTCCACCACTACATCCAACTCACTAAAGAATTCTTCTTTCTCTTCCATCTCACACCCAACTTGGGGAACATATGCACTGACCATATTCATTATCACCCCACCAATTTCCAGCTTCATGCTCATCACTCTGTCCGACACTCTCATCACCTCCAAAACACTCTTGACATATTCTTCCTTCAAGACTATCCCTACCCCTTTCTCCTGCCATCCACTCCAT